>NC_138380.1:15520317-15563105 GCF_054177405.1 Leptonychotes weddellii
GTGTCATCTCCCACCAAAGAGAAATTGGAGTCAAAGTACGCACCCTCTTTGTGCCTCTACTCGTTTGTCTCCAAGAACATGATGGCCCTGGTCTCTTCAGATGACCCCTCAGATGGGAGTGGGGTTCGCCTCATAGCAGGGCGCCCGCTGCTTGGCTGTGGGTCTGGATAACCCAATGCCTGCCCACTGTAATGACCTGGAAGCTGTAAAAAGTCCCATTGCCTACATCCACCCCAGGGAGAGGCCCATGAATTGGCCTGGGAGCTGGCCTTGGGCATTCGGGATTTTCCAAGCTCCCAGGTGATCCGGATGTCCGGTCAAGGGTGACAACCGCTGGGTTACCCTAAGAGTGGCCACATGGCCGGGGCAGCTCCTTCTCCACAACGTCAGGTCAAGCACCCTCTGATTCTCAACCTTGGCTGCCATTAGAAGCTGCCATAAGAAGCCTAGGAAGCTTTGAAAAAAACTCTTCCTGTCCCATGTGCACCCCACTCAGTTAAATCAGCTGGGACCCATGCATCAGCCCCTTGGGTCAAGGTTGCAAATCAGTGGAGCAGGGGATGCCTCCCTCCACCTGAGACTGTAGGCAGAGGCAATGAGTGAACAGAGGCCAAGGCCTTCTCAAGCCCTAAAATCTATGATTCTGTGGGAAGTTGGCACTTTCCTGGCAAAGAAAACAAATTTTGCTAAACTGCTGGGCTAGGAACTATTGCTCAGCAATTTATAGGCTCCTTCCCCCGAAATGCTCTGGGAAAGGAGAGTTGGTCACTCTGCCCGTCAAGGCTTCCTTCAGTGCAGGGATTTGGTCAGCCTGCCAGGCTCTGCTGGGGTAGAGAAACACGAAACCATATATATCCCAGCCCGGGAGGAACCTGTGGTATAGATAATAAATGAGTTACAGAGTAAACAGTATTATAGCAATACAACATCCAGCCAGCTTTTTCCAGGAAGTAGGAGATGCCCACCAGTGGGCTTTTCAGGAAATGTCCTTTACACTGAAGATGTCTCACTTGTATCACTTCCGATTGAAAACCTTCTACAATGCTTAGGCAGCGCCCTGCCTTCTTTAACCAGAGTACACTGGACATCACTAGACTCTTTCTTGGTGGTTCCAAGGGCACCATTATCAAGAAGAACTGTCGTGTATGGTTGTACAACTTGTGGTTCGCACAACTTCAGGGGGCGCTACTTACCTCCAAGTCTCTTGGATTTTTACAGTTCGTTGCCCAGGCTTCTGGCAGATCACATTCAAGTGTCTTGAAGAAGATGCATCTTTTTTTATCAGCCGGCAGCAGGGGGACCAATCCCTTCTGCACAGTGCCCTGGTACAAGGTGGGGCTGGGCTGAACGGGGCCAACACGGTCCTGGAGAACGGCAATTTGTCCTGGTTACTCCCATACTCTAATAGTTGGTCTCCTCCTTCACCTTCCTCTGTCAGTTCCCAATTCTGCTACGCCCTCTACCTCTAGCAGCTCATCCATCTTCCTCCAGCTACAACTTCTAAATGCAGTCCCCAAGGAATAACACTGACAAGTCATTGACTTCATACCAAATGCATCTCTAAGTCAGCCAGCCCTTGGGGGAAGCGCTGACCTTGGCTCACCACACCCCTGGGGCCAAGCGTCAGGGTCTCGTGGCAGCTCCTTTCCCGCACTTTGTCACCGGTATTCAGATTCTTGGCGGCTGTTTATCTCAGATGGCCGGGGACTAGCCAGAAGTCTGATCCTCTCATTAAAAGGGTTGTCAATAGATATAAACCAGCCCTTCCTATTGATAAAGGGAGCAGTATTATTAGAGAACTCATCTGTTGAATTGGGGCAGGGGGAGGGCTGTCAGTTTGCTCATTTCTGTTTTATTTTGTTTTATGTAAATTCTCTAGGATATACATACCCCTAGACATACATATTTTTCAAAACTTTCTGGGATGATTCTGATGAGCAGCCAGGTTTGAAGTCGCTGGTCTGAAATAGTAATGTCTGACATGCCTGGGAGCTCTCGGGGACAAACCAGAGTCATCTGTCACCTCTCGCCGCTTCACGTCTACCGCCACCTGGAGTCAGTCACTCTCTGGACTGGCTGGCCGGCCTCCAGGCCATGTGCACAGCGCAGCCCCTCCAGCTAACTCTGGTTTCTTGCAGCCGTGCTGTTTCCTGCTGCCCATCGGCCAAAGAGATCCTCATCAATGCCCTTGAACCCCGTCCTGCAGAACTCCCTGGAGGAAGTCGAACTGCTCTATGAGGTAGGCAGAAGGGAAAGTGGTCAATTCAAGGCCTTCTCTATGTTTTTTGGAGAAGGGACCTAAGCGCCAGAGGGACTGGTCTAGACTACTTGGCGGATTCATCCCGTCCCGCCCACCCCAGAGCCGGGGCTTCCTCGTATCTCCTCCCCTCTCCCACACGCCATGACACGGAAGGATGGCATCGGGAGTTCAGTCGAGGCAAAATCAGAGATTTCCGTTTGGCCCCAAGGTGCCACGGCCAGCACCCGAGCAGCAGAGTCGGGCAACATTCCCAAGCAGAGGTTTTTTTGTTGTTGTTGATTTTGTTTTTTTTAAAGATTTTATTTATTTATTTGACAGAGAGAGAGTTAGCGAGAGCAAGAACACAAGCAGGGGGAGTAGGAGAGGGAGAAGCAGGCTTCCCGCCGAGCAGGGAGCCCGATGATGCGGGGCTCGATCCCAGGACCCCGGGATCATGACCTGAGCCGAAGGCAGACGCTTAACGACTGAGCCACCCAGGCGCCCCCCCAAGCAGAGGTTTTGAGGCAGGACTGGTCAGGAGTGCTCGGGCAATGCCACGCCAGGTGTCTGAGCTGAGCCGTGTCTCAGGAACTGCATGCTGGGACAGCTCCGTTTCTGACGGGCTGGGGCCACCCCGAAGCTCTCTTCCTCTGCCCCTCTCACCTGGGCCCCTAAGACCCCACTCATCCTCAAACCACAGGTAGATTCCCCAAGGCTGCTTGGACTGGTTCAGTGATAGAATTCCCAGTTCAAGATCTGAGCTGTCGTTCTGCTTCTGCCCCCACCAGCTGGGTGACCTCGGGTCAGCTGCCATTGCTCTCTGGGCCTGAATCTCCTCCACTGTTAAATGAGGAACTACGATGATCTCCAAAATTCCCCTCCTGCCTTGATATCCTCTCACATCCTCCACGTCCCAGAACTGTCTGGCTAAGAGACAGCCTTGTGCAGCCAAGCAGTTGAGCTGGGGGAAGGGGAAGGGATTTCAAATCCCGCCATGGGGGCAAACTTTGCCAAGTCTTGAACTTGGGAGTCACATGAACAGATCTGTTCTAGAAAGACAGCAGACAGTAGCATGGAGGATGGATTAGAGCCAGGAGGGAGTCAGAGACAGAGAGGAAAGTTAGAATTCGGAGTCCAAGAAGTATTTATTATGTTGCTGGGATGAGCCTGGCACAGAGCAGGGGATGCACATGGCAGACTCCACGCTACTCTTAAAGAACAGGTGAGAAATGAGGACAAATCTCTGTATCCCACTTAATTCCTGGCACAATTCTCTGCATCCTTCGAATTCAGCTTCTGATCTTAAATTACCCAAAATAGTCAGTTCGTGCTCTAGAAGATCTTCGGTGGGTGGGTGGGTGGGAGGGAGATCAGGAACTAGTGTGCTGGTCCAGGCCACTAGTAACAGTAAGCAGTCCCTGAAATAGTGGCTTTGTACCAGGCACCGTATTTGTCTTACTTCTCACAATATCCCAGTGAAGTATTGTTGTCACTAATCATCTCACAGAGGAGGAAAATGAGGCTCAGAGAAGTTAAGTAACTCACCCAGGGTTACACAGCTAGTGGGAAAGTCAGAATTGGAGACGCAGCTGCCTCCCTAGATGAACATATGTGATAATGAACACAGTAATGTCCTCAGTGATGCCCAAATGCTTCATGTCTTTCCACGTCCCGTGTCTCTCTCCAGTTCCTGCTAGCTGAACTTGACATCAGCCCTGACCTGCAGATCTCCATCAAGGACGAGGAGCTCGCCTCTTTGAGGAAGGCCTCTGACTTCCACATCATCTGCAATCACGTGATCCCCAAGAGCATCCCGGACATCCGCCGGCTGAGCATCAGCCTCTCCAGCCACCCTGGCGTCCTCAAGAAAGAGGACTTTGAAAGGACAGCGCTGACCCTGGCCTACACGGCCTACCGCACAGCCCTGTCCCAAGGGCATCAGAAGGACATCTGGGCCCAGTCCCTCCGTAGCCTCTTCCAGGCCCTGCGGCATGACTTGATGCGGTCCTCAGGCCCCAGAGCATCTCCCTGAGAGACTGGCCCGCACCAGGACCACAGAGCAGGGACCGACACACACAGTAATCCAAATACTCTTCATTCTCTACTCCATTTACAGAGCCCAGCAACAAAGCACATGCCACCAACTCAGAGTAGCAGAGGTAACATAAGGACGCCGTCATGTTCTTTGCCCCTTATAGATTCCTGACAAGCACATCTGATTCATGTCACAGTGTGACCTGGGCTGGAAGAAAGGGCTAGAGTGATAATTTCGAGATGCCTCCAAAGGCCCAATGATTTGCCTGGCGACATGTAGAAGTCTCAACCATGCTCCAACACCAAGTGACTGCCCCCAACACCCAAGGGCGAGCACAGAGCTAGAGCAGACAACACAGAGGTTTGGGCGTGGTGGGAAGACGGGGGACAGACCTCAGGCTGTGAGGTTGATTGAACATCTTTCCAAAGGTTCTATAAGTAAGAGACTAAAAAAAAAAAAAAAAAAAAAAACCCAACCTAGAGCTATAGCCAAATAAATACATGGTTATCAAAGATATACTTCTCACCTTTTCCAAAAGTCACCAAGAAGGATCAGTCAGAAAATCAGTAATTTTATGACCTATAGGTCTTGATTCTTCTTCTCTGAAAGCTGATCTAATACAGAGGAGAAACATGAAGGGGGCCCACAGAAAGGCTGCAACAGTCATGCCTTGTCTTCCAAACAGAGAAAGCAAGCTAATGCAGAGAGGGTCACCCTCATCACCCTAATGAAGACGTGGCACCAATGGCCATGTCTAGCTAAATGCTTAAAATCATTTAGCATCATCAGAAAATGAGGTGCTCCAAATAAAAATGATTTTTCGGATGACAGGATTTCCCCTTTCAAATGCCAAAACTTTCCTTTGAGCAATATTGACCTGGTATCTTTTTAAAGCCTACATATGAAACACCTTAGGCTCTTATTTAATATCTTTGAAACACCCTGATGAAGGAGTTGGATAAAATAACCTTTAACATTGCTTTAACTGCTTCTGAAATGCCCGTGGTCATTGAGCTAAGTGCGAGCTATTACAGAGAGGACAGCAGGACCTAAGGGAACTGCTGGACTGTTTGCCCTGATCCTGGAAGGCCCCAGGCTCTTCTAATTCTGCATGTGCTCTGAGCTCTTCTGCCGCCTTCTTCACTGTGAGGCTTTGAGATGCACTTTTCTTTCTTGCCGACAGAACCCGCCCTTTGCATTGTGTTCTTTTGTAGCTGCTATCGCCTGAAGAACAAGATGGCTAGGCTTGTTATAATTCTTGGTTAAGTATGAGTTAGCAGATGAAGATCTCTGCTAGCAGGAAAGCCCTGGGCTCTAGGACAGACTTCCCACCAGCTCAGAGATCTTTCTGGCTCTCCTGGGTTGACAGCCGGGTTTTGGAGGCTACCGTTGCAAGAGGTCTAATCGTTGAATGAGTGAGACCTTATCGGGCTAAATTCAATACTGAAATGGGTATTTAACAGTTGTCATTTGATGCTGCCTGAAGCTGCTCTGGACTTCTTAAAAACTCTGAATAAGTGATTTCCGAGCCGCACAAGCTGCATGATCACCTTGGAGAAATAGTAGGATGGAGGAAGAAGGTATTCATCATCAGAGAAGCATACAGCTTGGCATCCTCATGCAGTTGGGTTCAGAAGATTAGTAACTGTCAGTCTCTCTGGTTCTCATTCCCTGGTTATACTTCTCTCTTACCTCCCTCAAATGCAGTCTCTGATATTTGCTTTTTGTTCAGTTTTTCTCTTTCTAATATTACGTATTCTCTTTGACATGGTTACTAAGCTGGTCTCTTTATTTCAGTTGGTGTCTCTTCTGCTCTAGCTTTGGGCCCAGTTCTGATTATCTTTGTGTCCACTTCTTAGAGGCGTCTCCCAGTCTCTTTGGGCTGACTTTTGCTCACTTGAACTCTGCCTGCCTGCATTCTGATACTCACTGTCCTTCCGCCCCCTTCGGGTATCACTGTCTGACTCAAACAAAGGTCAATGTACAGGGTCCGGGATTTCCCAAAAGGCAGATTAGCCTCATGGTCTGCCTCCGCTATTTGTACTTTCCCTGGATGTGGGGTGGGGAGGAGGTGAGCAGAGGTCTCAACCCTTCGACATTGGGCAATAGCCCAGCCTCAGAGTCTTGCATCCCACCCCAGGGCTCCACCCCCCCTTAGGTTGGATCTGAGTGCTTTCTTCCAGTCACTGGGTGGAAAGACCACCCTGTAGGCCCTCCCTGTCTTCCATGTTATGATATACATGCCTGCTCCCAGGAGTAGGAGATCCATGAATGGGAGGATGGTTCCCAGGACCAGTGATAAAATGGTAGTTCATTCACCCTGCAGCAAAAAATTAAAGGCACCTGTGTAGTCATAAATCAGGGCCCATATTTTTGTGGCAGTCAATGACTAAAAAAAATAGAAACAAGAAGGGCATGACCTTTTTAAAGACAAATGACAATTCCCTTTTTACTAACTAGATGACACTAGTAATGACTATTTTAGGCTGAATACAAATTGACTATTTACCCACAAGAACAGTTTATAATAGTAACTTCATTTACATGCAAAGTCAAATATAACACTCACCACCACTACCCCAAGATCCGACCCTTTGCTCAATGAACAGTAAAGTAGTAGACTGGACAGAAACGGACTGTCCCATTTTGCCTCATTAATACCACACTGTAATACCACGATCACAACCAGGTTACATTTTGTCATATGTACACATAGAATAATCTAGGGCATGGTGTCTGTCGTGGAAATTTGCCTGTAACTTATGGAATTTGCCTGTAACTAATTCTGCCATTTCTATACTGCTGGGGACTTTTAGGATCTAAAAATTCTGGAAGCGTCTTCTAGAGTTGGCACCCTCATGGCTACTTCTGGTGTCACTCAAGAGACATTGAAAAACATCTATGTGCTGAAACTTCCATTGCTCTGTCATCTCACCTTGAATCTAAAAAAGAATCGCCTCAGTGATAAATCAGTCAGAGGTATTTCCACAGGTGAACGCTTGTCACATGTCTTTACATGGCGCCCCTTAGTTGCCTAACCCATTTTAACATCTTACATTTTTTTTATTGTAAAAAACACAACGTGAAATTTACCATCTGAATGTCTAAGTGCGCAGTACAATAGTGTTAGCTCTATGCATATTGTGGTATGACAGATCTCTAGAACTTTTCATCTTGCAAAATTGATACCTCTGGAACAACTCCCCTCCCCCACCCCCACAGCGCCTGGCACCTGCCTTTCTACTTTCTGTTACTAAGAGTTTGACTACTTTAGATACCTCATCTAAGTGGAACCTGCCTTCTATTTCTCAAGCATAGTATTCTGGAAAATGTTTCCTTCATCTGAAAAAACGGATAGAGTCACAAAGAAGAACTACTGTCTTAATTGTGTCGCTCACCTTACCTAACTTTATTTAACAATTATTCACTTATGGTGTAATAAAAATGTCCTGATCGAGTTTACTAGGCTCCATGGAATCTTTGTTATGTCAGATTATGTCACCAAGGAATTTGAAGTGGTCTAGGGGTTGAATGGTGGATATTGAGTTCCGCAGCTGTTTATTATTTTCCAGCCTCTTTAATATTTGCCACCCAAACATCACACCTGTGGTCTTGTTCATTCTGAGTTTCAAAATCAGCACAGGAAGGAGGCCCGAATGTAGCAAACATGGCAGCCAGTCTTTCACATGCATTTAAAGAGATGGGTCATAGGGCGCCTGGGTGGCTCAGTTGGTTAAGCGACTGCCTTCGGCTCAGGTCATGATCCTGGAGTCCCTAGATCGAATCCCGCATCGGGCTCCCTGCTCGCCAGGGAGTCTGCTTCTCCCTCTGACCCTCCCCCCTCTCATGTGCTCTCTCTCTCTCATTCTCTCTCTCTCAAATAAATAAATAAAATCTTTTTAAAAAAATAAATAAAAAAAATAAAGAGATGGGTCATCATAGCCTATCCTACAATGGCAAGATAACCTGGAAGGGAACCTGGACTGTCCATAATTGCCCCTGCCTTGGAAGTCAAGAAGAACTGGTTTTCTGGAGTCACTTCTCCAGTCTCTTTGCGTTTAGCCTGGGGACCATTTCCAACTGCAGACCTTGGAATGCCATTCTTGCATTCTGTGAATTCAAGAAAAACATGGGTAACCTTATCCACATGTCCCTTCTGAGAAAAGAGGCTAACAGCTTCTCCCGATCTCTAAGCAGCAGAAATTGCAGAGTGCAACAGCTGCTAAGGCCCTGACCCTGAACTTGTCAACTTCTTCCCTGCCCTCCCATCTCCTTCCTCCTTGCATACCGGCCAAAGGAAGCTTTCTGCTTCTTTTTTGGTAAAGAGCCTCGGAGAGGAGCATTTGAGCACCTACTCCAGTTGAGAAAGACCACTGACATCTGGGCTCCAAGGGCCTTTGAAATGAGACCGGCATCTAGACTTTTCCAGAGAGGTAGTAGCTACCCTTCCCATTCTCCCTAAAAAAGGTCTGTGGTCTTTCTTATAGGCTAACACCTTCTGCTGACCCAGATGCTTTGTATTCACTCAGATGCTGAAGCAAATGATCTTTGTCATCAGGAAAGTCCGAAGGGCTTAATATTGTACACTCTGGGGGCAAATTTCTCCAGAATTATTATTTCATTTTCTCCCTGCCACCAAACACATCTTCCTAAGGACAAGGTTCATAAGTGCTCTCCCAGGGAAAGCTCTGCGTAAGTGGGATCATGTTTACCATGATGATCATCACTCCAGCCCCTAGGATGTTTGAGAAACAAAAATAAGCTTTGCAAGTTGCCTAGGTTCTGCAGACTCAGCAGGCCCCTGCTGGGACCAATCCAGGGCTGCCTCTGGAAGAGATACTGCCTTGATCTTTCCAACGTACTGATTGGCTTTGAGGCATGGGCGGGACCAGGGCCACTGCTTGGGTCCGGCTCCCCATAGGTGAAGGAAAGTTAAGGTGGGCTTCCAGCAAGACTTTTGTCCGGTGACAGCAAGGAAAGTCTTGGGGATTTTTTTTTTTTTTTTTTTCCTGCTTTGGAGGCCCAGGTTCAAGGCAAATTATAAGTGGGAAACCAACTTGAAGGAAAGAAATTTGAACCGAGTTCAGGTGCCAGGTCCTGGGAGAGAAGACCAGCCCTGTTTGAAGTCTGCATCCGCCGCTGACCAACTTGGGGACCTGGGTTAAGGGAAGGGGGTCCAGCAAGCACAGGCGGAAGAGAAACGGGTACCGCCCCAGACAGGCCATCAGAGGGAGCAAAAATGATGGAGGGCACCAGCCCATGCACTTGGTGTTTTTAACTGGGTAAAGCCTTTCTATGATTTCTTCAAGGCGAACCAGCAGCAGCAGAGGTGTGCCTTTGATTGGCTGGGGGGGCTTTCTGCGGAGCCCTAGAATGAAGTTTCTCTGCTACTAATCAAGCAAAGAGGCAACCCACTATGCCTGGGCTCAGCCTCCTCTCCCGCTCCCTTTCTGCTGGGCGTAAAACGATGCTCCCCAATCCCACCTAAACCAGGAGGCAAGGAGCCCAGGCTTTTTGTGCACACGGGACCTGTCACTGCCCGCCTTTTCTGCCCCCAAGACAAGGGAGGACTCTTGGAAGCCGACAAGGGTTTCAGAAGTCTTTCTGGCCCGAGCCGAGTGTGGTGAGGAGCGAAGGCCCCTGGCGGCCGGCGGGAGGCGGGAGGGGGGCGCCGAGGGCCACCATGGGCCTGCTCAAGGGCCTCCTCGGGGCGAGAAACCTGCTGCTCGTCATCTTCGTGCCGCTCCTGCTGCTGCCCCTGCCCGTGCTCCACCCCAGCAGCGTGAGTACCGCGCGTCCCCTCGGGTCCCTACGGGCCGGCGGTCGGGGGTGCGAGGGCAGGTAGGGCAGCGGGGGCAGGGGGGCCGAGGGATGGGGTGCTTCACTCCCGGGCTCAAGGCATGGACAGCGCTTTCTGGGGGAGGCTCGAATGCTTTCTTCCCCTGGCGCTGCCACTTTCGTCCCTCCGCCCCCTCCCCGGGGCCCCGACCAACTGCGTGGCCCCCAGACAGTGGTGAGGTTGGCGGGGCGGCTGAATCGGCTGAGGGGTGCTACCCAGTCATCTGGCCACCGGAACGGCGCGGGGGCCACGCGCTGTGCCCCCGAGGAGAGGGACACGCTGCTGGGCCGGCATTTGTCCTGGGCTCAACTGGGTCACCATGTGACCGGCTCTCTGTGAGAGAGCTGGAGAGCAGGGAGGCTTCCCACTAAGGACACCGGGGGTTGGGAGGGATGCGGGAGGGAGGGGATTACCCTGCAGGACTGGGGGGTCGCGGGCAGGGGCGTGGGGGTCAGGAGTTCCACGGGGGCTCCTCTGCACCCACCAGGGTCTGTGATCCTGATAACCACGCTTTGAAATGCAATCGCTGAAGTCCCTCTGAACTTGACGTTGAAAGCAGAGCTTGGCATCTTGCCCCAGTCCCATGCATATGGCCCTTTGATCATTTGTATCCTCTGTGTTTTCTTCTCTGTGCTCTTGACGGAGACTTTCAACCACGGGATAAAAAAGAAATAAGAGCCCCCAACTCTAGACCATGACCCAATTTTTGACCGGTTTGCACAAGCAGAGATGCCAAAGCTTTGGCTCTGCCTTCTGCCGGCTTCTCAGACCTTCAGGGCCTCCCTTCCCTTCCTGTCTCCCTCCCCCTCCCCTCCTCCTCCTCCTCCCCCTCCTCCCCCTCCCCCTCTCCTCTTCTCCCCCTCTCCTCTTCCTCCCCCTCCTCCCCTCCTCCTCTTCCCCCTCTTCCCCTCCTCCTCCTCCCCCTCCTCTCAGAGGCTTTACCCCTTGTCCTGCAGGCACTACCCTTGAGACTTCAGGAAAAATAAGCTAAGAGAGGTTAATCATGTTTACGGGAGGGGAAGAGATTTTCCAGGCAGCTCTCCGAGTAACTTGGTAACCAACATTGAGTTATAAAGTTAAATAGAGGGGATTAGAATGGCTCGTCTTAAAAAACAAACTGGCTTAAATCTTTACTAGAATAAATACCCCAGAGTGATTAACAGCAGGCTGGGATTAGCTGACGGTGATTGTTGCTGACAGTTTTCCTGGGCTCACGCTAGTCAGTTCTCTGCCCTGTCCAAATGGGCTGTTTGTTTTTTCTTTCTTTCTTTTTTCAAAGTTTGTTGTTGTTGTTTTTCCTCAATGTCTGATGCACTTAAGGGACTGTTCACCAAAGACACAGGGCCCTCCTCTTCGTGGCGGTATCCGGCACCTCCGTGTCCCCCCAAGTCAGCCCCATCTTTGGGGACCATGACTCTAGGGTGTGGTGTTGCCTACTTTTCATTCGGGGGCCCTGGCTTTGAGCTTCTCAGTCACCAATGACTAGTAAGAAGGATCCAGAAGAAGAAAAAAATAAAATAACAAGTTATTGAAGTAGGCAAAATAATCTATAAATTCAACGGAAGACAGGTGTTACTTAAAAAAGGAAGAGAAAAAAATCTTAAAAAAAAAAAAAAGAGGAGAGAAAAGGAAGGCCAGGTGAGCCTCTGCTCTGTTTGGGTCTGTAAATAATCTTTGGAGAGATTTTTACAGCTGGACTTACTGAGACCAAGGGACACTGCCCTTTCTTGGCCTAGCTCCTTCTGTCAGACTCAGTTTCAACTTTGAAGGGGGTTTCTCAACAGCCACACCAGTGACATTTGGGGCCAGATAATTCTTTGCTGCGGGGAGGGCTGTCCTGTGCATGGTAGGATGTTTAGCAGCATCCCTAGTCTTCACCCATTAGATGCCCGTAGCACACAGTGCCGCCCCCACCCCACTATGACAGCCCAAAATCCTTCCAGATACTACCCAATATCCCCTGGGCTGGTGGGGGGGGTGCAAAATCGCCCCCTTTAAGAACAAGTGCCTTTTGAGAAAGTAGACCTCCCACTACGTCAGAGCTTCCCAGTAGGCTCACATTGGTGGACACTGTGAGTCCCACAGCCTCGGGGACAGCTAGATGGAGCCCGGCATGACCAGTGCCCTCAGAGCTGGACGCAGGTGGCTTGCCACTTACCCAGGGTGCCCTACAAAGATGATTTCTCGGGGCGCCTGGGTGGCTCAGTCATTAAGCGGCTGCCTTCGGCTCAGGTCATGATCCCAGGGTCCTGGGATCGAGTCCCGCATCGGGCTCTCTGCTCCGCGGGGAGCCTGCTTCTCCCTCTCCCACTCCCCCTGCTTGTGTTCCCTCTCTCGCTGTGTCTCTCTCTGTCAAATAAATAAATAAAATTAAAAAAAAAAAAAAGATTTCTCTGTGGGTCACCATGTCAACGACAGCTCTGCCCTTCTTCTACGATGACATAAAATCACCTTGAGGTCACCAGCGCCCACAGTAAGCACAAACCAACACAGAGAACACCTCTCACGCATTCTTACTCCCGCGCATCAGACTTTTAGATTCTGATATTTAATCCCTAAGATTCCTAAACGGACCTGGTTGCTCCGGGCTGGAGCTGAGGGAAGGGCACCTGGCCGGGAGTTCTGGGCCTGCCATTCTGACGGTTCTTCGAAGACATAAGCCATAGCTACATTCTAGGAAGGATTAGAATGACCTTCCCCTTTTCCCTGCCAGGGACCCAGACTTGGTCTCCCATGTTACAGAAGAGAAGGGTGCAAGAGGGGCTTGTCCATAACTGAGCCCTGCCTCAGTGTCCCTGGCAGGACAAAGGTTATTTCAGAAAGGCCTCACAGTCATTTATGACAGCAAATAAACAGACCTCAAGCCCCTTCTAGTGAAGTTCGAATGGAACATCATTGAGGTGATCGGACAGCACGGGAAAGGAACAGATTTTACACATCAGTTGGTAGCAGAGTCAGGAAATATCCTATATGGGGAATGCCACTTTGGAGCTCCCTCCTTTATTTGTAAACAGAAGCCAAAAAGAACTGAAAATACTATCCTTTAAAGGCACTGCCTGAATACTCATCGGCCCCTACACACCTGCTGACTAGTGGCAGTGATAAGGAGTCAAGAGTTTCCAGAATATTCTCTCCAATAGGTAGAGAAGAGAAACCCGATAGCCAGCAGAGGAACCCAATTCAGTTCAACCAATGTTAACTGCCAGACACTGACCAGATGTGGGACCCCAGGATTCCTGTGATCAACCCTCACAAAGATTTTTGAGGATTATCTAAATAAAAGCTTATCCATTGAATTTTGAGAAGGTTCAGAAGGAGCAAAAGGAAGTTTATGTAAATTCCATGCATGAACTGGGTGAGAAATATGGAAAGGGCCTCTGGAGGTGGTCTCTTGGCCATTCTTATGCTCTAAGGAAAGTCCAGGTAAAAATGATGATGGTGGTTTATCCTGTTCTTAATGCTGCATGAAGGTGGCTTGCTGACTTCCTCCCAGCCAACCTATTCTAATTCATAACAATAGTTACAGTCAAAAAGTGTACCTTGGCTTACCCAAATCCTCCTAATTCAAACTAAGATGGTGCCTGGGAGAAAGTTTTTTCTCCATCTTTCTCTCTCTCATTCTTTCTCTTGGTCTGTCGCCCCTTCCCCTCTCCCTTAACTTGTGGCCCCGTCCCCCCATCTTAATTTGTGGCCCTGTAATGACAAGAAAGACTAAAGCTTCTCAGGAAGGAATAAGGGCTCTCAGGGAGGGACAGGGCCCTCCTTTATCTTCAGCTGGAGGTAAGACCTGCCATTCTGTTTCCCAGGGAAGAGATAGGAATAAGTGAGTTCAAGGGGGCTCAAGGCTTTGAACTTCTTTAAGTCGTTTTATTTCTGCAACGAAGGGGGTTATTTCTCTAAATTGCATTATTTTCCAAGAGAGCCTTTTTTCTCCCCCCTACTGATTCTGTTGTCTTATCAGCAACTTCCAAAAGTGTTAACTTCTCTCTCATCTTTTGGCCCCAGAGGAAATCTCAGTGGGAGCTAGAGTCAACAATCGTTGGGCCCTGTTCCCATTTCTCAAACCCCAAGGCAATAATCCATGCATATCAGGAGGGAGCAAGGTCCCATCCAGCCGGGCTGGGTTAATCACTCCTGACGCCCCTCACTGATCATGGCGACCTTTTGTAACTTTTGTGCAAGAGTTTGAGTACGCCTGTTCTCAACCCAAGGGAGAGATAAACAGAACAAGATTTGTCAGGCTCCTTGATCACCAGCCAGCCTCAGGGCAGGTCAGACCTGAGCCCAGATGGTTTAGAACTATGTATAAATTGAGGAAACCAGAGCCAGCTTGGACCTTCTCTACAGTGGCCCTCCAAGTCCATTGTTAAGGTCCTTGGACAGCGACCCCTCCCGAGAGTAAGCCAGTGAACTTTCTCCACACCATTGATCCAGCGTGACTCCGAGCAACCAGCATTACTAGAGGCTGAGGTTAAGGAGGGCTGCTTGTTGATAACAGTGTCGTGCTTTTTTATTCTGTGCACCCCAAGGTTGTACAGCCAGCAAAGTGAGGGCGTTGGGGAAAACTCCAGGCCTTCCCTTGCAAGTAGATAGCACTTTTTATTCTCTTTATCAGAGGGATGTTTCCATGTGCATCAGGCAGGGGGAGTGAAGTCCCAGAGCAGCGAGAACCAGACACTGGTAAGGACAGGGGTTCTCAACCAGGGACAAAGTTCCCCCCAAGGGACATTTAGCAAAGGCTAAAGACATTTGTGGTTGTCACAATTGGGAGGTGCTATGACATCTAGTGGGTAGAGGCCAGGGATGCTGCTAAACCTCCTAATGCACAGGACAGCCCCCCACAGCATGGAATTATCCAGCCCCAAAATGGGCCAGTCTCAGAGCCCACACGTGAATCGGTTACACAAACAGATCCCAACTTGCAACTACCCCAGGAATACCTAGTGTCCAATCAACTCGACGCCAAACTATCCTGCCGCCATGTTAAAGCTGGGAACTCCAGCTTTAGAGGCTGTGATCTTGGGTCTGAACACTGAGTTCATTTCAGTCCCCATCCTGCACAGTTTCAAGCGCCACCTAAGCCTGGTGGCTACGTGGCTGCAGACCATGTGCCACAGGCCGGTCCACCCAAGAAGCAGACATTACTGCACACACCCAAGTATGGGCCCGGCCAGGCATCCACCACGTTCCCCTGCCAAGGCCAGCTTTGCACCTCCCAGGGCTGTGTCCTGGGGCCCGTGTTTGAGTCTGGGTGCCTGCTGCCTCCACCCCGGGTCTCACTGGGATTCTCCACAGCAGCGGCTGTCCCTGAGACTAACCGCCCACTTTCCGCCCCTTGCAGGAGGCTGCGTGTGCTTACGTGTTGATCGTGACCGCTGTGTACTGGGTGTCTGAGGCCGTGCCTCTCGGAGCTGCAGCCCTGGTGCCTGCCTTCCTGTACCCGTTCTTCGGAGTGCTCCGATCCAGCGAGGTTAGACCATTTGTGGCCCAGCTCCCTGCTCAGGTCCCTCCTGGGCCAGTGAAGGGGGCTCAAGGTGAAGGGAGAGCCCCAAAGCACTTGAGGAAGGGGCTTTCTTCACCCTCTGGAACAACCTCTTAGCACTAAGCCTTTGCACCTGCTATTCCAGACCCTGAGTTCCTCTCCCATGACCCTCATCTCCCTCAAACTGCCTCTTTCAGGAAGCCTTACTTGACTGATCACATCCAATTGCTCCTTCAGCCCGAAACCCTCTAGGAACTGGTTGATTGGCACCTATAAGCAACCTGCTGTTGACCTTTCTCAGTCTTTTGTATATCCACTTAAACTATAAGGCAGGAATCAAAGGTAGGAATCGGGTTTCCCAGGTCTTTGGAATCTCATTATAAACCTGAGTCCGTGTATAGTAGGTGCTCAATAAATGTGTGTTGACAGAGAGACTCATCATGTTTTCCTGAATCCTGACAATGTTTTCATCCGCTACGCCTAAAAAAAAAAAAAAATTCTATTCCTTCTTCCCCAACTCAAGATTACTGCATATTCTTTCCTTGACCTCTGTCTACCCAGATCTTGCCCTCTCTGTCCACTCTCTCTCTCTCTATGGCATCCTTAAAAGCTCAACCAGAAATTGTCAATTATCAAGCCCAGGCTGTGGTCAGATTTCAGGGCAAACACTTAAACCAGCCACAAACGGGAAAGAAGAAAAACACAACCAGAACCCAGAAGCAAGATGAAAGGTGGTCCTCATTCATTAACACCTGGTTCTATTTAGACTGTTATAGCACTTGGTCTCTGCTTAGAGTTTCTGATAAAGATCGAATGGTAGAGATTAAGGACAGAGGCACACAAGAAAGACGAAAGGGAACTGATGTTTGCAGGCCTACTAGGAATCAGGCACTGTACTGGAAGTACTCTATCAGTTATGTAATACTCCTGAGATCTCCACAAGGTGGGTGTTGATATTTCCACTCTATAGATGAGCAAAGAGGCTCAGAGAGTTAAGAAACTGGCTCAAAATCACAAGGTAGGAAGTAGCAGAACTGGATTCAAACTCCTATCTATTAGATTTCAAAGTCTATATTCTTGCCTTCTATTCTACCAGATGGACTCAACTAGCCAGTTTGTTTGTTTGTTTGTGTTTGGGACATTTGGGTTTTTGGTTTTCGTTGGGTTTTTTGTTGCTGTTGTTTTATTCTGTATTGTTTTTGTTTTGGGATGGGAGGGTGGGTGGCAATGAGTAGCTGTAGTAGCCTTAGTTGTTCCATAAAGGATGGGATCCCCCAAACCATCAGCAGTGCTTTTATTCTTGGAGATGGGTACAACACCAATATCCTGGAGACCCTCATAAAAGCTAGCCTGTGACCTGCATCACCAGGCAGTTGCTCCAAAGTGTCCCCTTCTTTTGTGGAAACAAGAGTAGGTAGTTTGGTCTGTGTGCCTGCCTAAAAGAACCAGCAACCTTAAACACGACTTTTCTTAAGAAAAGTATTTAAACTTATTCTGCACATTTCTATTTTTATTTTTTTAAAGACTTTATTTATTTGACAGAGAGAGAGAGAGAGAGAGGGAACACAAGCAGGGGGAGTGGGGGAGGGAGAAGCAGGCTTCCCGCAGAGCAGAGAGCTCAATGCAGGGCTCGATCCCAGGACCCTGGGACCATGACCTGAGCCGAAAGCAGGAGCTTAGTGACTGAGCCGCCCAGGCGCCTCTGCACGTTTCTCTTTAAAAGTGAGAAACCAGAAGCCCATGAGTCAGGGGGTGAAAATAGAGGGCAGAGAAAAAAAAAATGACATTATAGAAAGAATTGAATCTTAACTAACATTTAACGTGAGCTAACTATTAATTAAAAGATTTCTATCTTTGTGTTTCACTTTGGGGCAGCCCCAAAGCCGACAGTACGGCTTAGCCTTGAAGGAGATGATGTCCCTACTTCTCCAAGGGCTGCCTGCAGCAGGAATCCCCCAGAGGGGTGGCCCAATCAGCGCCTCTGCATGGTAGAGATGTTGCTAGGCAACCATTCATCCAAGGGCCCGCCCCTCTGCACAGCCAGGCAGGCCAGACCTAGAAGGCATCTACTGAGTCAGTGGTTTGTGGGGGTAACATGACTTTGTGAGGGGAACAGGAAGACTGTCCGGTGAAGGATTAGGCATTGTTTTGCTGGGGCTGGAGATGGAAAGCACTGGAAGAGCCAGAGGGCACGTCTTATCATTTGAAGTGAAAACTCCTGCGCCATCTGCCTGATAAAGTAGCAGTGCCTGGCAATGATATTTAACAGCTGGGCTATAGGAAGCAGCTTCAGCCAAAGATAGTCTGTTGAGTGGCTTTTTAAACTCAGAGTAGAGGAAAATGCCGATAAGTAGAGGACATGGCTTATGCCCCTTTGTGAGCCACTCAACTTTGCAGATGGAGACCTAGTCCACCACCACTAGCCACACCCCTCCACCAGCATGTGCCCGGGCTCCCCAAGAAAAGGCGGGCTGGGGGTCTGCAGAAGCCCCCTTTGCAGACAAATCATCTACTTGTCACTCCCCAAACCCACCTTGTGCTTGCCTAGCGTTCCCTTGACTCGAAGTTCTCTCCAATTCCCTCCACCTTTAAAATCCTGTCCAGGGGCACCTGGGTGGCTCAGGCCATTGAGCGGCTGCTTTCGGCTCAGGTCATGATCCTGGGGTCTTGGGATTGAGCCCCACATCCGGCTCCCTGCTCAGCGGAGAGCCTGTTTCTCCCTCTCCATCTGCCTGTCACTCTGCCTACTTGTGCTCTCTCTCTGTCTCTCTCTCTGTCAAATAAATAAATAAAATCTTTAAAAAAATAAAATAAAATAAAATAAAATCCTGTCCAATTACCCTCTGCAGTGAAGCCTTTCCAAAGACCTTAGCTAAAAGTGTTGCTCCCTTCCCTTGGAACCGATCTGATGTCTTTAGCCTTTCAGTGGTACATCAGATATACCTGATAGTAACTTTCTGTGGACATGTCCTCTCTCCACAAAGATTCGCAGCCCCTAGGATTTGCGGTGTCTACGGCCTGCATCCTTGTGCTGGCCCTCAGTGAAGGCTTTTTGGTTGCAGGGTTTCCGGACGGTGTGCAATAGTGTGCTCTGCACCTGAAGGAAGGCATGTGGGTAGGATCGGTGTGACTCTGGAACCGTGGCCTCTGTCCCTTGTGTTACTCATTCAACATTCAGAAAAATATTTCCTGAGTTCTGTATCTACCATGGACCACCTGGGACATTACAGGGACCCTGAAGGCGACAAAAATGAAACACGTAATTTCTGCCCTCTTGAGACTCACAATAATGCTTCTCAGTTTCCCACTGCTGGCTTGGACGTATGCATACAAATGGTTCATTTTTATGGTGATGACTTGATGGTCAGCAGGTGTTAAGAGTTTGTTGTGTGCAAAGCTTAGACTTCCTCTCTCTGTCTTGCTGAAAAGAGATACAAAATGATAGACTCCTGACCTTGAGAAGTATCTATTCTAAAAGAGAGAAGGCACAAACCAAATGGGAAAACACAGAAGAGCCATGCGGTAATGCCTCATTTTCTGGCACTGCGGAGGATTCACCCAATTCCCCAAGAGGGATGTTCTAGATAAATGAAATTTACCCCACCAGGTGCCCAAATTTTATGTTGACCACTTTTTGATTGACGTCTTTCTAGAAGGCTTTATAATTTCCCCAGCCTTTTAAATGGAATTTGTTGAATACAAATTAACTTTTTCTTTGGAGCCTTCACAATTTCCAGGGGAAAAAAATTCTCAATCAAAGGAGCCAATGTGGGCTGGATGATAGCACAGTTGAGTAACTTGAGTGCTGGCCCAACAGCTGAACCTAAAGAATCTTGAGGAACATATTGGCAGTGGACTAGAGAGAGAGCCCAAGTGAAAATCTAAAAGACACATTATCAGATCTGCAGATGACTCAGAGCTAGATGGGCCAACTAATGAATGATGACAGAAACAATGCTGATAGGATGACACAAAAGCTTGGGACTGACAAAATGATGTTTTATAGGGATAAATGTTAACAGTGTGTGTGGAAAAGACCTTGGCTTTTAGTTGAGTACATATGCAGCATGAATCATCTATCAGCCCATTATGGCTGCCAAAATTTGGAGCATTTACCATATGCCAGGCACCATGGGAGGTCCTTTACATGCTCCACATCACTTAATCCTCTGTAAAGTGGTGTTTAGTTCTGTTTTTATGGAGGAGTTCAGAAATGGAAGTTCAGAGAGGTTAAGGAACTTACTATGGAGTGGAGCCAGGACTTGAACCCAGGAGTGTGTGCCCCCATTAACCATTGGCCAATATGTACTGAAGTCTGCTGAGTTACTAAATGTATGTGCCCAGAGCATTAAATTCTAGATCAGGGGCTCATACAGTGGGGGGTAGCCAAGATGTCCAAAATCTAGAATGTGAGTCATATGGGGAAGGAAGAGAAGACTCAAGAGGGACATGATTTTTGGCTTCTGCAGCTCCACACACGAGGCTCAGGGGATCAAACCAGAACCAGAGTCCAAGCACCATAAGAGAGACCCGCTCCATGTGAGGGAAGATGCTGGAATGGGCAGCCACATGGGGTCTGGGTATTCCTGTTCGTGGGAATGCAAGCCAGGCAACCATGTCAGGGATGTTAGAGGTAGATTTCATGCCTTGGGAGAGGGGATGGACTCAAAGGGCCCTTTGACTTTGGGATTCTATGACCTTCTTGTTGGCATCCTGCCACGTCTTCCCTCTGCTGGTATACAGAGCTCAGGCCTGGATTTTAGGTTTGTTCTTTATTTTACCTCCATTGTGACTCTCACAACTATCATTGTATCTGCCTCGGGAATGGTCTATGCCCTTCTAAGGCACCGCCATAGCCAGGGACAATCATGTTAGCTAAGATTTACTGTTTCTAGGAGGGTGGGAGCGAGAGTGTTCTCTGGGGCAGTAAAAGGCATGGTTTGAATGCTGGGGCTTGAGAACAGTCTCCAGGGTGTCCAGGGTCAGGAACTACTTCCAATAGAGGTGACATCTGCTTTTCTATCTCTCCCCTGCCCAACACACACTCACACACACACTCGCACACTCAAACTCACCCCCTCTGCTGTCCCCACGGCCCTGCACTGCAGGCCCCTGGCAAGTCTCCTTGGCATTCTAGCTCCCGCCAGGACAGGACACGCTCCTGCGATAACAAAATGGCCTCTGCAGCCCCATGACACCAGGGTTCAATGTCATGAATCTGCTTCCCTGTTGGTTTCTGATTTTCTGACCTGCCAGATTCCCGAATATCACCGAGACCGTGACTTTCTCTGTTTGTTTGAACCTGGGCGCACTTCATATACTCCTCTCTGCTCTGCCTTTCTAGGCTCTGCCCTCCACGGAGGCTGATCCCCCCCGCCATACAGGCCTGCGGGGAGGTAGGCTGAGCCTCGGGGCCCAGCCACCTGCCTGAACCCAAGCAGCTCATCACCCACAGCCATCCAGACGCAGCTCAGAGCTGAGCTCCAGACCCAGGCTGTGAGTGGGGCCTGGACCAGGAACCTACAGATATTGCAGCCTCTTGAGGCCAAGTTACTGGGGGGGGAAGAGCTACTCCCTACATATGAGCCAGCCCCTTTGCCTCTGGACTCAGAAGTCAGCCCCCTGCCTTAGTTTCCTCCACTGAGGGCAGTTCTTCAGGTCCCAGAGAAGAAACTGGGGGTGCTTTATGAGTCAGCATCTCCGGGAGCTAAGCCAACTTCCGGGCCAGGTCAGCACTCATCTGAGTCTCTCTGCTTTAGACTTCTCTGTGGTAGGGTTTGCAAAGAATGTTTTATAGCAACAAAACCTTTTCTTTAAACCACATCTTGGGAGGCTCAATACATAAAACAGACGGAAGAAGAGGTCCTACCCAGATTGGGCGTGGAGGCCCAGAGCCCCCGGCTGCTTGGGCCCTTCCTGCAGGCCTCCTGAAATTTCAGAGGCACTGAGTGTGGTTTGCAAACGTCTGGCCTTGGGGGGAGTAATTAGGTGATGAGGAGGGTGTTGGAGCCCGCAGAGACTTATCCAGCAGGAACGGCATTCCTTTCCCCGGGAAAAGGCGCGGAGTCAGCCGCACTGGATTTGGCTGCCTTGCTGGGACACTGGCTGGAATGCAGTAGCCTGGACTCCAGCCCTGCCTGCGGGCCTAGCTCCGTGCTGAGGTTGGGGGCTGCCCAGGGTGGCTCCCCCTGGGGTCTAGAGGACTTCCCTGCAAAATTGTCCAGATGCCCAGAAGAGCCTCAAACGAAGTCCATTGCCAGAGGCCACCACTGGTCTCCTGACGGCTTGCCACGTTCCCACCATTTCTAGAGGTGCCCACAGCTGACCTGCAGAGCACTGACTGTCTGCGTTTCTGGGGTCCCCCCACCCCCCGCGAGCCACCAGATGTCCGCCTCAGGACATGGTCAGATCCACCACACCTCCTGCGGTCTCTGGCTGCTGTCGCCAGGAGCGGGTAGAGTGGCAGCGTGGAAAGGGTCAGGATCCAAGCTGGGAGTAGGGTAGACCTGAGTTTGAATCCAGTCCTGTCACTAACCGGTCTCGAGCAAGTTGCATAATCTCTGCAAACTGCCCTTTGCTCGCCTGAAAAAGGATCTAGAAATAGCGACCTCACGGGGAGCTGAGGATTTTCCACTAATGGTGAGTGTGCAAGCCCGTACCACGTACCACGGCGTCAGCGACAGGGAGGATGGGTTGGCCCATGGGCCTCCTCCACTGGAATGGCCCCAGGGAAGCCGACTCACATTCCTCCTGAGAAGAGCACTTAGCCGAGCCTGCTGTCCAGAGTTCCCTTTTCCAACGTCTAGGAATAGAGCCACAACCTTTATAAAAAATTGTTTTAGGGGCACCTGGGTGGCTCAGTCGTTGGGCGTCTGCCTTCGGCTCAGGTCATGATCCCAGGGTCCTGGGGTTGAGCCCCGCATCGGGCTCCCTGCTCTGCGGGAGGCCTGCTTCTCCCTCTCCCACTCCCCCTGCTTGTGTTCCTGCTCTCGCTGTCTCTCTGTCAAATAAATACATAAAATCTTTTAAAAAAAAATTTGTTTTAAACATTTAAAACCTAACCTATCTAGAGATCAATCAATAACTCCGCCTTCAAAGAAAGTAATGTTTTAAAAGCTCATCACTAATGGATGTCGCCTGCAATTCACTAACGATGAGCTAGTTACTGAAGGACCACATCCGCCGGCCCTTCTGTCCTTGGGCCTCTCCATCCAGCCTGACTCAGAAAGCTCTTTCGGTGTGCTTACACTTCGCTAAGAAAACTTGGAGGAATCTTTGGTGTTCAGGCCCCACCTTGCTCCTTCTTATTTCATTTCTTTCTCTTCTTCCCTCCTTCAGTCATGCTGACCTCCCTGGCATCACTCTCAATCTCATCTTGAAGCTTTTTATCCTTTTTTACTTCTTTAATAATATGCACATTTATTGAGCACTCCCTGTATGCCAGGCACTGTTCTAAGACTCTACCTGCGTTATCTTACTCGAGGCCACGCCGTGACGGATTAAATGAGCTGTGTATCATGACTCTCGCCACTGAAAACATTGAAATGACGGGGCCACGGGGGTTCCGTGGCTTGCCCAAGAGGCTCCAGCTCATCTGCGGGGAAGCAACCCTTCAAACCCAGCTGATCTGAACTCCAGAGCTCATGCTATTGCTCTTCTCTGCCCTGCCTTTCCACGTGGCCTCCTTGAACATATCTCTTCTAAAACACTGTCCCGGAACACCTCTGCTCTCCAAGCTCAGGGCTCTGGAAAACGGAGAAAACCACAGAGCAGAAAAGCAGAAAAGGCAAACATCACAGACACCGTGGACTCTACTCATGGGAGGAGCGCTCGTTTGGAGATCCTACTCCTCTTGGCAAATAATTCTAACAAGCTTTGTTATCTAGTTTCCCAACTCAGACAATATTAGTCTCAGAAATTAGGTAGTGGGGAAAGGGATGCCCACAGCACGCAGGAGGAAGCAACGCATGTTAGAAAACAATGAAAATAACCCTCAAGAATCCTGGAACCCCGGTGTTCCCTGAGGGGTTCTGAATAACCAAGGTTTGATTGTAAAAACAAACAAACAAACGAAAACGCAGTGGGCTGGACAACTAACAAACACCACCATCGGATAGAATTTTAATTTATAAAAGTGGAAAGGCAGCTTTGTGGCTGGTCCCGCTCTGTGTGCAGATGGCCACAGAGCAGGTCGGCCTTTGTGTGGACCACTGAGTGATAGGAAGAGCTGCCAAAATTCCTGGTCGTCCACCCGGTGGGCCCTGCTAGCTGATTTGCATCTGTCATTTACTCTTGACAACAGCTTTACAAAAGGTAGGGACTCACATACTCTTTTTTTTTTTTAATTTAGATGCCTAAATGAAGCCCAGAGAGGTTGAGTAACTTGCCCAGGGTCACACAGCTGAGTCCCGGCAGACTCCGGAGCCCTCACTCTTCCCCACTTGGCTGTGCTGCCTCTTAATCACAAACTACAGCCAGGCTGCCTGGCCCAAGCGCAGGACACCGCTTACAAGGGGGCAGGGAGGCCACGCGAATAGACCTAAGCCCACCCAACACCAAGTATGAAAACAGCCCAGAGCCAGTCTCCCGCTAAAGTCGGGCTTGAGGCTTCCAATCGGCCAGTGTCAGGCCTGTGATTATGACTGAAGACAGAAATGTGTGCCTCCCCATGCTGTCACCGAGACCAAGAAGACTCCCCTAGAGCTGAATTAGACGCATGGCTTCCAGTTGGCCCACCCTGAGTGATATGCGCAGTAGCTTTGGATTCAGGTGCACCCGGATTGATAGTCCGCCCCCGCCCGTCGCGCTATGACCTTAAAGACTTCCTTAACCCCCCTGAGTCCGTTTCCTCACCTGCAAAGTGAGGGGCTAACAGTACCTGCCTCCTAGACTGTTGATGAGAAAGTGAACGCGAAATGCAAAACTCCCGTGGTGAAGAGGGCCCTCTCTGCAGGTGGGTTCCTTTCTCCTTGCCTTTGAAAAGAATCCCGAGGGGCGCCTGGGTGGCTCAGTTGGTTAGGCGACTGCCTTCGGCTCAGGTCATGATCCTGGAGTCCCGGGATCGAGTCCCGCATCGGGCTCTCTGCTCGGCAGGGGGTCTGCTTCTCCCTCTGACCCTCCTCCCTCTCGTGCTCTCTCTCATTCTCTCTCTCGCAAAAAAAGAAAAGAAAGGAATCCCGAGAAAGCAGCCCCACCTGCCCTCCAGGCTCTGGGCTCTTAAAAGGCCATCACAAACTGGCATTCCGATATGTGCCAAAGAGGCAGAAAATGAAAATGTTTGCAGCCGGTCCCCGGGAAAGTAACCACGATAGAACTGACCTTTTTAAAGGCTTTGCAGGGGCCTCGAGTCAGGGGGCCAGTGGCGGGACGGGTACTGCGTCTCATGACTTCTGTCGGTTTCCCTTCTCGGTAGACGGAGGAAAAGAAAACACCGATTCCGCCACAGAGCTCCTCCTAGACTTCTGGGAAGGTTAGGGTGCAGTGAGACAGGTCCTGCACTACCAGCCCTGCGCCCCCTCCCCCCCACCCAGCCATAGCCCTCAGGTATCCCCGCGGTGCCCCCACCTCCCACTAGGGGGCAGCATCTTCACCCATGCGCACCGGGCCCAGAGGCCTACCCGCCCCTCCCAGAGGGGACTCTGCCCTAGAGTCACCAGCCCAGCAGAGCAGGGAGCCTTCTCTACCCTCAGGAAGCATTAGTGACAGTGCCAACTGACGACTGGGTTTGGGGACAAGAACTAGATTAAGCAGAAGCAGGGGGCTCCTCCAGGAAGTGGTCACAGAGAGGGCAGGTGACCCTTCTCTTGCTACGCAAACCTCATCAACCAAACACAAGGACATCTCTGTGGGACGAAAGAGAGAAGAGAGAAATGGAGCACGCTGCTTTATTTTGGCTTTTTCGTTGTCAAAGTGTTAGCAGTGTTTAAAAATCACATAATACTGAAAAACTCATAATGCAAAACCAGCAGCTGCCTTCAGCACCCCTCCCCCTCTGCGCCCCCACCAAGTCCCCCCTCCGCCCCATCCCCATCCAGGGTCAATAACTTTCATCTTTGTTAACTGATTCTACTGGAATTAAGCACCATATAGTATTCTTTTTTTTTTTAAGATTTTATTTATTTATTTGAGAGAGAGAGAATGAGAGAGAGCACATGAGAGGGGGGAGGGTCAGAGGGAGAAGCAGACTCCCTGCCGAGCAGGGAGCCCGATGCAGCTCGATCCAGGGACTCCAGGATCATGACCTGAGCCGAAGGCAGTCGCTTAACCAACTGAGCCACCCAGGCGCCCATGGTATTTTTATTTGATATTTGTTTTAAGATTTTTTTTTTTAAGATTTTATTTATTTATTTGACAGAGAGACACAGTCAGAGAGGGAACATAAGCAGGGGGAGTGGGGGAGGGAGAAGCAGGCTCCCCACCGAGTAGGGAGCCCGGTGTGGGACTCAATCCCAGGACCCTGGGACCATGACCTGAGCCGAAGGCAGACACTTAACAACTGAGCCACCCAGCTGCCCCTAAGATTTTATTTTTAATCTTTATACCCAATGTGGGGCCGAGACTCACAACCCCAAGATCAAGAGTTGCATGCTCTACCTACTGAGCCAGCCAGGTGCCCCTCTTATTTGATATTCTTATATTAATTCTTGAGTCATCACTTGTAGACATTATCAGTTGATTTCCAATGACAGCAGATGAGGATTTTGTCCTCTTAAACCCACCCCCTTTTCCTGCCTCCAGTCCTCCCAGTATTACAGGTACACCACGGTTTTGGTTAATTCAATAATCAAAGTTTAACAGTATGATTATGTAAATTTTGTTTCTTTCCAACACCACATATTTTACTGTATTTACGTTTCCTGCAGTTTTCATTTTTCCTGCAATTTTCATTTTTCCTGCAATGAGAAATGTTCTTGTTTTCCCACTTTAAAGAGGGTTTCTCAATTAGAAATTAAACTTCTCTGTATCTCTTCCTCTCAATTTCTGTCATGGTTCCCTTGTTGGGAACAATTCTGTATGTGATAAATATTTACTGAGTATCTACTTTTGCATCTTGGTGCTAGGGGTTAAGAGATTTACAAAGAAACATGATCCTTGGCCTTTTTGCAGCCTGAAATTCAGTCAAGAGATGAGAGAGGTACACAGAAAAAGACAGACAGCATGAAGCGAAAATTCAAGCATCGTCCTGCCTGCTCTGCGATGGGTGGAATTAATGGTGTCCACACTCCATTCTGGAGTCAGAGGCCAGAGTCACAGGGAAAGTTTTCTTCTCTCACAAGGAAGGCCTGAACTGGGCTTTGAAATCCGATTGTAAACAGAGAAGAGAACGTTCCAAGTGAGGAAATCAGTGAAGGGTTGACCTGTGGACCATAGACACATGAAGCATCTTAACAGGCCCCAGTCTTAATTTCCTCGTCATTAAGGGGCAGGGAGAAGTTAATTACTAGTATTTGGTTGTGGAGGAGAAAAACCCCTCTTCTTAGGAAACGGACACTGAAGTATTTAGGGGAAAAGGCTAACACGTACGTGTCTTACCCTCAAATGGCTCAGGGGAAAAAAAATGTAGACAACGTATGGGCATTCCTTATGTAATTATCACTTTGGAACTCTTTGCAACTTTGGAATTATTTGGAGTTTTTTAAATTTTTAAAAATTTTTAAAGATTTAAGGCAAGCTATAAAGATACCCTGGAGAACTCTAACCTGAGGAAATAATCACATTTATATAAGGTGAATGATTTAAGCAGATTCTTTGTTCCATTTGTAGTTTTAAAAAAAAGGAATTAACCTAAATATGCAATAAAAGGAAAATGGCCAAATTCTGTGGCACATTATGCTTCTATTAACATGATTTTTTTCCAACAAATTTAAGTCAAATAAGAAAATGATCGGGGTATGATGTAAGTGGGGAGGGGAGCAGAATATAAAACAGCATAGTATGTAAATCCAATTATGTATCTATATAGACATAAATTGGAAATATATCGAAGTAATAACAGTAGCAGGATTAAGGGTAATTTCACCTTAAATTTTTCTGTATCTTGACGTTTTCCATAATGAGCATGCATTAATTTTCTAATTTTAAAAATTAACATAATTTTCTAAAAAGCTAAAAAAGAAAAAATGAGATTTGGGGATAAGCCCAGAGTTATTTTATGCTTTTTTAAAAAAATTTATTCATTTGAGAGAGAGAGCCCAAGCTGGGGGGAGAGGCAGAGGGAGAGGGAGAAGCAGACTACCCCACTGAGCAGGGAGCCTGCCACCCAGGCCGATCCCAGGACCCTGAGATCATGACCTGAGCCGAAGGCAGAGGCTTAACCAACTAAGCCACCCAGGCGCCCCCAGAGTTATTTTAATAATTTTTAAGGATTAAGATAAAATTATATATTTATTCTTTGAAATGATATCGTAATTAAAAACAGGGTGCTTTAATATTTTTATAAATCAATCAATCAATCTTTTTTTTAAGCATGAAGAAGAATATTTACCTTATTGGGTTGCTGGCCAGATTAAATGAAATCATCTCTGTAAAGTGCTTAGATCTGTGCCTGCCCAAGGTAGTAGGAACGTATATATATATTATATATGTGCGTGTGTATTATATCTATAAATACACAATGTCAAGCAGTCGGCTGGGTCAACAGCCCGCACCTCCCCGCTTCCCGCTCGCCAGGCCCCGTTGAGCACGCGTTGTGCGGGGCGCATGCGCTGGGCCGCGGCGGGGGAGGGGCTGACCCGCTGCCTTCCCGCAGGTGGCCGCCGAGTACTTCAAGAACACCACGCTGCTGCTGGTGGGCGTCATCTGCGTGGCGGCTGCCGTGGAGAAGTGGAACCTGCATAAGCGCATTGCTCTGCGCATGGTCATGATGGCCGGAGCCAAGCCGGGCATGTAAGTAGCCCTTGAGGTGCCCAGCCACCGTGCGGCCCCCAGCTGCCAGGGGGCCACCTGGACAGGGGTCCTGGGCCCCCGCGTGAACGGCCAGGTCAGGGTGTTTTTCTACTAATGGGGATGGAACGACATCAGGCCTGCTGGGCTCCCACAGCTCCCTCCGGCGAGAGGGCCCTCGATCGTGGAAGAGAGATGTGCGTGTGTGACGTTGGTGTCCTTTATTTTCACAGTCTCAATAATTTATCGGAGCCACATAGACTTCGCGGGCAGCAGGTTACAAAATACAAGGGGCCCATTGAGTAAAACGAGAAGGACCAACGTAAATTGTTTCTCAACCTTTTTTCCAGCGTAACAGGGAACGGGCTGGACAGGGAAATGGGTGTCTTCTCCTTTGGCATTTAAGGAGACGTGGAGGTTTCCTCCCATCCACCCTGAGTTTTTGTTGTCCCTGGTTCAGACTGCAGCTCAGACAAGTTGACCCTGACCTGGTGTCGGAGATGCCCTCCAGGCCCTCAGCCGCGTCCTGGTCTCTGTCTGCTGGGGGGAAGGCCAGGGCAGACATTCCCAACCTTGGGGAATGTGCAGGAAAGTCGGGAATGAGTTTTGTGTTAACCTCACCTCTGCTGCATCGAATAACCCTACCCTTCTCTTTCCTTCGGAATATTTACCTCCTATTTACAGCTTTCTCGTGACATTTTATGTAAGTGGCCCTGACTCCTTTGAGAGTCCAATGGCTTATAAATAAATAATATGGTATCAGTTTTCAACATTAGTCATTTAGATGAATACACAGCTTAGGCCTCAAAGGAGATTCCCGTCTCCCACTTAACTATAGCTTAATTTGGTGTCATTTGCCCCCTCACTAATAGCCTTGTACCCCACACTCAGCCTCCTAGGCACACAATGGCATCTACACATCACGCTGGGACTCCGCAGCTCTTTAAAACCTCTGTGTATTCAACTCAAACTCAAGAATGCTGCTCCCATTGCATTTCCACTCTTCTTCATTTACCTCCTCCCCGAGCATGTTTCCACCGCCTGCGGGGCTCTCTGTCTGTCTGCTGTTGGTGGGGGTCCCGGGCAGGCAAACTTCTGTGGCTCTCAGCCTAAACAGAAAAACTCCACCAGGACTTCGGCCTGCCCAACCTAATCCACACGACAGGTGTCCCCACATTGCACGACATCAGGGATCCCACCTCAAGTAAGAAACGTGGGTGGTCTTTATGTTGGCTTTGTCTTACGGAAGCGAGAACCACGTCTGTTCCAACACGCATTGTATGTCTCCAAAGTCAAAGAGAAATAACTTGAGGGTTATTTTTGTGAGTGCTTTCCTCCGAGGGCTGACTTTTCAAGATACCAGCTGAAGAAGTGCGCACAGTGACATGGGGCACTTGTGTGGCCGGGTGGGGCGGGGGGAGCTATCCTTTCAGCAAGTGGGCAGCTGGGCAAGTGGTGGGCAGAACCGTGAACTCCATACGTTAGTCTCTGGTCACTAGTAACTACGGTGACGTAGCTGCAGAGCAAAGACTGTAATGGTCCCCGAAGAACTGCTGTTTGCAGGGCAGAAAAAAGAATTCCTTTATGCACCAAAAGCACACCTCATTACCAAGCGAATGTCTGCAGAGCCGAGCAATGAGTAAAAGTCCAGGCCCGGCGACCCTACTACCAAAGCTCGTCTTTGCTTAAGGAAGGGCTTTTTGCTCACTGAGGCCATCAGCCCAGGAAGTGTGATTTATTCATTCAACAAATATGAATTTAGTGTTTACTCGGTGCCAAGCCCTAGGAGTACAGAGCTGAATGCATGACATAAAACCCTGACCTTCTGGATACATGCCAGCGCCTCCCCCTCCCCCCGGCCCCTTCTCTAGGCCAGCTCCGTCAGGTTCATAGGAGGCCCCAAAGGAGCCCCGCGAGGGCAGCAGGGGGCCACCCTGGGGAGTGGCCATGCTGTGGACACCGCACCCGCCCGCCCTGCTTTCCAGGCTCCTGCTCTGCTTCATGTGCTGCACCACGCTGCTCTCCATGTGGCTCTCCAACACGTCCACCACCGCCATGGTGATGCCCATCGTGGAGGCCGTGCTGCAGGAGCTGGTCAGTGCCGAGGACGAGCAGCTCGTGGCTGGCAACTCCAGCGCCGAAGAGGCCGAGCCCATCAGTACTGTTTGCTGGAGTTCACCTCCCCTTCGCCCCTGGACCCTCCTCTTGGGACACCGCCCAGCTCAGGGCCGCCCCCAGAGCCCTCACCTGTGCCCCTCCCCTCCCCTCAATCCCAGGCCAGCCCTTGGAACCTGAAGCTCCCTTGTGACCCCACGTTCCTGGCTCTTCCTTCCTCCCCTGCTCACAGCAGCCACCTCTGCTCCTTTCCCCCAAACACTCGAGGGTTCTGGCAACACCCTGGGCCTGCCTGTGTCCGCAAGCCCCACCATGCTTTCAGAGCGGAGGGAAGGGCAGTGGTCACGCCTGCCTCCAGCAGGATCTGCCCTCGTTTTCCCCGTTCAGCCCCAGCCCTGAGCCCCTGCCCTGCACGGTCAGCTCCAGCCTCCACATCTCATGTCTGCTTTCCTTTGCTCCTGTAGGTCTTGATGTAAACAACAGCCAACCCTCTCTGGAACTCATCTTTGTCAATGAAGAGTGAGTATGACTGCCCTCCTCCCAGACGGAGCCTTGTCAGGTCTATTCCAGAGGTCAGGAAAGTGGGTACCTGAACAGCTCTTTTAGATGTATGGGCCCGGCTCACGTCCTGCTGCACCACCACCTCCCTCTGCCCTAATATCCTCTCCATACCTGGGAACCACCTGCCAAGAGCCTGAGGGCAACTCCCTCAACCACAGGGAGTGGCAGCCATGAGGGAAGAGACAGAAAGACTGACTGAATCTGATTGTCCACACATCTACCAAGTAGAACTGAAGTAGAAGAATACTACATTTAGTTAATGGAAAAACATAATAAATGTCACTGGAGATTCTCAGAGAATCACAGAGTATCTTCTAGATACTAGATATGGTCTTACTAGATTTGGCCTTGTCAGATATGACAAGGAAGGATGAGGTGATAGGCAGTGGATTCGAGGACAGTTGATGAGAGAGTCGCATGAGGGTGGGGAGAAGCTAAAAAAGGAGAAATACGCCCCCAAGCATTCATGTGAGACAGATCCATTAATAGCTCATTTCTTCCAGAAATTCTGTATCAAAATGTGGTCTTCAAGGGATACTGTGATGAATGTTGCCTTTAAAGGTTGGATGTGCAGCAGAGCTGAGTTTTGCAGTTTGGTGTCTTCTTGGGCAATGAGAGCTGCCCTGAGTGCAACCAGCATGTGTGAGGGGAGAACATAGAAAGGTGGGGACAAGCTTTGCTCTCCCCCGCACTGCTGCCTTCAGTCACAGCTGTCCGATTCCCCTCCACGGCCCTGGACAAGATCTCAGGCAAACTTCACTGCTCTCTGGTTCTTTAAGGTGTTAGAACAGAATGAGCTCCTTTGCAGGTAGTCAGCAGTCTGGTCCAGACTCCGAAACTTCCGTCTCTCAGCCACAGTGCCTCCTGCCTCCTGTCCCCCGGGCCTGCAGGGTCAGAGGTCAGAGTGCGTGGGGACAGACTCCTCTTTCACCCTTCCTCCTCCCAGCCTCAGGGCTCCCACCCCTCCCTCTGCTGCCTCTGACCCCTCCAGTCATCCTCCCCTCTCTGAGAATCCCTCGCTCTCCCACTTGCCGGGGGCCCACATTCAGCATCTCTGGAGTGTCCCCTTGAGGCGCCCTCTGCAGAGCGCCAGGCCTGATGGCGGTGGTGAGGAGCTCCCGGATGACCACTCACCCCCACCCCTCGGTTCTGTGCTCTGCTGCCTCACTCCCCCAGAGCCTCTTCGTTCTGGGGGTTGCGTTGGCCTCTTGGGTAGGGCCTCTTCAAGACGGCTCTGGCCCTGCCACCTTCCATGTGCATCACCCACCATAAGACTCCACATTATGCCCTGCCTTTGTTCTTCTCCAGACCTATATATATGTCCCCAAACTCTGAAGCAGAAGCTCAAGTTGTCCCTCGAACTCCCTCAGCAGAGTGCTGGTGGGAGCCTGGCCATTTGCCGGGGAGGATGGCCGTCTTCTGGGGTGGCTGGCACCTCCCATGCTGTCTGAGGGGCTCCAGGCCTGCCCTTCTCACCTGATTTGGGAAGGAGGGAGGGGAAACATCATACCACTCTACTCCTTCCAGGCTAACGACCCTCTCCAAACACTTCCCTCCGAACCCCCATCAATCCCTTACCCTCCCCTGGGGTAGCCTGGACATGGCTATCGGCCATGGGACTCCAGGCCTGCACACGTGTCCAACACCTGTCTTTACAGTGAGCTCAGAACTAAGACAAATCGAAGCATGCATTTAGCACTGAGCGTAGCCAGTAAGCTACAGTTCAGTTCCCACCTTCCCCTCACCCCCATCCTCTTGCTCTCATCTGCCTTTCTCCATGTGCAGCCCAGACTCTCCCTACTCCTGCAACCTCAGAGAAGCATTTCACAAGGTTCTCCTTCTAGACAGTGACCTTCACCGAGTCAGCCGGTGAGAATGTGGTCAGGGCTCCTCTCTGGGCCCACTGTCTACTCTGTACATACAGGTAGGAATACCGGCGCCATCCATCTGTTACAAGGATAACAATGTTGTGAGGACTAAAGTCCATACTTAAGTGCTTGGCCCCTAAAAAGCACTCCATGTTAGTTATTAGGAGTGTCAGCACTGCTTCTAAGGAAATGCTGTGTCCCCACAAATCCTGACAGCATCTCTGGAAGGCCGGGAAGCCTCAGGTGAGATTAGTCGTCTTTGTAGCCTAGGAAACTGGACCCTAGAGGGGTCACTTACACCAAACACCAATGGGGGGGTGGGGCATTCCCATCTCATGAAGTCGGATCCACTGTTGTTTTCTCATGTCCTTTGCTTTGTTCCAGCACGTCGACTGCAGACTTCACCTCTCTGATGCAGAACAAGGTAAGGCCTTGGGTTTTTTCTGTGCTTTAAGATTACTTGGAAGTCCCTCAAGATAACTCAGGGACAGAGAAGTCCTAGAGCCTAGAGCCAGTGGCAGCCACTGATGTGAAAACACAGAGGTGCTCACACGAGCCCTGACGTGAGAAAGGTTGCACGGGCTCCGGGCGAGGGCCTGCAGCTCTGAACCCTGGCCCTGAGAGGGCTTAGCCTCATAAAGTACAGGCTAGCCTTTCCCGTGGAAGCCCAATACTCAGTCATCCAGATTTCCAAGAGTCACAGATTCACTCTCAGGATTCCTTGTAGTGGGGATTCCATACAAAAACTATATTATAAAAAGAGTCACATTTAAAGATTTATTTATTTATTTATTTATTTTAGAGAAAGAGAGCATGCACTTGTGTGGGTGGGGGGAGGAGCAGAGGGAGAGAATCTTCAAGCAGACTCCCTGCTGAGTGCAGAGCCTGATGTGGGGATCGATTCCACGATCCATGTGATCATGACCTGAGCTGAAACCAAGAGTCGATGCTTAACTGACCGTGCCACCCAGGCACCCCAAAAGGGTCACATTTATAGAGGAAAGCAGAGTTTATGGCCTCACCTCTTCCCCCAGAACTGGTTTCACATCTCCTTATATCAGCCCAAATTTTGATCACCAAACTGTGGACTTTGTTGTGGTGAGGTTTTGGTGTTTTTTTTCCATTTTCTTTGTGTTAAAGAAAAATGAAGGATTCTTCATTAGCTAATGAAATTCCAGAAAGCCAAGCTGTCCTACAAGGACAGAGCCATGTTCTGCCAAGTTTCAAAAGTCTCTGCAAATGGGCTGCTTTGCACCCGCTGGATGGGACTCTGTGTCTTGGAGGCACAGTGGGGTGTTTCCCCACTGCATGCTCTCCCTGGCTTCTGGTCTCCGATGGCCACAGTGCTGAGGCGTGGGATGCCGTGGGCGATTACGCGGCCCCTCTTGAGGCCTGCCACATCCTCTTCCTGACAGTGGGACGGTCTTTGTCCCCACAGAACGTGAATGGTGTGCCCAGAATCACCAACCCGGTCAAAACAGCAAATCCCCAGGGCAAGAAGGAGCACCGGTCCCAGGTAATGGAACTTACCCCCTGACCCTGTTTCCTACATGAAATGCCTTTAGCTTCCCAAGGGGCACTGGTCTTGAAGTTAGGAGGGCATCAGGCTAGTATGCCGTCACCAGGCAGTCCATCCACAGACAAGTCTGACCTGCGTATGCCATGGGGATAAAACATCTAACTCACTGTTGATTTTGGCAAGTCATTCTACCATCTGAGCCCCTGTTTTTTTCTTCAGCTATAAAAGCTGGGGGTTGGACTAGATCAGAGGTGTTCAAATTTTTTCCTCAAAGGTGCTTTGGGGACAATGCAAGTATTGTATTGGAGTATTCTGAGATTGTAAGCAAATTGCTTTTTGTGTGTGAATGAGTATTTTTCCTGCTACTTGCTATACCACTGAAACAAAATAGACCTTTAAGTTGGCCTAAAATTGCGGCTATCAGTTATAGCCCTTGATTTCAAATTTTTGTGTCCATCCAAATAATCTCAAATATTTAACATTCATCATCAGCATAAATAAATGCCACCATTTCTGAAACACTGATTGTATACCAAGCACAGTGTGCTGAGCATTTTCTCCCTAGTCTTTGCTCAGGGACGTAGCAGTCTTGAACTCTATTTCTGCAGATGAGGCAAAGAGATGACATCATGTGGCCCAAGGCCTCAGAGCCAGTAAGCAGGGAGAGGAGCATCTTGATTCAAATCCAAGTCTCTCTGGCCACACGTATCTACTTTCAGTTATAAAACAGACGTATGCTGATTAAATGCTACGTTACGTTTTAAATATTGGAGGTCCATGAAAATTTTCGTTAGAAGAAAGGATCGTGGAAAACCACTGGACCAGAGAATCTATGAGGTCCCTTACAGCTCTGATAATGAATCTCTCAGGAAGGCTTGCAAGGGTCCAGACTGACTTGGGCCCTCCTAAAGGTGGGGCACTATGTAAACTTTGAGAGGGAGGCAAGGTAGCCTCTTCCCCGTGGGTTTCCCAGGATCTGGCCTGCTGATGTTTGCCCCAGGTGGCTCCTGGTCTCATAAAGACTCAGTGGGGGGAGAATAGGCCTAGAGGGGCAGAGGGTACTTGCTGCTGCTTCTTTTCTTTTTCAAGATTTATTTATTTATTTGAGAGAGAGAGAAAGAGCGCGCAGTGGGGGGAGTGGGGGGAGGCAAAGGGAGAGGGAGAGTCTTAATCAGGCTCCACGCTGAGCTGGGAGCCTGACACAGGGCTTGATCCCACGACCCTGAGATCACGACCTGATCTGCCACAAGAGTCAGACGCTTAACTGACTGAGCCACCCAGGTGCCCCACTTGCTTCTTTATCTACACTGGAGGCCAGGGGTCAGCAACCTCTGACTCTGAAAGGCCACCATCTGGGCCAAGCAGGGCCTGAGAGGAGCACCGAAGGCTAGCCTTATATGCAAGGGGAGGGGGAGAGTGGGGAGGCAAAACCAAGAGGCAAGAGGCAGAAAAGAGTGAGGAGAGAATCCCACACTGGATTCCCTCTGCAACCCAAGGCTTCTTTCTCAGTCACCTCCCGGTCAGGACTGTCACTCCAGCTCCAGAGAGAACCACCACCTTCCATGTGTCATTCACATGCAAAGCGGAGAGCAACCAGTTTTGCTAGAGTTCAAGTGAAACAGAACATGCTGTGACTAACAACAAAAGTAATAACAGCTTACCATTCGTTAAATGCCAGGAAGTGTTGTTCTAAGTGCTTTACATATATTACTTCAATGACTCTTCACAGCAATCTGGTGGAGAAAATGGGACTTTCTTCATTTTGCAGAAGAATATGCAGCTCAGAGGGGCTGCCCAAGTTGCTGAATGGTAGAACGAGGATTGGGATTTGTCTTTCTGACACCCAAGCATAAAACCTTTCCACGGCACCATGGTGCCCCTGTCTCCATGCTTTGTGTGCTGGACAGCCCACACTGGGTTGGAAAGATGCACTGGTTTTTCTCTGATAGGAAAAGCCGCTAGTCCTGATCCCTGGCCCCAGGAACCAGGAGCTCAACAGAAAGTACAAGTCCCAGCATGACCAGATGATCTGCAAGTGCCTCTCTCTGAGCATATCTTACGCCGCTACCATTGGGGGCCTGACCACCATCATTGGCACGTCCACCAGCTTGATTTTCTTAGAACACTTCAACAAGTAAGTAACTCACCTGGTCGACAGATACCCACTAACCACGCACTCCGTGTCAGGAGCAGAACTAGGTGCTAAGGATAGGGCAGAAAAAGAAACTAGAGCAGTTTCCATACCAAGAGGGAAAAGAGACGATGGAGCGTGACAGTTCAGTGTGACTGGAGAAGGGCGGGGTTCTGCTGAGAGAGCCCACAGGGGCCGCCCAGTCACGGGGAGGACATGCCTCCCCAAGGACACAACTAGGGAACAAGACCGGAAGCACAGCGGGCATACACTGGATGAAGGGAGGTTTTCCAGACCAAGACAACAGTGAGTGGGAGGACTCAGAGGCAAGAGAGCAGAGCACATAAGAGAGAAAGGTAGAGGGCAAAGGGAGGCCAGGGAGGTGGACATGCAGATCACAAAGGGCTTCTTGAGCCCAGGAAGGACCTTGGACTTCATCCAAAATGCCATGAGAAGCCTTTGAAGAATTTTAGGCAGGGAGTGAGGTGATCAGATTTATAGTTTTGAAAAACTGATTCTGGACTGAAAAAATGGAAAAGAGAAGGTATGCCTATTTTCAGCAGGAGGACAACTTTGGATACCACTGCAGATGCCCAGGAGAGAGCTGGTGGTGGCCTGCTGACCCAGGCAGTAGTGAGGAGAAATGGTCAGATCTGAGAGATAGGCAGAGGTAGGCTTGACCAGCCTTGGCAGGATTAGAAAAGGCCTGAGAGAGGGAAAGGCCAAGTCTGACTGTCAGACTCACGGCCTCCGCAGCTGGGGGAACAGAGTTGCCCTTGACCTACAAGAGCAGAAAAATAAGGAAATGTTGACATGGAGGTTGAGATGGCCAGATGGATACACAGCTCTGAATCTCAAGAGAAATTTCTAGGCTAAAGGCATAGATTTAGAATCAGTGGCCTCCAGAGCTGTCTTCATGAGCACACAACCTGTATGATCACACCAGACCACCATGCTCAGAAGGGCCCCACACTTAGCTTGAGGTTTTGCCCTCACCATCTGAAAATTCTTAATCATTTTTTAACAAGCGGCCCGACATTTGCATTTTGTACTGGGACGCACAAATTAGATGTTAGTGGGTCCTGGTGGGATGCATATGGAAATTGAAGCCAGGAGAGTGAAGAAGATCGATCACTCAGGAAGAACATATAAGGTAAGTAGAGCAGGGGCCATATTAAGCTCGAATATTTAAAGTAGACTGTAAATGAGAGAACAATAGGTATCACACAGGGAAGAGAAAAATCTGGTGTCATTCTATCCAAGAGAAGAAAGTGTTCAAGGAGGATGGAGTGGGCCATACTGTTTAAAGTGGCTGAATAACTAAGCAAAAGGACAGAAATGTGTCCATTCGATTCAGTGACGTGGAGGTTACTGGTGACCTAGGCAAGAGCAATTTGGTGAGCTCCCTGGATCTCCACTGGTCTGAAAGTGCCACCATGCTGTTTTTCTTGGCACTGGTGAACAGACCACCCCCAGAGTTCATTCTGGCTGTGTTTCAAAAACCTACAGATTAGTTGTTACACTTTCTAAAGTGCTATAGATGGGAATAGGCCCTCCTCTGTATCCACAAAAGTCTATTTAACCTATTCTAAAAGCCCATTCCCTTTCCTGGGTCAAGGAACAGGGCCTAGATCTCTATGTACAGGGAAGAGATGATGCAACAGACTTTATGCCTGTTAGCCCCTACAGGCCAGAGTGAGTCACTCAATGACTTATACCCCCTGGTATCCTTCTAGCTCCAAAAGCCCTTCTTTCCACCACCACCCCCCACTCTCAGTGACCCACTCTGGCCCTTAGGGGAGGCACAAGCTGTCACAATTTCCCAAGAAGCACATGGATGGTAAAGGTAAGTCCCTGACCAGGCCACAGTGCAAAAAAGCAGATGTCTCTGTGATGAGAGAGAAGATGAAGCACTCTTACATCCTGTGTTTCCACTGCATCCTCTCTGGGGGCGGGGTGGGGGGGATTCTGCTCTTGGTCTTTCTCTTTTTCCACGCAGTGCCTAGTGTGAAAAGAGAGGCAGTCTCTTCCCACCTTAGGGGTGGGAGAAGAGCCCAAGAGGAAAGGAACACAGGTGTTGTCTAGGTTAAAGTCATGGCTCACATGTGGCCATCCCGGCTCCCCAGGAAATAACACCTGGGCTGGGTGGGGCACAGCTCTTCCTGATGAGTGAAGAGTCCTCTGGGTAACCTCCCTGAGACCCTAGGGCAGCAGTGGATGTTGATGAAGGATTTGGAGATTCCAAGTCATGGTTCTCCTAGGGGCACAGTTAATACCTGGAAACTTGATGATGTTCTAGAGTCCAAACTTGGTCCGGAATCGGTGCTTTGCATCCCTCAAAGCTCACATTCCTTCAGGAACTTTATAAACCAAGTATACCAGACTGCCCTTTCCATTCTCTGTTGTCCTGAAAACCAGATGAGTAAACTTACAAGAATCTCTACATAAATTAAGATCAAAACAGCTCCCGATTGGTTCTCCTGAGTGCAAAGTATGCATACTTAAGTGATATCAAGTGTGGTTGCTTAGGTGCCCTTTTTAGCTTACTTCATAATGCTTGGCTGGGCCCTGTGCAGTTGCAACTGTCAAATACGTGAGTTCTAGATAATGTGTTACCACGTCGTTACCCTTAGCTCTGATGCATTTCTTCTTAGGGAGCATTTGGCTTATCACCCCCAGAAACCACATGGGAATCCATCCTTTTCTTATCACTGACCTGGTTCTTTCCCTTCCAGCCAGTACCCCGCTGCAGAGGTGGTCAACTTCGGCACCTGGTTCCTCTTCAGCTTCCCCATCTCCCTCATCATGCTGGTGGTCAGCTGGTTCTGGATGCACTGGCTGTTCCTTGGCTGCAAGTGAGTCTCAGGGCCCTGCCGGCGAGGTACCGAGGCTCTCCTGTCCATCCAGAGTCATGGCGGGAGCCCTGGGGAGCACCACCCAAGGGGGAGCTGCTGAGTAACCACAGAGGATGTGCGAGGAGAAGACACTGGACTAGACAGGGAGTCAGGCATCCCCTGTTCTAGACACTCTAAACATACATGGCCTCAGCACTTCACTATGAGCTCTGCAATGGAATGTTCTTAATTCCAACTCACTGGTTAAAGGAACCGTCAGATTTATAAAAAGTCTGAATGGGAGGGTGGTTAATGTAGTTTCGTTTCTCTCAAAGCATACAGAGTAATTTGAACTAACTTTTAAAGAAATGTGACTCCAAGTAGAAGTTTCCTTAGGCTTAATTTTATAGACATGAGCGATTCATATATAGTAGTTGCATGAAATATTCATGTACCTCTCATTCATAAGTTAGATATTCTTCTTGCAATATTATTCCTGATATTAATCTGCTTAGCAAGCCTTTCTTCATAACTATATTTCAATCAGCCTCAAACACATAAAGGGAAGATATATATGATGTTTTGCTATTGGTCCATGAGACCCAAGACTCCCATTGCTCAGGGATGTTCTCTGAGCGGCTTTTTTTTTTTTTTTTTAAATAACTCAGAGGTTACTATCAAATCAATGATAGCTGTATATTTCTATACCTCCAGTATGTAGAAAATACCCCACATAAATACACTCGCACAAGTCTGTTAAGACATGATACTTCACGTCAGTACACCAGAGATGTACCCAAATGGATATACCCGGAAGCCTAGGGGAGAGGCTGAGGGCAGGCTGTGTAACCTGGCAGATAAAAGTCGTAGGAGAGCTGGGGTTGGAGAGAAGAGGGGACAAGTGACCACAGCAAGCCAGCAGTTTAGCATTTGCTAATCCTTGACTCCTGTGGGCCTCAGAAGCATGTTTCCTTTATTCTTCTCGTTCTTCCTTCTCAGTTTTAGAGAAACCTGCTCTCTGAGCAAGAAGAAGAAGACCAAAAGGGAAGAGGTGTCAGAGAAGAGAATCCAAGAGGAATATGAAAAGCTGGGAGCCATTAGGTAAAAATCAGCCATTCACCCTCTTTCCTTCTCCAGGAGAGAAAACATGGCAGGTGAAGTGAGCCCACAAGCAGCCTTGTTCAACAACCACAGCCCCTTGAGCTGGGGAATTTTCCACAACTATGAATCCAGGCCTTTAGAGATACTACTGACTGCCCGAGTCGAGCGGGCCCAGATTCCAGGTGGCCACCCTTCCCCTTTGCCGTTTTCCAAGTCCAAGGTAGAGCCGCGGTGTGGGGGTGGATGGCGCAGACGGGGCCTCCAGATGGAAAGAAGAGAGAGACAGCACAGCCACCCTCTTGGGACAGGCCCAGTTCCCCACACTGCTCTGACTGGGCCACCGCCAGTCCTATGGCCACTCCTGGGGAACTGGGGGGCATCAGGCATTCTCAAATACAGGCTTGAAGACAGAGGGCCCGAGGATTCGCCACCCCCATCAGCCATTATCAGCTTTCCCCAGTGACCCCATGTCCTAGTTGGTGCCATTTTTCTCATTTTAGGGCAACAGGCAGGTACAGCTTTGGGCAAAAGGATCCTGGTATAAGCAGTATTTTAAAATGTTTTAATTTATAAAAGGAATACCCATTCACTGTAGAACATTTAGAAAATACAGGAAAATATAAAGAAAAAAACTAAAATTGACTTCTATTTATTCGGTGTTAACTGTTAACAACTGTTACCATAATGTACTCTTCCTTCCATCCTTCTTTTTGGTGCAAAATTGTATGTATTTTTGCTAAAATTCAGTCCCAACTGAACACAGTTTTAGATCTTGTCTTTTTTTCACTTAGCTTTAGACTGTCATTATATTCCCAGGCCATTAGCTCTGCAGTGCAAACACGATTGTTAGGTGCGTCTCATTCGAACCTGTAGTTATACCAAAATGTATTTGATGTCATGGAATATCATTGAATGTGTAGATTGTTTCCACTTTGAATGTTCAATTTTTAGATAGATAACATATCACTGTGCATTTCTGGTTATTTCCTTACATGAAAGGAAGGACTGAATTTAAGGCTCCTGACATACATCATCAAATTCCCTCCCAAAAGGACCCCGCTCCTCCCCTCGCCCCCCCTCCAGCATTCTCCTTGGAGGCCGTGCTCTGCGTTGTATAAACATATGCTGCTGTACCACCTCACCCCTTCCCACCTAGCTTCTCCAGGAGACGTGGGTGACGTCACGTTTTCTGGCAGCTTCTCAGTCCTCTTCCCACTTCTCCTCAGTGGCTCGGAGTGGTGGGGCAGCCAGTTTTGTCCCCGGGATGGGGGCTCTGAACACAGGTGCACCCCATGCGAAGGGAAAGAGCGAAGAGAAACCTCCCAGCTCCTGGAGCGGCTTTTCCTGTTGTATCTTACAGCTACCCTGAAATGGTAACTGGATTTTTCTTCATCCTGATGACCGTGCTGTGGTTTACCCGGGAGCCTGGCTTTGTTCCTGGCTGGGATTCTTTCTTTGAAAAGTAAGTGGTACTGTCTCCTCCTTAAGAGTAAGCCCCTGACGCAGACCCTTCAGACAGTTCCCACCAGCGTCCCTCCTCGACTCCTCGTAGGGGCAGCCGTGAGCCCAGAAAGCACTCCGTCCCCCTGGAAGTGCCCCCTTCTCAGGGAAACCCATGCGGAGTCAGGAAGAAAATACAGTGTGTGGCGTCGGGTCTGGGGTTGGCATCTGGTGCTGCCCTGGACCAGCCTTGTGACCTTGGTCTTGTACTTAAGCTCTTGAAACCTCAGCTGTCTCGCAGGTGGCTCTGAGGCTGAGGCATAGAGATCAAATGCCCCTGTGAGAGCCTGAGGGGGTGGCTGGGGACTTGGCAGGCAGAGGCCCCCCGGCCGCCCCTGCAGGACCCCTGAAGGCCGGGCCACAGATCTCTCAGCTCGGCTTCGCAATTGAGCAAAGACACACACGGAGGTGTGACCCTCGCAGGAAAGAGAACTCATCCTTTTCGAGTCCCCCTTACCGAAGTAACTCCTGATCTCTCCTTCTAAGGGGCCCATAGAGCCACACTAAGATGTCTACCGTAGCCAGGCCCAGCCTCCAGACTTCAACCCTTGCCCGCTAAATCCACCGCTGGATAGCATGGCAGAAGCTGCAGGAAGGAAGGCTGACCACCCGCCAGACTGGGTCCTAAAAAGAGGCACTGTGTTCAGACAGACTGTCCTGAGACATCGTGCCCCCTCCTGAC
>NC_138380.1:15563205-15579754 GCF_054177405.1 Leptonychotes weddellii
GGGTCCCCCCCCCCCGGCCCCACCCCCCCCCCCCGATAGCAGAACAGCCTCCCAAATCATCGGTGCATCAGTTAGGCCCTTGTCTCCCCAAGCCCCACCCATTAGGATTCATCCGGCTCTCCCGCTGTCTACCTGTGATCCAGGGCAGAACCGGGAGCCCTCGCTGGGGACAGAGCCCATCATCACGTGGAAGGACTTCCAGAAGACCATGCCCTGGGAGATTGTCATTCTGGTGGGAGGAGGCTATGCTCTGGCTTCTGGCAGTAAGGTAACTCTTGAATTCTGTTCTTCTTGGGCCAAAGATTTTTTAAGCAGCTTTCCCTGATGAGTCGTTTTGATTCTGGGAGGAAGATTCATAGGCACCGAGGGAACAGTAGAGCCAGGCGTGGATCCCCTGCCCTGCCCCGAGCCTCTAAGCCGGTGCTGCTGAGATCAGCCGTGCTAGGGAGTCACTCCCACCTCACTCACCGGCCCACACTGCCACAGGCAAAAGATTGACTGCACTTTACAGCCATGTCCTTCGGGGCATTTGACGGTGGTGGGAGATGTGTCTCTAAGGGTCCAGAGACACCCCACACCTACACACAGCCAGCTGTCCCTCCCTCGGTCAGTCCACATGCTTATGTTGAGCCCCTTTGGAGAATGTATGCTAAAGCTGACGTAAATGCTATTCATAGGCCCTGATTTTCTGATTGGGAGGAATTGGGATGCGACCTTATAAAAGGGGCTGGTGGGAAATAGTTGAATTTCCTAAAGTGTTAGCCTTTCCTGAAATAGGAAACGATCCCCCAAATGAATCAGGTTCACACTGTTTCTCCCTTGACTTTCGCTATATTCATTAACTTGGCTCACTTTTTGACTGCCCATTCGTTGAAGGTCAAGGCTATCTGCATCAGTAATAATATCACAGAATCCTCCACTTGGAAGGAACCTTGGAGGACACCGAGTCTGATCTCCTACCCAGTTGAGAGAATTCCAACCCCTGGGCTTGGACCCCACCAGTGACAGAGCACTCCCTGAGCAGGGAACAAAGAATTGTTCTTTACTTTTAGCTCAGATCTTCTATATGTCTTCCACTCTTGGCTCTGGCTCTGTCCTCTGGAACCCCACCCTAGGTAATAATTATTAAAGTCATAAAAAGTTATTAGATCCCCTTAGACCTTTTTTTTCCCCCCCCAACAAAAACTCCCTAATTCCTTCAACCATTCTTCAAGAAGTAGTGACCCCTTACCATGCTGGCCTCTCTCCTCAGCCTCACGACACTTTGCCCTTGGCCTTATTTAAACGTGGTCCAGAGGTGGTCAGTCTACTGCAGAGTAAAGCAGTCATATTACCCAAGCCCCATCTCTCACCTCTGATCCAAGCACCAATCTGTATTTATATGGAAGCTTTTATAAGGCTTCACTGGCACTCATGTCAACATTTATATTGAAATTGCAGCCAACTAAAACCCTCATTCTTAGCCACTATTAAACGTCCCATCTTTCAGCCAATCCTGTATATGTGCTGTTGGTATTTCTAATTCCAAGTTCTAAATATCATACTTATCTTTATTGAATTTCAGTTGTTAGTTTTGGCCCCTGAGTCTAGCCTGGAAAGATTTTTTTTTTAACCAAAGTTTTGTATGTATTACAGATAGCATAGTTGATATTTCTGTAAAATCTACTGACTCTACTAATTTAATAATATAATTCAAGTGTGATATAGGTGATTCCTACCGAGTTTGAAATAATTTCAGTCTTGACATGAGGAAAATCCAATGTAAAATGTTTTAGTATCAAGGTTTAAAAAAAAAAACAAAAGACTTCCTTTGTTGTGCTTTTTTCTAACTTGGCAATCTAATTTATCAATTTATTTCAAATTACAATATAAAATAGCTTCTGGAAAAATTTGCTATTAAATTTTTTTCATGTTACTTCTGAGTACTATCTGGATAATGTGATCAGTGGAACTCCATTTCTTTATAAGTACTGTTTCCACTCAGCTAACTGCTCTTCCTCTCCTTTGTCCAGTGGGTACGGTTTAATGTGCTATAAGAGGTAACAATCACAGAGTTCCTGTCGGCCCCAAAGCTCTGTACCAACCATGAATTGCTGTAGTCCCCACATGTTGGATTTGCAGCTCACAGGCAGTGGAGCAAAAGGAGAAAAGAAAGTGCTCCCAGGGGGCATCTGCCTTCAGCTCAGGTCATGATCCCAGGGTCCTGGGATGAAGCCCCACATCGTAGTTGGGCTCTCTGCTCAGCAGGGAGCCTCCTTCTCCCTCTCCCTCTGCCTGCCGCTCCCCCTGCTTGTGCTCTGACAAATAAATAATATCTTAAAAAAAAAAGAAAGAAAATGTTCCCAGGTAAAATGGCCACAGCAGAGATCAAATAGCCTTTGGTGAATTCGGAAAAGGGGAGAAAAATCAGCCTGCTGGTAATGTGGTGAGGCTGTCTCTAATAGTAAAATATGAGTAGGACTTAAGAGCTTGAGGAATCATAAAATGTCTCACCTTGCTTTGGGCCCTACTCTCCAGGTCTGTAGTGCATTGGCAGTCTCTAGGGTAAGCAGGAAAAGTTAGAGCACGTCAGCCATAGAAGGGAGAGGAGGAGGCAGGGAGGGCCAGCGAATGCATATGACAACGTGAGGTTTTTAGTACAAAAACTCAACTGTGTCCTTTAATTTTCTGAAGGAGGGAGGGATCTTCACTATTGACAAAGGAACAACTTCTAACCAAAGAAGTTATTCCAAGTGGGAAATATTCATTTATTGGAGATCTATATAAATTTTGCTAACGGAAAAGGTTCAAGAGTGGCACCATGCCTTCATATCTTGTGTCGTGAAAAAGCACTGGTGGACTGTAGATCCTGATGTCAGCCATGATGAGATTGAACCTGAAACAGGCCGGACCGCCATGACCAGCTTTGTGGGCCAGCCAGGTGGCACCCTCCCACTGAGTGCGGATAGACTGGGACTCCCTCTATGTAAAGCTTCTAATGTTCAGCCCTGCCCACTGACTCCCCACAAGCCACAGGAAAGGTTACTGTCCAAAGATGTTGATAATCTTCCCCCCTTTCACAGGTGATGAGAGCTAGATTTCAAAAGGAGAATTCAGGATTACATTGGGGAGTCTGTGTCAAAATCACTGCTGACTGGATGCACAGAGTGAGAATGTCAGAGGCTGGAGAGAGTAATAAGATTGAAGTTGAAGGGCCCGTTGCCCCAAAGATCTCCAGCCCCTGCCAAGCCGTCATGGCAGAATCCTGAGAAGAATCATAGCCATTAGGATGGACAGCTCTCCATGCGCTGTGATGACTGCCCAGGAAACCCTAAGACTGAATGTTACTACAATCATAAAGAATTTTCTGGGCTGTAAAAATGATTCCATCATCAAATCAGTAATGCTTCTGGGTCCAGTCTGCCTGAAAATAGGATGGCAAATTAGATGCCTCCTAGTGGTTCCTTCCAGCCCCCCAACATCCCTGACCTCCTGGAGTCTAAGAATTCCATGGAGAATGTGTTCTTCCTCCTCTCTTCTTACTGTATCACCCGTCTCCCTGTAGAGCTCTGGCCTCTCCACGTGGATTGGGCACCAGATGTTGTCTCTGAGTGGCCTCCCACCGTGGGCTGTCACCCTTTTGGCATGCATCCTGGTGTCCATTGTCACAGAGTTTGTGAGCAACCCAGCCACCATCACCATCTTCCTGCCCATCCTATGCAGCCTGGTGAGTAGGGCAGGGCCCCCAGATGTCTGGAGGGGTTGCCCCGGGCCCAGGGAGCAGCTCCCCAGCTGTACTCTCTCCTCTGGTCATTGCCAGACCTCAATGATTGGTCTCCAGCCGTAGTTTGGAAATGAAGTGTTTCAAATTTGATAGATAGACAGACAGACAGATAAATGGTAGCAAGGGCTCTAGAAACCCTTTTCTGAAAGACTAGGATTAGTTTAGAGGCAGTCCTGAATGGAAACAAGAATGCACAGAATATCCTTAAAACCCTAGGATTCCAATTCCTCACAATCATCATTTCTTTCTCTCCTAAGACCTAAGAGTAGGGCCAGAGGAATAACTACAGAAAATGGGGGCAAAATGCTCCCAGAGGTACACTCAGCTGTAAAGACCAAGACCACAGCTCTATCATCACCACCTCCCCCCAGTTTCTCAGTCCAGGGGGTCTGAGAATTGAGGCAATGCCAGCCTCATCTCATGGTCTCAGAACAATTTGTTATTCATGAATGAGAGGAGGGGAGCAACTCCCAGATCTCAGCCTGGCTAAGCAGGCCCCGAGGTAACGGACCAGACACAATGCTGCATCTGTCCCATTAGTGAGGGGAAACCTATCAAATGAAGGCTCCTCCCCATCCCCAACAAAATGATATCCTTCTGCTTTAACCCCAGACTACCCCCAGCCACTGTCTTTGCTCTTTGCTCAGGTGTCTCCTTCCAACCGCTCCCTCCATCATCTCATTTGTGTGAGCCTTGGCGTGCACTTAGTTAAAACTCAGCAACACTGAGGGCAAGACCATGGGTTTCAATCCCATACAAAGCAAACATCACCTAGAAAAACACCTTAGTTCTGCACCCCAAGGATGAGGGACCCCTACCTCAACCCAAGCAGCTCATTCATGAGATTTGAGTTTGAAGAATGAATCTCTCAGCTAAAGGATAAAATCAGACCAGCACCAAGAAATCAAACATCCCTTCTAGGAAGAAACTCAGAGCCCATGTTTCCATGGGAGTGAGCAGCATGAGCCCCTTGAGTAGTGATTTAACTGCCCTCAGCACATGATAACCAGCCAAGGTTAGCCAAAGTCAAGCCACCTTTTAAAGCATGTTTGTGATGTGAAGCCCAAGAAATGAGAGCTGCATCTCAACGCTGATGTTTCTGTGAATTCTCTCTTCTCCTAGTCTGAAACGCTGCACATTAATCCACTCTACACTCTGATCCCAGTCACCATGTGCATCTCGTTTGCAGTAATGCTGCCCGTGGGCAATCCCCCCAACGCCATTGTCTTCAGCTATGGGCATTGCCAGATCAAAGATATGGTAAGTCGTGGATGCCCTCTTCCTACTGTGAGGACAGGGACGAGTGGCTCCACAGCCTTCTCCTGAGGCTTATCATTTTGTAGCAGTGTCTGTGATCTGTCAACACTCAGTCTAGTGTGGTCGAAACAATGGTGCTGGCAAAAAGGCCTTCAGCTGGTCCACAAGCACCAAGAATAGCAAGAATATGCTCTCCCACCCTTCCGGGAGAAAGCGGGTACACAGACAGAGACAGCTGGAACAGACCCGAGATGCAGCCCAGGGTGAGAAGGCACAAGGCTCTGCCCCAGTTTCTTCACTGGACCAGGTGGGATGTTCATTGCAAAAGCTGCCAGTTTACTCATAGAAGGGAAGTAGGAGAAACTGTAGGAACCTAGGGTGAAAGGTCTGAGGGGACAGGACCCTCCGTCGAACGCAAGAAGCCCGAGGCAACAATGGCAAAATGAAGCACCCACACCTCCTTTCCTAGTTCTCAGCTGGACTCCCACAAGATGGCTGAGGAGACATCTGGTCAGATTGTAGTGTTGGGCCTATTTACCCTCGACCCCTCAACCTATACTCACTGCTGTGCTCCTGGATATCCAGGCCACTGGGGGAAAGATGAAAACCACTCCTAATTACTGGGGCTGGGCTGTCTGAAATAGGGCTCAGTCCCCCTTCCCGAGGGTCTCACACATTCAGCAGCCCTGTAAATAGCAAACGGAGGAAAGGGAGAGCGTCAGGCTGGTCGCAGATATTCAGATCCTTTCTACCATTCAAACCACTCATCGAAGTCATCTGTAATACTTCAGGGAAGGGAGGGCACAGCTATGGCCCCCCCCTCCCCCTCATCTCTTATTGCACAACCCTGTCTGCTCAAGAGTTGAGCTCGGTCCCAACTCTCCTGTCCCCCCACTTCCTCTTCTGGGCACCCCCACCACTCACCCCCGCCCCCTGCCACCATCTTTTCTGGAATCAGGTGATCAAAGACAGTGCCTTTCAAAGGTACCAGATGACAAGAAGTAAGCCAGTCGTGGGTTCTATTCCCAGCCCGGCAGACCTGAGACCTCCATTTCCTCATCTGCGTAAGATAGGGGTTCCAACTAGAAACTCTGCGTGGTTCCTTTCAGCTCTAAATGACTTGAATTCAGCCCCTTTAAAACCTGCCTCCTCTGGCTAGGGGACGTGGGCAGTTCTCCACGCCCAAAGCCCAGGTAGCCAGGATGATTAGTAAGTCCAGGGCTCTGGCCAGAAAGCAGAGAAGCAACACATCTAGTCACTTGCTTGGAACATTCATTCTCCCTCACAGCTTTCCCAACTCAGTGCCAGCTAGTGGACCCGTGGTGGCTACAGCGGTGTGCTTCGTTCCTCCCTTGTAGGCTGCCAGCCATCCTTACCGTCCTTTTTTCCAACTGGCCTGGCTCTGCCAGCCATCATCCCTCACACCCCCTCAGCCTGTGTCAATCCCACAGCAGAAATGGGAGGGTTCAGGGTCATGGACGTGACATTCCCTCAGCAGAAAGAAGCAAAGCTAGCGTGTGTCACCCTCCCATGGAAGGAAGGGCTGAGCAGAGGCAGCTGACCTGGTTCTCCAGGTGAACCCAAGGGACACTACTTTCCATACGCTGTTCCTTTGGGAAGGAAAAAACAGTGCACAGTGGCAAAGGCTTCGTAGGATAGCGCCTCTCCTACGGGTCCCCTATGTGTCAGCACCATAAAGGCTCCAAGAAGTTCCTGCCTTAATGCATTTCCCTATCATGTAGCTACAGGATCCTTGCGTATAACAACTCTTAACATTCTAAGACCTGGTGTTCCAAGTACACGCCTTCCAGGCCTCCACTTGGGAGCGAGAACCCACGTGGAGATGGTTCTACTGGCCTCTCCCATCCTTCCACAGTCCCGAACTACCCTTGGAGGCAACCCTACAGATCCCAGGCAGTGACTGAACAGATCAGGGCCAAGGCGTGGGTGGGGGGCACAGAGAGGAGCACTAGGGGATCTGTGCTGCTGCCTGCTCAGTGACTTACGGTGGGCTGGTTTGTGTCCTGTAGGTGAAAGCTGGCCTGGGGGTCAATGTCATTGGCCTGGTGATCGTCATGGTGGCCATTAACACATGGGGAGTTAGCCTCTTCCACTTGGACACTTACCCAGCCTGGGCGAAGGTCAGTAACATCACTGATCAGGCCTAACACAAGTGGGCAAATGGTCCAACTGAAGAAGCTGCCAGCACCTAACAGAATCTGACCAAGAGGCCAAGAAAGCCACCAGGAGCACACAACCAACACCAGGAGATTCCACCACCTGCCACCTCAAGTGAAGTGCAGCAAGTCTCCGACAATCAAAACACATGCTTGGATGTTAGTGCCTTCTGCTCTGCCCCCGTCCTTAGCACCATAGTTCAGGGAGACCTGTGCTCTTTCTCACTTCCTGTATCTTGGGCTCTCCACTTCTTTCTGAAGACAGGAAGAGAAGACCTTAGTTGCCCCTGAGAGGCTAAGCCTCACACACTAGCCTCACTAGGTTTATTCTTAATATCTGAACCCCTTTTTAGGAACTGAAGGGGAAATCCAAATCATTCTACCTACACACAGATAATGAAGCCAGGTACATCTCCTCTTTCAGAGGAAAATCTCCCCCAGAATTTTCTCTTCAGTGTTTCCATCCTAAGCTCTTACCACAAAAAGGCAATCTTGTAAGTCGTCTTTGTGGCAATCAGTACTCTTTTATCATTACTTAAGCATCTCCCTTCAATGGCTTCTCTTTACCTTTGGCACCAAATTCCCATAAGGAAACAGCGTTCTCCCTTGGAAAGGCGCTGGCAGGGTTCTCTTTGTCAAAGGAAAAGTAGAGGAAGAAGACACATTGAAGTTAGCACAGGTATCCCCCGCTCTTCAGAAGTTCTAGTTACACCACTTCACTTTTACAAAAGACCTACGTCAGTACCTGTTTTCGCTAACCGAAAGAAATCTGAGGAGGATTTTCAGGTTTATGAGAACCTGGTTCTCAGCACTGGTTTTGCAGCGAGCCCTTAGAGGAGCAGTGCGCAACCTGAGCAGCTAGAGTGGTGCCACCATGCCCCCTCCCAGGAAACAACACCCAGCATCTCAGCATCCAGCTGCCAGAGCTGTGAACATCTGGGCTTTATCTTTATTTTGTGCCCCCGTTAGCAAGTGTCCTAAGGTATCAGAGAAGCCTAAGAGAGGTTCCTTTTTGAGTCTGCGAATGCTCAAATATTTTTCCATATAAATGAATGGTAACTGCTGCTTTGCTCGATGCCATTTCAGCTTACAAAAGATTTCATAGGAATGATCTACTTTTGGATAGCGGGGGACACCTGTCTCTCTCATCACTTACCACTAATCCTCAATACCACTGCACTGGTTCAGTTGGGAGGGAGAAAAAATTCTCATACCTGTCTTATTAATGAGGCCAAAACTATCATTAAGACCACAGTACTATTAATGATATCTGACTAGCTTTCTTCTGGATGTAATGAGGAGTTCGTTCCTGAGAAGACAAGTACAGAAAGTTCCAAACGCATCAGTCACTTTCTACAAGTCAGCTCCTTGAGGGGAGAGAAGATGTCTTATGTTCCTGAAAGTCTCCAGCAACTTATACAATATAGTAAACTAACTACTCAATAAATGTTGCCCGTGAAAAAAATCACTTCGGAAATCAAGGCCTCCTGCTTCCTCCTGAAAACCACGCCATTCTCCCCACGACACATGTCCTTGCTGTATGACTGGATATAGCTCCCAAGCCCCCCGCCAGCTTGTAGGCAATACATAGTTCTGACTTCTACCACCAGTTCCTTGCTAAATCGGTCTTATTGGATAAGGAATACCCCACAGTTACTCCATTCTTTTAATTGATTTTAAGTTACTATTGATAGCATGGGCAGTTTTCCCACACAATAACTTATCAATAAAGTCACTCCCTTAGTTTATCAAGTATCTGTGAGTTCTAAAATTTCTTTTGTGCCGGCCAACACTTGCATGCTCTGACCACAGCACAACTGACCAGATTTAACCACGGACATTACTGCTTCTGCCCTATCAACTGGCTTAGGCCACGTTATCTGACTCCTTATAAAAAAAATAAAGACCTACTGAGCCCAAATAAAATACTAGTGTTATGTACACTGTAGCTGGTTTGATCGAGTCAGCATCTTGACAGTTATTTTGCTATAAAATGTTCAGAAAAGTCAGGGTGTTCTCATATTGTCAAGCTGCCAAACTGTCAACTGTCTGACCCATTACAGAACTTAGCCACCAAGCCTCTAGTCACATTAAGACAAAGGTGCAAATAATAAGATTCCGGGAGTATAGATAAGTAAAAAGAGAAAGAAGAGGTGACTTAGAATTAAGCGGACTCAGAATTCCTGGCCACTGCTCCTCATTCGAGAACCTCACTCAGTCCTAAAGGGAAGCAGTGCAACTCCCCTCCGCGGCTGCAGCCAGATGCTCCGAAGGGCTAGTGCACTCAGTTTAGAAAGAGCATTTACTTCCGACGGCTCCACCGACTCTTCCCAAGAGCAGCACTCTTCCTTCCCAAAGCCAGAGGGCAGGCTAACCAAGCCGGCTCCTTCCAGTGACAGAAAATGGCAGCGATGACTAACAACTCCTGTCATCTAAAATCACTCCACTGGTGGACAGTAAGTAAGGGCTCACCTTAGTATTAGTAGTCTTAGGGTTTCTTGCAAATATATTCTAATTTGATTTTTATCTTCTAATATCACAACACTATATGGATGGAAAGCAGTAATGATCATCTATACCAGCTCATTTTATAGATGACTGAGAAATGAAGACATTAAGTTTAGTTGCACCTTATTTTCAAGTCAATTACATATCAAACTTGCTTAATTGCCTATGAAAATTGCCTTTGACATTCCTTTAAGTCACCCATGAAGTACATGGTACAATCTTTTATATTAGGATTTACATGGCAAAGACTCATGAACCATCTTTTAGTAAATAAAAGATAGCTAGTTTTCCCTCAGAAATGTCAGAATAAATCTGTTTCTTCAGTTGAATACCAAATAATGCAGTTGGCTTCACACTTAGGGACCATGTTTGAAAAATACATCTGGGGGCACCTGGGTGGCTCGGTCAGTTGAGTGTCTGCCTTTGGCTCAGGTCATGACCCCAGGGTCCTGGGACCAAGCCCTGCATCAGGCTCCCTGCTCAGTAAGGAGTCTGCCCTTCCTCTCCCTCTGCCCCTACCTCCCGCTCATGCTCTCTGTCTCAAATAAAATCTTTAAAAAAAAGAGAGAAGAAAAGAAAAAGTACATCTAAACATTAGAATAACTCTCAGTATAGCAAAATGTTCAAACCACTGGCACACAAAGGCCAGAGAAAACCCTAGTACACAGGTAACCCATCCTGCGGCTGCCCTCACTAAACGAATTCCAAGCACGACTGCCCGGCCATTTACATGGTGACTCTTTCTTGTCCCGATGCTGTACAGCTGTACATGCAGGAATGATGCAACCACACTGCCCTTTTCATAAGGCTTTGCCACTTGGGCAATGATCCAAGCAGACCACGGCTCAAGCTTTGCAATGCCCCACCCTGTTCACTTTCCATAAAACCCCACTGTTCTGTCATTTCCCAGCGCCTTGCAAAAAAAATGTACTTGACTAAATTATGATGCACGGAGATTTAGAAAAGGTATAGACTAAACATGAAAATCTAAGTGTCACAAACTCCCCTATTAAGACCGGGCAAGATCTCAAAATATGTTCCCTTCACCACCCTGTTGCCTTCCACAAGGCCCTAACAGTCACTAGGGAAAAAAGAACTCATTCATGAGTAAGGAATGGAAATGCTATGTGCAGAGTCCAAGATGGGACTCCAGTACAGTCTGTGGTGTTCCTTCCGGGAGAATACCAGAAGAAGTACTAAAAAGGCAAGAGACCTCAGCAGAAAAACAAACACCGGCAGAGTATCTAGGGAGTGAACTGCGTAGTGGAAATGAAAACATTATGCGTGTGTACATATGCTCTACAAACTAGAAAAACCACACACTGCACTTTCTCTGCAGTCCTACAAATGAAAACTGAATAAATGGGTTAGAAAAAATGAAACTGTTCCTTTAAATCAGGAGGTCACTGCCTAATTGCATAAAACACCAAATCAAAAGAAATGTCTAAAGGCATCAATTGGTAACTTCAAGTCCTAAAATATAGCCCCTTTTGATGATTTTAAATACAGTTGTTTGGGTTTTTCTCTCCCTTTGTTTGGGAGGATGATGGTTTAAGGATAAACTTTTCAAGTTCATTGTGTTTATGAAGTTCCCAACATCAATCCTAAAGTCCTATTCTGTACAGTTGGTAACCTTCCTTTTATGATCAGGTATGGCCAAAAGTTTTCTTAAATCACATCAACAGGAGTTTTCAAACAATTTTAAAAGGAGAAGAGTATGTCTTGTTATTCTTCCCATCCCTCTGATGGTTTGTGAGGCAAAAGTCCCTACAAAACACCCAGGGAACGCAACTCTTAGTGCCACAATCACACTCACTGCAACCCTCACCCACATTACAAAGTTTCAACCACACCCTAAAATCTGTGATGGTTCTCAGCTCCTCCTCTATCTCAGGGAGGATAATCTCACCTGAGAACTCTGAGCCCCGTTTCGCTGCTGCAAGAACCTAAAACTAGAAGAGGGTACTTGAAGAGTGACCACTGAGGCAGCCTGTTCTCACTGTGTTGCAGTTCACATGAAGGTGAACGCAAGAACGGAGTTGCTGGATGGTTCCCACTGGTAGAAATGAGCCTATTAGCAAAGGGAAGAGTCAGTCATTCCTGAGGAAGCCCTATATCCAAATGAGGTTAGACATAATATAGAGATACTTAATCTCCTACTACCTAAATTACCTTTATCCCTAAAAAGCCACTCTGTAAACGACACACGAGCAATCATGCTACCATATCTGTGACAAGGAATCACACTTTGGAAGCCCCTTTCTAAACCTGTAGCATTTTGAATACCCTCAAAGGTGGTAAACCTTTATCCTTTAAGGCTGTGGTTCATTCTGCTAACAATTCAGTTATTCAAGATCAAATCTTGTGAACCAGGAGGTATGATCAAGGTAGATACTCTAGATTTTCATCAGCAACCAAGAGAGTGACCACAGAATGACAAATTTTGCATGGCTCATAAACTGGTTCCAAAAAAATGACTGCAGAAAAATAAAGTATTCTGACCAAAAGCAGCATGTTTGGACCAATATCTATTATTTATTGGGCAATTTGCAAAGCACTGTGCAACACATCACACACATAATCTCATCTGTTTCTCATGTGAGCCGTGTGAGGTAGATATTGCGTCCACATCTTAGAGAATACAACAGTGTCAAAAAATAAGCCCCTTGCCCATGATCTCACTTCTAGGGTAAAGCCAAAGCATAATATGCTGCTAATCTGTATCACATACCAGGACAAGCTGCCAGAGATAAAACCTATACCCATGAATGAGAGATCCCTGTTTCCAAAGAGAAGCAGAACCCCTTTGTTTTAGAATCACACAGTACCAATGTCATCACTGTCTGAAAAAAAGTGTCTCTAAATTCCTCCTTTCAGTTTATGGATTCTGCTAAAATGTCTTCAGAAATGGCATTATCAGTGAGCTGCCTGCCAAGTCCCTAAAACAAAACACACAATCAAATGGGACTTTATCTAGAGTTAGTGCAATTTATACTGTTAGGGTTTAGTTTATAGCTATACCCTGCACAGATATGTACAGTAACTTTAGGTTCAAAGTTATCACTGTAACAGCAAAAGACAGGAAACCTAACGTTCATCAGTAACAGATTAAATGCGTTATGGTATATCCATTCAATAGAATCTCATGTAGCCAAAAAAGGGAAAGAGGTTTCTTGTTCCTTACATACTGATATGGAATGATCTCCATTAAGGGGGAATAAAAGAGGGGGGAGGGGGGCGAAGGGTGAACTCAATACAGTTTATGATTTGTGTAAAACCCCCCCCACACACACATGTATTTGTTTAGGCAGAGAATCCTTCTCAGAGTATACAGGAGACTGTTAATAGTGCCTGCCTCCAGGAAGAGGAACTAGGAGCTGAAGGACAGGAGTATGAGAGGGCCTTTGCTCTGAATCACTTTTGTATCCTCACCCAGGGTACAAGTGATGTATATAAACATTTAATTTTTTAAAAATGGACTAATTATATATTTGACAAATTACAATGTGATCTTTCTCTTTCTCTCCTTCTTTCTTAAAGTAACAGAAGTTTACTGAATACACTGCAAGGGGGCAACGGGCAGGACAGCAAAGGAGAGACTGCCAAGAGGTGGTGATGAGGGGCCACAGTTATAGGGAGAAGTAAGGGGCTACGGAATTCTCCCTTTTTGGCAATCTCAGGGACCGTGACTGGTTTTAAGTAGCCCATTGGTCGGTTAGGGCCTATGGCTTAATGAGCCTGTATGCATCAGCTCGATGGTCACTGTGGGCCCTTTTGCCTTGCTCAGGTTTCTATTGCTCAAGCCTGTGGCCTAAAAGTGGCCTCTCTGTTCCACCTCGACAGATCAACAATGACAAATCTTTGGCAATTGGGTGGAGGTCTCATCATAGCTTCTTCCTGCTAAATGAGGGACTTAAGAGATGTCCCTACCTATGGGTCAACATACAATGGTGATTTCTGATTGCAGAAAAAAAAAAAAAATCCTCAAAGTTTCTCATGAGAATCGCTATAAAGGTATAATGTAAATACATTTTTAATGTCAAGAGGCATAAAATTTCCTTTACAACTTGTCATTTATCCATCATGTAACGTCAAATGCACCTGTAATCCCCTAAGATAAGTAGGATTCTTTTGAGGGAAAGGAGCCAAATCAAAGACACGATTAAGGAAAAACATGCATACTAGACTATGAATTCTACGGAGGATAAGGGCCATTATTTTACATTTTTAAACTAACTCCCTAGTTCCTGACAGGGTTCTCAGAATATAGTTTCTCAGTTAATGAGTAGTAAATTGATTTACTGATTAAATTAGCACTTATGGAGCTGTCTGACAACAGTATATAATAAGCGGATATATAATTCCGGAGTAACTGGCTTCTGGGCTTTAATTTTAATGACTTTAAAACAACATAATTTAGTACCAAATGTTTAAACACCCATTATAATCGCTAAGCTGTGTAATCAGCATTATTTGTGTCTGATCGGCTATACAAAACTCATCAATTTTTCTTTAGAAAAGAGTAGAAATTCCAAGAATAAAGGAGAGACTACAAATTAAAGGTCACATTTACTAATCTAGCACCATAATTCCAGTCTTAGGCCGTCTCAAGTGGCTGGAAGGAGGAAGGGACGAGGTGAGGAAGTTGGAAAAGGGTGGTTCTTAACTTGTGGCCCCATCTGTGCTCTCAGGCAATGCAGAATCTAACAGGAAAATTGCTGAGGCTGGAATTTAAAACAAAAGCTTTTGGTTCAGATGGTAAGGAGGCCCTCAAGAACAGCAGAATCCATACATCCAGAAGGCAGTGCTGGAGTCCGCCTCATGAACTAGGGGGTTTCTTCTTGGCATCCAAGTCCTTTTTAATTTCTTCTAGTTTTTTAGCCAGGTTTGGTATCTTTAAAGAGAAAAAAGATTATTGTAATTTTGCATCAACTTAATCAATAATCTTTTACTTCTCTTCAACAATAAAGGGTTGTTGCACTAGTCCTTATTTTTCTCTGAAAGTGACCTGCTAAATAGAATTTCTTAGCCTCCTAACTGCATAAGAAGGATCTCAGAAGTTGGAAAGTAACGTATGCTCCCTCCCTGAAAGCCAGATTCTGACTTCTCCTTTTATATACTCACTTAGCACCTCAATCCAGTGCCAAGTAGAAGCTGTACATATAAACAATAAAGGTGATATAAATTAATAAAGCTCCTCCCTAGAAAACCATATAAGTCAAGTGAAGGTTGATAAAGAATTTCTTTTGTCACATTAAAAGCTTCACCACAAACAAATCAAAAGTTAATACCATGTTTCCCTTCCTTCCCTCTTCCCACCCCTTCCCCTTCCTTTCCGTCTCTTTACAGTTTTGTCACCTGGTTTTCAACTTCCCATCTATAAAATGAGGCTAATATAACTCCTCACTTCACAAAACTCTGACCTCCTTAACTGAGCTGCATTATAAAGATCCATCACTAAAATTCTCAGTCATTACTACCACGTAGCGGGTAGTACGCTACCAATTAGTCTTTAAATTCCCACTTATCACATAATTTTCCATAGAACTGTAAGAAGACTCCAACTTAGTAATTAATTACTCTGGGCTAACAAACATAGTTCAGGATCACAAGACCATCTTAAATTGATGGGATTTTGCCCTCTTGTGGTGATAATGGAGGACAGATGCTTCTGTGAGATGTGTTTTTCAAACAATGGAAACTCTTTCTACAAAATTCAGGACATTTTCCTCAGGTCTATGGATTTCATTTATGCTGGAAGGCGTACCTGACTTTAACAAAGACAAATCACTACAAATTTGTGACATGGAATCGGGGTGGATATGGATATGGCCACTTACGTCATAGTTCTGAGCCAGATACATTCCAACCACGTTGCCAAAAGTAAATCCAAGCTGAAAGAATAGAACAGGAAGAGTTACACTGGATACCAAGCTCTGTGCCATCTGATACCAAACCAAACTATATAGACAATAGTCTAAGGAGCTCAGGACAGTTCAAGACCCCAGTTTCCAGTCTAGGGCTAGGCAGTATGAGATTCAGTTTTCTTCTATAAAATAAACACAGAAATACTCTCCCAAAAGGTTAAAGAGCATACAAAAGTGAAAATAAATGGCAGCACTAAACAAATCTACCCTAGATTCTCCCTGTCCCCTCACAACCTCCATAAATACTTAACTGTCAGTTCCAGAAACCTAAGCCAAAGAGATGATTTTGTTGTTGAAAGTAATTTGTTTTTTGTCTTTCTCTCTTTTTTGGTTATAAGTATTGTTACTTCTTGCTACATCAAATTAAAAATATCCCATTAAAAAAAGTACTCAGCTAAACCGTATTATCTTGGACAATGAAGAGATTTTCACAATTCAGTCTCTTCATACCTGAGTCCCAGGATAACGAAGTGATTTTTTCAGGGTCATTCACAACAAAGGAACACAGAACCTAAATTAGATTCACACTCAAAACCGAAAATGTATCATGACAGAAGAGCATGGGAAACGCTGACGTACAACTGAGACAGCATATGGCTTAACACTCTGCCATGGGTGGAACCTAATGGGCAGAACACTTAAGACGGGGGGGGGACAAAGATTCCCTAACCAGCTCTTACTCAGTGAGGAGAGACAGGCATGATTTTTAGAGAACTACAAATGCTTATGCCATTGGGTGACTATTTTCCTGAACAAAACCTGTTTCATGAAAATTTAAAGCACTCCATTCACCACAAAAGAACCGAAGCTCATTAAACTTTGAGTTTAATGATGATCCATTAATTCCCTGAGTTTTTTTCCTCCAATAATTAAGAATCTCCAACGGGATGCCTAATTTCTTTCTTTTTTTTTTTTTT
>NC_138380.1:15580254-15639222 GCF_054177405.1 Leptonychotes weddellii
AAAAAGATTTTTTTTTTTTTTAAGATTTTATTTATTTGACAGAGAGAGAGAGAGCACAAGCAGGGGGAGCAGCAGGCAGAGGGAGAAGGAGAAGCAGACTCCCTGCCGAGCAGGGAGCCCCTTGCGGGGCTCGATCCCAGGACCCTGGGATCATGACCTGAGCCAAAAGCAGATGCTTAACCGACTGAGCCACCCAGGTGCCCCAAGATTTTATTTCTTTATTTAAGAGAGAGAGAGAGAGAGAGCCAGAGAGATCAGAGAGGGGGAGGGAGAGGGAGAGGGAGAAGCAGACTCGCCACTGAGCAGAGAGCCCGATGCGGGGCTCGATCCCAGGACCCTGAGATCATGACCCAAGCCAAAGGCAGACACTCAACCCACTGAGCCACCCAGGTGCTCCTGAGCAAAGGATCTGATAGACATTTCTCCAAATAAGATATACATGGCCCATAGCACATGAAAAGATGCTCAATATCACTAATCATTAAGGAAATGCAAATCAAAACCAGAATGAGGTGCCACATCACACCCACTTGGGATGACTTTAATCAAAAAGATAAACAAGTGTTGAAAAGGAAGTGGAGAAAGTGGAACCTTCATCCATTTCTGACGGGAATGTAAAATCGTACAGCCACTCTGGAAAATGGTCTGGCTATTCCTCAAAATTGAGTGCAGAGTTACCATATGATGCAGCAATTTTACTTTAGGGTATATACTCAAGCAAACTGAAACATACATCCACACAAAAACTTGTACACAAATGTTCACAGCAAGATTATCCATAATAGCCAAAAGGTGCAAACAATCCAAATGCCTATAAACTGGTGAATGGATTAACAAAATGTAGTATATCCATACAATGTAATGTTATTCAGCCATAAAAGTACTAATTCATGCTATAACATGGATGAACCTTGATAACACCGTTCTGAGTGAAAAGCAGTCGGAAGAGACAACGTATTATACGACTCCACTTAAAGGAAATGTCCAGCATAGGTAAATGATAAAGACACAAAATTAGTGGTTGTCCAGGTCTGGGGAAGAGGGGAATGAGAAATGAATGCTAATGGATATGGGGTGTCTTTTGGGGACAATGAAATATTGGATATAAAATTATAGTGGTAATGGTTGCCCAACTCTGTGAACATATATAAAAAACCACAGAATCCTACACTGTAAATGGATGAGTTGTAGGATGCAAATTATATCTTAAAAATATTTTAGGGCGCCTGGGTGGCTCAGTCAGTTAAGCGTCTGCCTTCGGCTCGGGTCGTGATTCCAGAGTCCTGGAATCGAGTCCCGCATCCGGCTCCCTGCTCCTCAGGGAGCCTGCTTCTCCCTCTGCCTCTGCCTCTCTGTCTCTCTCTCATGAATAAATAAATAAAATCATTTTTAAATATCATTAAGATTTGGTAAAATATCAGCTATATGTGATAAAACTGGAAATCAAAGACAACTTCAAGGTTTCTAGATTGGACAAATATTTGAAAAGAATGGAAATGTTAGAGTGAAAAAAAATGAGGACCACGGCGATAAACCGTTGGCTCTGTGTATGAACACCACAGAAAAATCAACTCTTTTTTATGTAAGGACACACGAGCTGTTTAATCACAACCACTAAGTCTTAAAAATAAGAAAGCCAACTCCATAGCAATCTCTTATCATTTGCTGCTCAACCTCTTCCCCAATCAAAAAGTTACATCTGTCAATTAGCAAATAAAGCTACAATTTTTACCCGGGGATGGCTCCTGGCAATAACCCCAACTGAATACCTAACAATTCTGAAATAGGACTCATCAAATTACATTTTCAAAGAGTACACAACCAAACCCAAGTTATGACACAGAATCTGAACCACCTCCTATTTACTGACAAGGGCTTAAGAAATCTAAAAATAATCTCACTAAAAATAAATAATAATCTCATTTTATTTAGCAAATATAGCTACAGCTAGCATTCAAAAGGATACCTAAAAATGTTTTATGGTCTCAGGTGAGAAAAGCTACACAATGACAAGAAAACCAGAAGTATATATTATCTAACATTAATAAAAAGACAAATTGATAATTTTATTTCTCCACATAAGTCTAGAGACCTACAGAAGCTCTCTCAAGACTGCTCATCCCAAGGAGGCAAGAAAAAAATTCACCTTTAGTCTTTAAACATTTAAGACTTGTTGTGGAGAAATTATCAACTGTGTTTAGCATCTGCTTCAAGTAATAATAAAACTCATATTCTATACATTAAACCAAAAATCTGCTGAGGATATAACCTATATCTCTTCTACTACCACCACAGAGATGTGCATTTTAAAAATGTAAGCTAGGTTTTATATGCAGTAATTTTCCTTAGATAATGAAGGGGGGGGCTGTTAATTCTTCAGTTGAGCCAGTAAATTAAATAGGGACATTCATGAAAAAGATAGCTGTAACACTTTGGAAAGAGGTCCATCAGGTAGAACCGGTCTGCCTGTTCTCAAAGGAGCTGATTCAAATATTCAAGTATCTTATGAATATGAGAGTAGTAATCAGGCAAAGGAGGAATATCTAATTAAATAAATAAATCACATAGTATTGACTAAGTGCCATGTGCTTAGGAAATCTAAGCATAAGCTATGTTGCTTCTTCCCCTGGGATTTATGATCTATTCTAGAAAGACAAGACTAAAATAAGTGAAGGTGCAGTGAACAATGCATCACCAAATGATGGTCTGAATGGGCCACATAGTTCAAGGGCGTCATGTTAGAAATCTAACGTAATCTCTATAAACATATTACAGGAGAAAAATCACTTGATCATCAGATGGGGAAACAGCATGATAAAATTCAACAGTCAATCACAACAAAAACTCTTAAACTAGAAATAGAATTTCCTTAATGTTAGGAAATATCAGAAACACAAACAATCGTATTAAAACCTGAGAAGCATTTCCACTAAAAGCAGAAGAAAAAACTAGGATATCTGCTCTGCCATTGGAAGTCCTAACTCGAGACAAGACAGAGACAAAAATTGGAAAAGAGCACGAAACTGTCATTTTTGCCTTCACTGGAGATATGACTGCCTTCACAGTATTGCATTCATTGATTTACTTCCTTTTTAAAATTTTTTTTAAAGTTTATTTATTTAATCTCTATACCCCATGTGGAACTCAAACTCATGACCCCAAGATCAAGAGCCACACACTCCTCTGACTGAGCCAGCCAGGTGCCCCAATTTTTTTTTTTAATTAAAAAAAATTTTTTTTAAGTAAACTCTATACCCAATGTGGGGCTCAAACTCACAACCCAGAGATCAAGAGTCACATGTTCTACCCACTGAGCCAGCCAGGCACCCTGTCAGTGATTCACTTCCAAGAGAATCTGCAAATTATGGGAGCTAAAAGATAGCTAAGACTGCTAGATACAAAAATCAATACACCAAACTTAGCATTTCTATACGTCAGCAATGAATCTGAAAATGTAATTTTTAAAAAGGATGCCACTCACAACAACTAAAAAGCACCTGGAAATATAAATATAAAAAACGAAGTGAAAGACTATTACTGAGAAGATAATAAAACATTGATGAAAGACATTTAAGATGTAAATTAACAGGGAGAAAGATAACAGTGATCCATGAGCTTTCTTTATGAAAAGAAAAGTTTATGGAAAAAGATGGGAGTTGAGAATAGTTGGGGAGGCAAAAAAAAAAAAAGAGGACAAAGGGAAAACTAGATGGGAAGGTCTGAAGGCAGGAAGGTCCATAGGTGGTCCAGGTCCATAGGTGGTCCAGATCGGTAGGATAGCCTAGTCAATCTAAAACAGAGGAGGTATGTTGAAAGGCAGTAGTAAGGGAAAATGGAGTCAGATGAGCAAATCTTGAAAATCTGATGTGCAAGTGGTTACTATCTGATGTGCAGGGACATAAAGACCATTGACAGTTTCTGATTATGTGAATAAGACAATTAATACTGGATGGTTACTCTGGCAGCTGCAAGAGTGGACAGAACACCAAGGGCGTCAAGGGAAACCTAGAACTAGAGAAGACAGCCTTACTTTTTTATGGCTGATCAGACTGGAGCAGGAGTGCCATGTTTCAAAAAAAAAGAAAGACTGAAAAACTAGAATATTCAGGGAATAGGCTAACCAGCATGAACCTGAAACCATAAAGAATGGACGGAATGGACGGAAGAATCAGAGATGTTTCGTCTAAAGAAAAGACTAGACGGGGTCAGGGAGATAGAGAGAGGTACCAAGATAATGCTCTTCAAATATGTAAAGGATTGTCACATGGATTAGAACTGCTCTTTAGGGGTGGCCTGGGTGGCTCAGTTGTTAAGCATGTCTTTGGCTCAGGTCATGATCCCAGGGTCCTGGGATCGAGCCCCCGCATTGGGCTCCCTGCTCAGCGGGAAGCCTGCTTCTCCCTCTCCCACTCCTCCTACTTGTGTTCCCTCTCTCACTGTGTGTCTCTCTGTCAAATAAATAAATAAAATCTTAAAAAAAAAAACAAAAAAAAAACACTGCTCTTTAACACCAAGAACTAGTTAGGGAGACACTGACCAAAAATGATATAGATCATCTGAGAAAGTAGAGAGCCTATTTTAATGGGAGGTGATGAAACATAAGCCGGAGACCCCCTTAGTAGTGGAAACTGACGTGTCAGCATGTTAGCTGAACTCCAGAACCTAAAACAACTCTTCCAATTCAAAACCCACATTCCTATACCAGCTAAGCTGGTGTAGCTAGTGCAACGGTGGAGTAAAAGACCCCTACTCTACAAACCTGGCAGTAGGAACATAAAGATGGAACTTTCATAAGTTGAGTAATGAAGACCCCATGGCTTAACACAAGAGCTAACATTCAGAGTGCTGTGTGCAAGATAGCGTTCTCTTTTTCATGAATTAATTTCAAAGCCTTATAAGCAGCCTTTTAAGCAGGTACTATTATTGCCCAGTTTATGTTGGGGAAACTGAGGCACAGAGCAGATAAGTAACTTGCCCAAGAGCACGCAGGGAAATATATGTGCTAGGCATAGCAGCTAAATGATATGGAGAATGAAGGAGAGAAATAAATCAAGGATTATGTCAGTATTTCAAATTTGAGACAGCCAGGACTGGAGAACAGAGAAAGAAGTTAGGTGTGAGGCGTGCGTTGCAGGGTGGGGAACAGAAGAGGTAATGGGTCCAGACGTGTTGGATCTGAGATAGAGGGGATGACGAGAGATGTTCAGTGGACAAGAGAGGACAGCCAACTGGAACTCAGAAAAAGGGACGCAAGGTAGTCTTGGAAGCAGCAGCAGAGGAGAAAGGTGACAGCATGGCAAGGAACACAGTCCCTGAGGGTGGGTTTGAAGAAAAGAGCTGAGTGTCAAGGACTATGCCCTGAGAAAAACCTAGTAACCAAAAGAAGGGAAAAGCAGCCAGCACTAACAGGCGCGATTAGATAGGGCCCCTTCCCAGCTGCCGCACCAAGATACTGATCCCCTCAGCCCTTGGAGGGGCCAGCACCCGAGCCAGTCACCTTCACAGGTTCTTCTGTAAAGATAAATCCATGTGTGTTATGTTAAAGAATGTCAGAAAATACAGACACAAACGATCCAAAAGCCAAGGGAGGAGGGATTAAGGAGGTTGTGCTTAAGGGTACCAAGAGCAATAGCTGGTGCCAGTAACGGTCTGACAGGCCGTGTGCACAGAGCTCCCATCCTGTCAGGCTTCGCCTCAAAAGCTTCCAAAGTTTCCTTAAAACAACTGTAGCGAAACCTTAAGGAAGCCTCTGCAGTAAAAGCAAAGGGCAGCAGGACCACAGGAACAAGTTTCTGAGACCGGGATGATGGGCAAATATTTTAATCCACAGAGATATGAACAATGAAAGCAATAGATAAGTAACCTTAAATCTTAAAAAAAAAAAAAAAAAAAGCAACCTTAGATCTTAAAAAAAGAAAAAATTAATCAACGTCCTCTCAGTCTGTCCATGAGCTACAGCTGTATTAGGCTCAGTGCTATCATCTTACACTTTGGGGCTGATGTTTTTTTGTTTTTGTTTTATTTATTTATTTATTTGACACAGCGAGAGAGGGAACACAAGCAGGGGGAGTGGGAGAGGGGAGAAGCAGGCTTCCCACCGCGCAGGGAGCCCGATGTGGGGCTTGATCCCAGGACCCTGGGATCATGACCTGAGCCTAAGGCAGGCGCTTAACGACTGAGCCAGCCAGGCGCCCCCAGGCTGATACTGTTTTTAACCTGAGTGTTTCCTACAACTAAAAGGCAGTAATTATTTCTATTGACTCCTAGGTAGGACACTGGAGAAAACTTCCAGAGGCAAAGGAACAGCCCTGTCTTTGTTGGGCAATTTATGTCAAGGATACCTCTTTCCTCCTAAGGATTTAAAAAATCAATTACCACCTCAAAAAAGACAAAGGGGGCACTTTAAAAAATTCTCTTTGATAAAGTAGGTAACATTCCGGAGGGCATCTCCTCCCCAGAGCACTCCATTTGGCCACCTGGAAGATAACTGGAACGGTCACCTGCCTCTTAATCAGAATGAAGTTCAGAAGGCACAAACACTTGGAAGAAAGAAAGACTCGGACTTGGAAATGTCTGGCGAGGCCTCCGGGAACCTTCACCAGGCAACCTTTGAAATACACTCGGCTGTGCCAGAAAGCCAGTTTTTAACCGAAATAAAGAGCCATGGCATAGAATTTATTTACTCACAGTAACACTCATTTCCCCCCAGAATGAGCCCTCTGGAGGAGTTCCGTGCACACCGGGGTCTGACTCATGCCAGCAACCAGCCATCCTCAAAGTCTGGAAGCTATAAAAGGCCTGACGAGGGCTCCGCGAAGCCTCCAACTCTGCCCTTGTGCGTCCGCGCCTCGCGAGGTGGCTCACTAACTTAAGAGTTCGCTGCCGGCCCTCCCGGCCCTGCCACGTTCCCAGAAAACCTACCAGCAGGGCCGGGTGGGGTGTGGGGGCAGAAGAGCGGAGCCTACAAGCCATTAGGGGCCCCAACAGCCTTAACACGAGGATCACCCAGTGCCCGCCAGGACGGCACAGAAGTGGCTGTGAAAATGCCCGCTGACACCTCCAGGTCTGAGGGACTCGGGCGACTGCACCAGTAATGGCCACGGGGCTTGGGCCCGGCAGACACCAAACCCCGCAGCCCACCCCGACAGGCGACGAGCGGGCGCCGCGGGGATCCGCACACACGCCCAGACCCCCCGAAACCCGGCCCTAGGCCGGCTGGACAGGCCTCGGACCCACCCCTGGCCCCTCCTGGGCAGCTCCCCTCACCAGGAACTGGAGCATGGCGTCGGCGAGGAGGGCGAGGAGGGCGCGAAGGGCGGCGGCAGCTCGGTGGGCAGGTCCGAGCCTGCCTCTCCCCGAGCGAGGGGCGGAACCCTCCGTGGGCTTCCGGGTCACGCCCGGCCCCGCCCGCGCCTCCCTCCGCGCCTCGCCTCGCCTCGCCCCGAGCCGCTCGCGGCGCTCCGCCGCCCACTGGCGGAGCGCCCCGGAATTACCGCCTGGACTGGGGAGAAGGCCCGCGCCCAGGGCAGCCTCAAGTCCCAGGCAGGTCTGGCTGGACGGATTTGATCATTCAGAATCCAGGACGCCAGTCTCCAAATCCCGCTTCTGTAAACCTGGGTCGGGCCGGGGATCTAGATTACTACCAGCGCCCCAGCGATTCTGATGCAGAGCCAGACTTAGGACTCCCTCACCTAGAAGGTCTGCAGGAGGCAGCGGATCCCGTACCTAGGTGCAAAGCAGAATCATCCGTGGCGCTTTTGCAACATAATCTACCCAGATCCCACGCAGAATCTGTGGGAGGTGAGGAGAGCTGTACGTTTCAAAAGTGCCACAGGTGTGCTATGTAACCTGCAATGAGCACTTTTGATAGAGGCTAGGTACTTAAGTGGTTAAGCTAGAGGCCTTTGGAGTCTGGCACAGCCGCGTCCAATTCATGACTGCCTTCACTTCCTGGCTACTTAACCTCTCTCAAGTTCGCTTTCCTTCTCTGTAAATGGGGCTAATTCCAGCTCCCCGTTGAACTGTTATGTGAATCAAATGAGACAACGTGAGGGATCAATAAATGCTTGTCATGTGTCTGGGGTGGACAGTGAGCTCTAGAAGACCTCTTCTCATCCTGTCTCCACACAGAGCTACCCAATCATACTATGGGCCACCTCCTGCTCCTGGTCTTCAAAACCTTGAACAACCTCCATTAACACATGCTTCCAAAGCAAGACCACTTTGCTCTCTGCCTTCTGAATTCACCCATTATCTGTTATATTAAGTAGAACTCTAGTTCCAAACCATAAAAACCAAATCATAATAGCTTAAACCATATGGGAGTGTGTTATGGAGATAAGGTGGACAACGATGGGGAATGGGAAAGGTGTCCAGAATTAAGCATTTTCTCTCCATTTCTGCTTTTCTCCATACATCTGCTTCATTGTCCTCTCATTTTGACTTTTGTTTTTTTCTGCCTTCCAGAATATGACCATTGTTACTGGAGTTTACTCATTAAATGATCCAACAATAGAAAAACTGGATCACTCTTTCCCTACCATTTTCAAATACCTGGGAAAGGAATGCTGTTGGTCAAGTTAGTGTTGGGTGCTCTCTCATCAATTATAACCAGAGGAGTGGGATCTCTTTGAACTAAAGTGACTGCCAAGAGAGAGATGCTGGTAGATGGCTATAACACACTTCAATTTCCAACATATCTAGATTAAAACAAGACTCAGGCAAATCTTGACCAGTGCTCCTTAAATTCTAATGTGCATTCAAATCACCTGGAAATCTTGTTAAACTGCAGATTCTGATTCAGTACATCTGAGTTGGGCCAGACATGCATTTCTACCTAGCTCCCAAGTGATGCTGCTACCAGTGGCCTCTGAAACATTTTGAGCTGCAAGACACCATACTGTGAGCTCCACGAAGATGAGGATTTCATTCCGTTCATGACTCCAGCCTCAGTGCCCATCAAGTGCTTGGCACAGGCTCTGAACACAGGATTTATTGAAGATCCTTGCATAAAACCTCATCCCCTTCTCACAGATAAATCCTGAAAGGAAGCCTTTTCCTCTAAGGTCTTTTCAAAGGTTCTTTCTCTTATACCCCCAAATAACCACAAGGAGAGGGGGAAAAGGGCAGAATTCTTTTTGCTACTTTGAGATTATTACTTAAATGTCCTCTGATGAAAACACTTCAAGATTCATGCCTTCCCCTTATCCCTTCATGATCCCTTCATCTATTGACTTCCCAGGTGGTCCCCTCATTCACCAAAGGCTTTAGCATCTAACAGCCTTCCTTTCAGCCTTGCCAAGCTATCATGATCATGGGTGATTTCCAAGGCCACATATACTTGTATTTTCCAGACTCCTTACCTCCAGTGACCTTCATCCTCACACCACTTCAGCAATCTACCGCCATGTTCATAACCCCTACTTTATTATCTACTGGACCTGCTCCACCTTTGAATTATTATAGTCACAAATCTTATTTCCTATTTTACCAATTCTTCGATCTTAGCCAGATCTCCAGTCTCAGCTGTTCCATATTCTTACAAGCTGTGAGCTCCCCTCTGGCTTCACTCCCTTTCTAGCTGGTCTAAACCTCAAGAAATCTGAACTTCAATCTATGGAAACAACCAAGATGCCCTTCAGTAGGTAAGTGGATTAAAAAACTGTGGTACATCCAGACAATGGACTAGAAATCAGTGCTTTAAAAAAAAAAAGTTATCAAGCCATGAAAAGAACTGGAGGAAGCTTAAATGCATATTACTAAGTGAAAGAAGCTAATCTGAAAAGCCTACGTACTGTATGATTCCAAGTCCATGACATTCTGGAAAAGGCAAACCTATGGAGACAATAAAAAGATAATTGGTTACGAGGGTGGGGGGTAAGCAGGAATGGAGAAATGAACAGGCAGAGTGCAGAAGGTTTTTAGGGCAGTGAAAATACTCTGTATATTATAGGGATGGATATATGTCATACATTTGTCCAAACCCAAAGAATACACACCAAGAGTGAACCCTAGGGCTTTGGGCGATTATGATGTGTTAATGTAGGATCATCTCTGGTAAAAACATACCATTCTGGTGAGTGGTATTGATAATGGGGGAGGGGAGACTATGCATGTGTGGGAGCAGCAGGTATATGGGAAATCTCTGAATCTTCCTCTCAATTTTGCTGTAAACTTAGAACTGCTCTAAAAAAATTAAGTCATTGGGGAAAAAAGTATGACAATTGGAACTGTTACTAATGGTATGAACAAACAGGAACTCTCACCCCATGGGTGGGAGTAAATTGGAGGAACCACTGAGAAAAATACTGCAATGTCTAGTGAAATTTAAAATTCTTAATCTCCATCTCAGGATTTCCACTTCTAGTTATGTAATCCAGAGAGGCCTTCTTACACGTCCTATGTCTTATCCAACGAGACACGTGTGATAATCATTGCAGCACTGTTTGTAATAGTAAAATACTGGGAATTTAAATGTATGCCGGTCCACCAACAATAGAATGCATAAATTAGGGTATTTGTAAAATGCAGTAACTACCATTCAATATTTATAATAAATGAGTATGAGGAATTATTAAAAACACAATGTTGAACCAAAAAAAAGCAAACTGCAAATTGTTCCATAGTATGACAACACACATATAAAGACTAACAACCTGTAAAACTAGGGATAGGTTAAATGGGTGATGGGGATTAAGGAGTGCACTTGTGATGAGCACCAAGTGATGTATGGAAGTGCTGAATCACTATACTATATCCCTGAAACTATGTAACATGCTCTGTTAACTGGAATTAAAAACTTAAAAAAAAAAACAAAAAAAAACCCCTGTAAAACAATCCTTTTTAATGCTTATGTACACACACATATGTAGTGGAAGCACAAAACATGAATGGCAAATTCAACAATGAATTCTTGACAAAGCTTGTATCTGGGAGGGAAGTAGGGGAATGGGATCAGGGAGTTCACAGGAGCCCCAAATGTATGTACCATAGATTTCCTTAAAAAAATAATTCTGGAGCAAAGATGGTTAATTTAAAGATTTGATCAAATTAAGTATATGACATGAGGATAGAGTGGGTATCTGCACATTTATTATATTGATTATATTATTTGTATGATTGAAGCCATACACAAATTGTCAAATTTGAACACATGATAAAAAGCAATGGCTGAAAAGGTTTTTGGAAACATAAATTCACAGTCTTGACATATCAACCTATAGATTATTCATTGCAATGGAGAGGTGTGTCAAGCACTACCTCAATTGAGCAAGCTTAAAATAATGGCACAAACTGATATGTACCTCCTGATACGATATGCTGAAGGCATATCACCCATAGAATTGTAGTATTCTTGCCAAAAATGTTTAACCTGAATTAAAAAACAAAAACTGTGGGACCTTTTACAAAATAGCTTAAAAGTGTCAGGTTAAACACCTCCCCTGAAAAGGGAGGGGAACCGCTTCTGAATGAAGGGAACATGACAGAACTAAATGTAATGTGGATTCTTGGTTTAATTCTGGGTAAAAACATAAAAGTTCTAGAAGTACATTTTGGGGGGCAATTGAAATTTGAATACAGACTGAATATTAGAAAATTCTTTATTGCATTTTATTAGCAAATGTCTTAAGTGCAATAATGGTATTATGATTTGGAGGGAAATACTTGCTGAAATATATGGATAAAGTGTCACGATGTCTACAACCTACTTTCAGACAGTTAAGGGAAAAAAAGATGAAGCAAATGTGCAAAATGTTAACAGTTGGTGAAGCTAGGTTAAATATAGGTTCACTGTACTTTCAACTCTTGTGAAGAGTTAACATTTTTCAAATTAACTTGGGAAAACAGACAAATATTTAGAAAAGATTCAATTGTGTATGAACAGCTTTTATAGCTCAGATAAAGTTCAGACTTATATACTCATGCAACACTACTTTATGAAGACTACAGTAATAAAGAAGGTACTCACCTCTTTTTTTCTAATCCCACCAGATTAACTCAGTAAAAACAATGCTTTAAGATCCTACGCTTATTTAGCAGTTTTTAGGACTAGACGAACCTTCCCTTTAAACGCTAAACCTTTTTAAAATGAAAGTTCTACAGTGTTTGATCCCCTTTGCTTTGCTGCAGAGCACAACAGCCCCTCTCCACACCCCAGGTAACCATGCTGAGTCAGGCAGTGCGTCCTCTGCAGCCCCCAAGACTGTTAGCTTCTCCCTCCGACTTTATTATACAAATCGCATTCCTGGTCAGCCTTCTAAGCAGCACACCTGCAGCTGCAATCCTTCCTGCCTTCCCTCCCCACACGTTCTCCAGTGTCCAACTTCCGATCCAGTCTGCTGGAGTTTTGGAAGAAATGATGGGAAAACAGGAAAACAAAGTTTAGTAAATCTAAAAATCTTCATTTTCAATTTAGCTTCACACTCCCAAGGTCTACAAAATGCTTTGATTCTGTGCCCCAGGCTCCTTTCTGATTCTTCCTGGGCTCCTGCCTGTGTTCTGATGTCACCAGAGGCCTGACTGTAGTGAGTGGGGGTGGGGGAGAGCTGCAGTTGCTACTCCATGGTGTACCCACTTATTCACACATTCACACTCCCCTGAGACTTCTATTTATTAGCAGGATGCTTTTCAGCTAAAGACTAATGTTTCTAAGTGGTGGGCAGTAAATTAACTTCAAAATATAACAATGACAAAGCACTTTTAAAAAAGATGCTAAAAAGCCATGCAAATGATATAAAAATTTTTTAAAGAGCAACACTGTATAACTAAGTATAACTTTTCTGCTACTGCATGAGTCAAGACTCTTTCTGCAGTCTCTCCTATATATTAGGCTGAAATAATTGGTGGCTGGAAAGGGAAAAATGGACTTTGAGATGATGTAGTCACTTGAACGTAAGTACAACTGGGCAAGAAGTAGAGTGGTGACTGTATACGTTCTTTTGCCCTAATCATAGCCATCATATTAATTACAGGTGATTAGTTTGGGAAATTTCACAATCATTTCTAAGGAACAAATGCAAATTATTATACTATCATTTATATGCAGAAAAGAAAAAAACAATTTTAGGGAAGAGATGGCTTCATTTCTTGGGACTTTTCTGTAATACATTCACAGTACTGAGCACACTATTCTGTTAAAGAGCATAGCTATAGTTTGTTGTCTGTTCTACCCCATGGAGTAACCCTGAATATCACAGAAGTGTAATGTAGACGACAAAGGGATAAAACATTAGAATTTTCAGACTATGCCTTTAATGTAACATTCAGAATTATATCCCTAGGGGAAAACCACCACTGTGGGAATTTTATTTGTTGGATTCCCATTAATGTTGATCATTTTCTAGGTAAAATTTCAAAAGACTAACCATACGTTTGTTTTGTTTCTTTTTTTAAAAAGTATTTATTTTTTTTTACTAGTGAGGTTGGAACCAGGCAAAGAAATTTACAGAAAAGATGTCCATATATAAAGAAAGAAATAGCAAAATATTTTTTGGTCATAATTTAGAAACAAACTGATCTATAAAAAGGGGACAGTTCTCCCCAATTCATCTCTTCCCTAGAAGAGCGTAAGCACAGGCTCTCAGTTCCTGGATATTCTCAGCAGTCCTCGGATACGTCTGACAAGAGCTTGTATGAAACTATAGCGAGATCGAACTTTTGAGTATAATCCTTCAATGTCCAGAAGTTTCTTCTGTAGTGATTCTCCAAAAGCGCTGATGGCGTCAGCCTGAAGCTAGAGGAAACACAGATGACATGTCATTATTAAAATTACAGTCTCAAATATTTTTTTATTCTATGTCTTCCAATTTAAAATACCTTTGAATTTTTGTAATGTGGTCCTTTCTCATGTAGCAAAGTAACTAAACATTCACATTTCCATGCTAGAATTTATCGGTACAGAATTGTTTTTCCCTTTCCGGTCCGTATAAAAGTGTAAAATCTTAAATAGCAACAACTACGATGCTGCTGTTGATATATGGGCATATACACAAAAACATTTCCGAAGGGCAATACAAGAAGCTGTTAGGAGTGGGTGCCACTGGGGAAAAGAAACAAAGGGTAAGTTGGAAAGAAGCTTTTACTTTTATTTGATTTTTCAATTAAAAAAAAAAATATTTGCATGCATTTATTTTCAAAATATATAAGCAGAGGAAAGGAACCTGGTACACATTTTAGAATTCATGTAATTTAGAATTCATATGTAGTTTTGGATGGATTCTATTGGTATTATACTGAAACACTAAAATTAAGTGTAAAATTAGATGACTCTACCTGCCTTCAGTTTTGCAATAAAATCAAAGCACAGAGTGAGAAGATTATTTATTAATCCTGCATTTCTTCTAACTATAACAGAGTAATCTAATGAAACAGAAATAGTCATTAATTCAACACATATTTATCAAACATCTTCTGGAAGAACTATTCTTTGGCTAATTCTGCCCATGGCCTCACTAAATACTGGCTTCCCTAAACAAGCCTAGCCAAAACATGAATTACTATTATGAAGTCACTTAAAGGGCAGATGTAGTCAGGGCTAGGATGAGAGCACGCTATGTATGACGTCTGGTTAAGTATGGTCTGGAGGATGCTCTTTCCTGGATAAAGCCCAACCTTCACCATCAAGAAAGGCAGTGACCAAGAGGGATTAGGGAAGAGCAGAGGCTTTATCAAACCAGGGCTAGGGACACTCAGATGCCTAGCAGCAGATCTAGTTGTAATTCCATTTATCTAACATCACGTACCCTGCTAACTGCTTTGTTCCCAAGACTCCTATTAGGTTCATGTGAGGTTTTTACGTTAGTTGTTTTTGGAATGCTCTTCTTCCATTCCAATATTATTGGTCAAGAGGTTCTTAATACATAATACTGTATCATATCATAGTCTCCTACAATGGAATTTTTAATGGCTGCTCACAATCTCTCCATTAAATTATTTTCTAAAAAATTAAGTGCTAAGTGACACTTTGTGCCTAAGAAGTCCACAAAGTTAATCTAAAGAAATTGGGAGTTTCCGGATCACGATGCCTACTGATGACTGAACTCTCACTATGTCCCTTCCAGGCACTACTGCCCTAGAAGCCTCACATACGAGACCTCATTTCACTCTGAGAAGAAAACTTGAGCCTCAACTATCATTCCCACTTCTTCGGTGAGGAAACGGAGGATCGAAAGTAAGTTGTTCGAAGTCCCAGAGCTGTTAGGCGGCCAGGTCAGAATCAAAATCAGGTCTTTGCACACAATCCTGAAAATCATCATCATACTAACATACTAGGCTTTTCCTTTTTCCTTTCAAAAAAGAAAAAGAGTATGAGAAGAGACCCTAACCTGGTCTATGTCATGTTGGCTCACTCCAGTCAGTCCACTTCTAAAATCCAGGTTGGTTTCTGGAGTGAAGGAATCTGGCAACAAAAGACACAAACAAACCAGCTTTACAAGTACGTATCTATCATACGGTGGAAGAACCTGAAGACCAGGGGACTCTGGAGCTGGCCAGCCCTTAGCTGCAAGAAGCTGAAGAGCGGGGTCTAAGATGTTCTTATGCTCCACACAGTCTCCCATGAATAGAAGTAAACTACAAGAAACAGCTATGTCTACTAACTAAGTAGCTCTAGATTGCCCAATCCACTCTTAGTAACCCGGAAACACAAAAAATAAATAAAAGTGTAACTAGTTTTTCAAGGCACTGCAATCTGTAGGTATATGTATGGTTCGCTAATTTTCAGAATAAAGTTTACCTTGTAGTCTTCTGCTTTTAAATAAGGTTCTGGAGGCAAACAAGGAATCCTGAGAATCCGTGGGCGTGCAGTGTAGCAAGTAGTACTCCAGATGGCGCCAAAGAATAAATAGGCAGGTCTCTATGATAACTACAGAGAGCTCGGACTAAAGGAAAACAATCTCATCAAACCAGTTTCTGAGGAGGAAAACAAAGGAGAGACCGCACTACTTCGTGATGTACCCACGGCCTCGGTCTAATAGCGAGGGGAAAGGTTCCACTGAAGGTGTCCCCCCAGAAACCAGCAAGGTGTGTTGAGAGGAAGGAGGTGGGGACCGGGGGGTGCTATGTCCCTGCCTCCTGTCCAGACAGTGACTGTATACATTATCAGGATTACTAGCTAAATCTAAAAGAGAAGAAAAAAAATTTCAGTTTGGAAACAGATCAGGCATTTACTGGAAAAAAAATTATGTCCCTTTTCATACAGTTTTGATGCCCAAATAATGTGACAATCAATAAACAGTTCCTACATTTAAAGATTCTCTTAAAGGTCACCATTCAAGTTCCCACTGTGATTTCCATTAAGGATACAAGAACAAAGGGAAAGGAGTTTGGCTCGATTGTTGATCAACTTCACCAAACGCCGTCTTGCTAGAACATATTTCTGGGCAGTGGAGATTTTCTCAACACCAACAGGCATCACAGACTGGCACAACTGAGGACCAGAAACAAACACAGTATTAGCGATGACATAAACTCTAACAGAAACTTCATGAAAATCTACAGAGAGGGTCACTATGATAGGCACTGCGAAAAACATTCAAAGAAGTTTAAACATCCTTGCAGACAAGAGTTATTATCTAGTTAGGAAGCCGGTAACTAAAAAACTGAGAGCCAAAGTAGTCGAATTCACAAATGAAGATTCATCTGCTGCTTTCTGGAAAAGGTCTTATCTCTGAAACAGACGTTTCCAATCTGCTGAGGGGCCAACCAACCCTCAATTTCCTGTCAAACTAAAACAAAACACAACAGTAGGTTTTTCAAGCCGTAGGTTTAACAGTGCCATGGAGAATTTCTGTAACAGCCATCACGTATCTTCTGAAGAAAATGTAAAGCAGATTTCTACAGCAGAAACTAAAATAGGCTCATCAACCCAGAACTCCCTTCATCACACCTCTGCTCGGCATAAGCACAGTGGGCCAACTCAAAATTCAGCTGCTGGCTTTGGCAGAAGGCACCCTGAAGTGGGGCTGGGAGAGCACCACGTCCTTGACGGGAAGGCTGCATCCCTCTTGCAAGTACTGGTGTTGCCCATAAGCTACACATGAGGGGGAAGGGCTGCCAGAGGTAAACCGCCCAATCTCAGGGATTACCTGAACCCCATCAGTTACTCCTGTCTCGGGACTTGCTACCTGTGTGGCTTTGGGTAAGTTATCCAAACTTCCAGGGCCTCGATTTCCTCATCTGAGAAAACAGGCATAGCAACATCTGCCTAATGTACTGAGACAGAACTTGTAGCTCAGGGCCTGGCACATTGTCACCACCCACTACACGTTCCCTGTGATTACTAGAAGAGTGGCAAGAGGGAGCTTTGACTACTCTGAAGAGTGACATGGAGTTTTTCAGGACAGTTGGTGCAAACGAGGAATGGCAACATGTTCTACATTCGGGCCGCCCCAGGCCACCAGGAAGCTTCAGCATGGGCCAAGGGAGTCCTCGTGCCGTTCAGCTGTGCCAAACGGGAAAGGCAGCTACTGAGGAAGCAAGCCTAGCAACTCAGCATCGTTAGCTACAATAAACAGCAGCGAGTGATTCTGGGTCACTGAGAGCCATCCCATTTGTCTGAAAAATTCACCCAACAGATACTGAAGATGCTGAAGGCACAGAGACATCTTAACTTAAGGGATCACTTCTATTGAACTAGCCTCTGCAATTGAAACCCAAGTTTCTTAGCACAGATTTTAGAGTATAAATTACCAAAACCCTTCTTTGGAAGCCAGCTGCCATTCTACTGAAGGGCAGGCGGTGTTCCTGAACAGGTGCGACTTCCCTGTCTTCCATGCAAGAGTTCCCCTGCTTACCAGGTGTGCCGCTCCAGCGGGGGACTCTTCTTCAAGCCACACAGAGCAGTCATTTCAAGCCCTTTCATCTCACTGCATACATCAACTTTACTCACAAATCGGACACCAGTACTGTGACCCTTATTAGGAAAAGCAACGGCTTCTCAAATATCTCCACAGCTCATTATAAAATTCATACCTCTTTGATCTCATCTGGTGGAAGTTGCTCTACATTCTGTAGCTTGTTGACACTCCGTCGATGGCTGTCGTAATAGCTGAAGAAATCATTAGCACTCTGTTTCAACAGGTAGACAATGATGCCCAAACCAGGCAGGCGCCAATATGGAATCACTGGAGCTTGAGTATCTAACAGAGTTGATAATAAAAAACAATGTTCCACTTATAAGACCTGTTTTAAACGAGGGATGTCCAGGATTTGAAGGGCATGTAAACTATTATTAAAACCAACCCAAAACTACTTCTGAATACTTCTGACAGTTCAGAGGAGCAGAGAGGAGCTACTGTGATCAGTTATGTGCATAGAGCTAGAGCCCTAAAGAATAAGGAAATTTGGCTGGTGGACACTGGCAGAACTCCCTCTTTACTGGGGAAGACCTCTTTGAGAAATCTATCATGAACTTTTGCATCCAGCTCCCCCCCCGCCCCCCCACGGGTGTGCGTGTGCATGTGTGCATGCACGCACATGCACACACACACACACACGCCGTACACACAAGTCTGGAAGTTCCTGAGCCCAGGTGAAGAATTCCTGCCTCACCCTACAGCTCTAGTTATATGGATTCATTTCTGGTCTGCACCTTTCTGGTTGCTGAATTCCCAGCTCAAAGTCATTCTCCCAAAAGAAGGAGAACACTGAGACAGTCAAAAAATAGAATTAAATTTAAACTTCAACAACTCTCTTACCACCATTAGTCCATTTGGGTAGGAAAACATACTGATCTACCTTTTCCTCACCTAGCTTCTGATGAAGGTGCAAAGGAACCATGAGAAGTTGGGAAAGTCGTTCGTGAAGGGAAGAACTGGAAGGACTGGTGCAAATAGAGTAATTTCCTCTTACAACTGAGGAATTCCTTGAGAAATACCTTAGTAATTTCAAGTTCAATTTGGAGATAATCTTTGTTTAATGGCTCTAACTGCCAAGAATACCGCAGGAGAGATGTGCATTTGCTTCCTTCCCCACTATCTCCCTTAACTTTGCTTCAAAGTCAAATTTCACAGGTCTTCATGAGGAGAGACAGAGAGAGAACAGTTCCTTGTCAGTGGATGTTGCCACCAACCAGGACATCCTAGACTCATCTGAGTTGCCAGGTTTCCCCTCCCAGTCTTCAGTGAAGATGGGACAGTCTCTATGATACAGAGCCTTCTCCTAGTGAAATTAGGGACCCTGGTGCCCAGGCAACATTTAGATGATACCTACTCTGGTAGGAACACATCCAGAAAGAGAATGGTCTAGTGCTGAGAGGAGTACTCCAAAGCCTATCAGGAGTTCTCATATACTGATGTGCTCATATCTAGAAAATATTAAGGGTGGGCGCCTGGGTGGCTCAGTTGGTTAAGCGACTGCCTTCGGCTCAGGTCATGATCCTGGAGTCCGGGGATCGAGTCCCGCATCAGGCTCCCTGCTCAGCAGGGAGTCTGCTTCTCCCTCTGACCCTCCTCCCTCTCATGCTCTCTGTCTCTCATTGTCTCTCTCGCAAATAAATAAAATCTTAAAAAAAAAAAAAAGAAAAGAAAATATTAAGGTGTGCAGAAGCTACCAGACTTAGACGTCAGATGAGGATGGCTCACGACAAACCTGACTACAGAAACAGAGTCTGCAGGAGAGTGTGAGGTCGAGGCAGCAGAAGTGCTACAGGAGAGGGCCCTGAACCACAAGTAATAGCACATATACTAAACAGTAACAGTGAAGACCAGCAAGAATGAAAATAGTTACAGGTCACACTTAACCAGTGCTAAGTGCCAGACACCGTTCTAAAGCACTTCACATTGAGTAACACGTTTAATCCTTACAATAATTCACTGGAAAAGAGCTTGTTGTTACTCCCATTTTACAGCTGAGGAGGCTGAGGCACAAAGAGTAGTTTTTCTGAAGTCATATCAATAGTCGCTTACAGAACTGGGACTCGAATCTAGGCAGTTCATGATCAGTCTGTCTTCTTCACTGCTAGGTTAAACTCTCCCTCTACATCTGAATGTTCCTGAACCTACCACACACCTACCCACTCCTGTGTCTACAACTGGCAAAGATAAGTATGCTGATTAAATCTTTAAAAAGTCTGAGGAAAAATAAAGACCAATATATAAGGCTTCATAAAGTTCATCATCAAGTATTAAAGATCTAAGAATGACCTGGTATGTGAAAGACTGGCTCAAAGTGAGAAGAAACCAAATGAAATTTTAATAATTACTAGTGATACATTAGTAGCATATGATTAATGTTTTTGAAGAATAAATGACAAAACCACAATTTCATTTGAAAATCTTATGAACAGGTTAAATTTGTTTTAAAATGTTAGATTCAAGGTAGAAGAATGGGGCCCCCTTGGACACTTTATAATGAAGTTACACAAACAGAAACAAATAGTTCTCAGCACCATTTACATGCGACAGTGGTTATATGCTGTTAAGCTAATATATTTTTCATAATATCATTCTATTAAATATTTTATGTAATTAAGTAATTTTCAGGGAAAATAAGATCTTGAAGAAGATGAAAATGTGACAAAATGATTTTCAGAAACCTCACACAAAAAGCTTCTGGAAATCAGCAGCAGTGCATTCCATTACCAAGCACCACTAAGATCACAATGGGCTTTGTCTTCTGAGTGTCCCACAGGATAAGAGCTTTAATCAACCCATAGCCCTCATATTCCAGACCTCACCTACTATGTCCTTAGGAAGTCATAGACTATGTCAGCCTACTTAGCATCTACATTTTACTTTGCTGTGGCATAGAAATTTGGAGCTATACTACAAGACCCAATTTAGACACTACATTCAGCTTAACATGATTTCACACATTAACCATCTGTTATATTTGTACATTTTTCACCCAGCTAGCTTACTCACCAATCTTAGAGCCTTTCTTTGGGGTCTCCAATACTATTCAAAACCATACTCTCCCCGCAAAGCTCTTCTAAATGTATCCTCAGAATATCCTGAAGTTCTCTGTCCTCTCAAGCTCTCTAGCCTATCCACGGGACTGACAACAGTACCTCCTTACCCATCCTTCCTAAAGTCATTTACAAATTTTCCCACTAATTACACATAAAGAAAAAAACTGCGTCTCTCTGGAGCCAACTAGAGCTTGTCTTAATCACAGCAGCTTAATCCTCAAATACAGAAAGAAAGGAGCAGCCTCACCTTGCCGGGGTCCATCTCTATTAATGGTTTCTGACAGGCTAGGGGTAAAGAGACACACAGCATGCTGAAATGTGGGGGAGCTCTGTAACATGAGTGACTGGCAATATTCCATGACATTGGCACAGATCTACAATGGAAGAATAACAGTAACAAAAATATCAGTTCCCCAAATGCCCAAATGTCACAGAATTCCAGATTTGAAGAACAAAGTTACTGATCAATTTGTAAAATTACAACAAAGTTATAAATCAAATTGCAAAATCACTCCCATCTGTTATTTTAATCACATCCTTCCAAAAACACACAAATGTTCAAGAACAGATACACAATGCCCACTCCTCTTACCTGCTGCATGGCCAGTTCGAGTTCATCTTTTTTGCTCACTCTATCTCCCTCCACATTATCATCTTGAAATTTAAACTGACGCAGTCTGTCAGAGCCCCCAAAGCGGCTTAGTAGTCCTAAACACTGACGCTGAGAAAGAGAAAGATACTTTGTTCATATCTAATTGGTATGTCTAAAATTAGTGACCTCTCTTTGAGGGATATAAAAAAGAAAAACTCATTGGGGAGTGGAATCACTCTTTAAAGAGTCTGATTTCTTACTTCCAACTGAAACAAATGAAGTTAGCCCTATTAAAATTCACCTTTTTGCAAATGTCATTTGCTTGGCAGTCAACTCACTAAAAGAACACCATATTTGTTTTTAGCGATTAATCCCCATTACATTGTAAGCATTAGCCAAAGAATATTCTGTATCACACCAAGTAATTCCTTGGTAGATACCCATTAAATAAACACAAGTTGATAAACAATGAGAAGCAAAATGGAATGGCAAATAGACAACACTTTGTCACAAGCACATCCATGATAATTTTGTCTAATGGCTCAAACTTAAAGGCTGTTTCTCCTAGGGCCACTTCTGGGGACTCCATAAAAGGGGGTGGGAACACACAAAATGAAAATGTCATCTGCTTGAAATGTTGGTACTTTTCACCTGACATTACAATTTTTCCTAAGGTTCTTGGAAGGAAAGGACGAGCTTTTCACAACTGGCAATATATCTAGTGGTTGAAATTAGAGATGTGGGTTCCACTAGGAGGTACCTGACCTCTTGCTTTGTAACCTACAACAGGTTACTTAACCTCCACAAGCCTCAAGGCTCACATTCCTAGGATGCAAATAGCGATTCCTATTCTACAGGATTGTGGTCAGGATTATTTGAGACAATGAATGAATCATTTACATTTGTATACAGTGCCCTGAACATAATAAGTGGACAATAAACATGTATTTTAAAAACTGGTATCGGGGCGCCTGGGTGGCTCAGTCGTTAAGCGCCTGCCTTCGGCTCAGGTCATGATCCCAGGGTCCTGGGATCGAGCCCCGCATCGGGCTCCCTGCTCAGCGGGAAGCCTGCTTCTCCCTCTCCCACTCCCCCTGCTTGTATTCCCTCTCTCGCTGTGTCTCTCTCTGTCAAATAAATAAAATCTTAAAAAAAAAAAAAAAAAAAACTGGTATCTCACACACACACCTACGTACACATACAGACATACACAGGTATAATATGTAATAACTTATGTAAACTGATGTTAGTTTACATAGTAAGATTGGATAAGGCAAAACATATTAAAAAGACAATATAAACTTAGTTTGCCAAAATAGTTACATCTATTTTTTAAAATATTACCTGTGTGCTACCCTTACAGACAAAACAGATGCACTACCACATTTCTAGAAGTCACCTACAGAAGATCCTTCAAAAATATCTTTTTCTCCCTACCAACGAAAAAAATTAGAAGACAAAAAAAGAGAGAGGGAAATAAAGGCAGAGCATTTGGGTTTTACTGGTGAGAGGGCAACCCCTTCCGGAGTTGGATAAGGGCTCCACATGTTCTGTGTGTGCACCCTCGGATCCAGTGAGACCAGTTAGGTTTATCTAATCTATAGCTCAAAAATTTGTACACAAAAACACTGATAGCAGCAGTTTTCTTTTGGAAACCTGAAAAAACAGTTCACAAAAAGAGGACTGGTTAAGAAAATTACTGTATCAAAAACAATGAAACATAAATTTTAATATATAAATACAATTATTCCGAAGCCAATCAAAAGTGAAGCTGTTCAGATCAAAGCAGGCCAGGAGGCTCCCAGAAAGATTAATAAATATTTAGTTGACAAGCTATCTAATACGTTTGAATATATTAAGAGGAGATTACACAACTGGAAGAGAGCTTGGGAATAATTTAGAAGTAAGTACATAAAAACCAAGCAAATAGGGGCGCCTGAGCGGCTCAGCAGGTTAAGCGTCTGCCTTCAGCTCAGGTCATAATCCCAGGGTCCTGGGATCAAGCCCCACGTCGGGCTCCCTGGTCGGTGGGGAGCCTGCTTCTGCTGCTCCCCCTGCTTGTGCTTGCTTGCTCTCTCTCTCTCCCTCTGTGTCAAATAAAATAAAATAAAATCTTAAAAAAAAAAATTTTTTTTTTTTTTTAAAAGTCAAGCAAGTAAAAAAAAAAAAACCACCACTCACTTTAGGGAAAACATAATGTTGCACCTAGAAGTAACCTATCATCCATTCTTAATCATAAATGACACGTGATCTAACCAAAATTATGATATAATTATGTTGCGTTTCAGTGGGAAGGGAGGCAGTGTTGTGAGAAATGTCCATATTGTACGGTGGAAGAAAAGGAGAAAAGAGATCTAAGGTCTCATCCTCCTCAATGGAAAATCAACAGGTGATTCCTAAAATTTGAAAATAAGCATATGATTTAGATATACCAAAAAATCAATTAAAAACCATCAAGAGGGTTTGCCCAGGGGCGCCTGGGTGGCTCAGATGGTTAAGCGTCTGCCTTCGGCTCGGGTCATGATCTCCAGGTCCTAGGGTCGAGCCCCACGTTGGGCTCCCTGCTTAGCAGGGAGTCTGCTTCTCCCTCTTCCTCTGCCTCTCCCCACTGTTCCTGCTCTCTCTCTCAAATGAATAAATTAAAAAATTCTTAAAAAAAAAAAAAAAAAGAGGGTTTGCCCAAATCCAGGAAGCAGAACAGGGAGAATGGATAAGAGGACTGTTATATTTTGCTGTAAGTCTTATAGGAGCTACTCTTTAAAGAAATAAGAATCAGTTACCTGGAATCTTCCGATATGTCCCTGTAGCTCCATTAGAGATCCTTCATTTACATCAACATCAAGTTCATTTAATATACCTATAAAATTTGGAATGCTTTTAAATATAGTTTTATAATCAACAAAATAAAAACATTAAAAAACCAGGAAGAGTGGTTCTAGCATTTTATGTTCCTTATGTATAAGAACAGACACAGACTTGCCATGAAGGAGCTTTGGGAAATACAACTTCACAAAGATTGTAAGTTCACCACTTGTTCATTTATATGCAACCTAAATCTAGACTGAATTCATAATTTTAAAAGGTACTTTTTAAAGGTTTTGATATAAACCTACTTTTTATTTATAACCATAAAGTTAAAATTTTCTAAACTCAGTAAATTACTTTCTCATGAAAGAGTTTAGGATATAAAACACTTATAATGAAATACATTTCTTTTTTCATTTAACTCTCCTAGGTACTGTATATTTGCTTTTTTTTCTTTTCCCTCAAGCAAAGTACAGTTTGCACATACACAAAAAAGTTCCCATGCAACTTCTGTTTAGACTTAGTACAAAATTCTTAAATCACAGTGATCAACCTCTCAGAGTATCAGGGAAAAAAACCCTTTATTTCTATCAAGTCCTCCAAGCAAACCCACTGGTTTCTTCTTTGTTCCACGGCTGTCGTCATGCTGAGGATCCACCTGCACCTGTCCTAGTCACCCTGACTTTGTGTGCGCAATCCTTTCAATTCAGTCCTCACTTCCAAGCATGCACTCCAGAGCATGTAACCCAGAACCTTATCCTTTGCTCCTCATAATGACAAGACCTCCTCTTTCTAGATCTCTCAGCCCAGGACCTCACCCAAACCCACAGAAAATACCCCTATCCTTTGGTACCTGCTGGCTTGCTCTACCTCACCTGTGCCTCATCACTCTACCCCTTCCCCCTCTGCCTCTTCCGGGAGTCTGCTCCCAGAATCACCTTCTTTTCCAGCTTACCAAAATCTACCCTGCCACAGAGGATTTTTCCACACTTTTTGAAAATATGTTCAGGTCTCCCTTGTATTCCAAAACAAAACAAAAACAAGCAAAAATCTGGATAATATCAAATTCTTGAAATATTTTTTCCACATTCACTGCTTGCAATTTTAAGCCCTTCTTTCCCACCCTAGCCCTTGAAAGCTGGATCGTGTATCTAATACTATCATGGAATTCAGGCCTTTTCCTCTTTGTCCTCAAACCTCCTGATCTCTGCAACATGTATTGCTACGCCCCAGTTCTTTTCTTCCACCTGCTGCCTCTGTTTAAAAAGACTACTTGGGGCGCCTGGCTGGCTCAGTGAGTGAAGCGTGGAACTCTTGATCTCGGGGCTGAGTTCGAGCCCCGCACTAGGTATAGAGATTACTTAAAAATAAAATCTTTAAAAAAAAAAAAAAAGGCTACCAATTCTCAGTTTCTGTAAGACCCTTCTAAGTGTCAGTTGAGTCCTCTGTGTACCATTTGTATTGCTCTCAACTCCAAAACACTCTCCAGAATATTTTTGAGTCATGAAAAAAATTAACCTGCTGGTCGGTATTTGAGGAGGTAGGACATACCCAGTATAAGGCTAGGCAATAAAGGGGACACAGTTATAAATGGGCTTATAACTTAACGGGAGCATTTAAGATAAAAAAATATATACAGTAAAATTATGGAAGAATACAAAACAGTATGTCATCAAGGGCTAAACTGTGCAGAGTAGGGTTGATAGGAATTAAAACTGTTAAGAGTTTGTTTAAAAAAATTGGGGAGGGTATTCGGCATTATCTCCCCCCCAAAAATTTAAGTATATATATTTTCAGACCAAGCACTGTCAGGAATTTATCAAGCCTACCAGCTCAAATCTACAAAAACACTTATGTGTACACACACACACACACCGAGTTATTAAAAGCCACACTGTTGGAAATTTAAAAAAAGACTGGAAACAGTCAACATGTTACAGGGGTCTGGTTAAACAACAAAGATCTGGTTAACTCTCACAACTGGAAAATTATGCAGCCAATTTAAAAGAATGAGGTAGGAGCTCTATATGATGATGAGAAAAGATCTGGAAAAAAGAATTACAGAGCAGTGTGTATAGTATGATTTCATTTGTGTAGGGAGGGGACAATTTTACACCATATGCATAGAAATTTCTAGAAAAGTAAACTGATAACTAATTCCTTTTAGATAACAGGAACTGCTAGTCATGGTACTTTATACTCTGTTCTTCTATTTTGTTTGAATTTATCATGAGCATGTTAAAAAAACTGCTTTTCCGAATACAATCTTAATACATTGACAGGGTCAAATGATGCTATTAGCAAAATACAAAAATTTTAGGCATTTAAAAAAATTAATGACAGGAGACTTCATGAATAAAACCACCTTATGAGAGGATTTGATAAAAGGTAAATTCTCTTTATACCTAACTCAGCACTTCTAGGTGAAGATGGTAGAATGAAGTAGCATCATAGAATGTCCCTCCTGTTGGAACGCCTGGGTGGCTCAGTCGGTTAAGCCTCTGCCTTCGGCTCAGGTCATGATCCCAGGGTCCTGGGATCAAGTACCGCATCGGGCTCCCTGCTCAGTGGGGAGCCTGCTTCTCCCTCTCTCTCTACCCCTCCCCCCTGCTCTCTTGCTCTCAATAAATAAATAAATAAATAAATAAAGTGTCCCTCCTGTCATCAACCTACAGAATGAATGAAATTCACCAAAAGGGTGTGGGGGTGGGGAGACTTATGCCACAAATACTGAAAAATGGTGATGGCAAAGGACAAAAAAAACAGAGAAAATTCTGGTGAAGCAAGCAGCATGATTCAGCTCATGACCCTTATTCCACTCCTCAGATGCAGTGTGAAGGAAAGAAGATAGACCAAAAACTCTTGCAAATTCTCATGGAGACTCTTCAATTTGCAGAGAAGCCTTTTAGAGTAATTAGGTAAGGCCTAGAGAAATCAAGGGAAAAGCGTTAGGAGAACCACTACAAAGCACCGTGGGACCTTAGTAGAGGCAAGAAGGACGGCCTGACTGGTATCATCCAAAAACACGGGATGAGCTGGGGAAATGAGCATAACAAGCCTCCAGGACTGAGACACGCCACGACTGGGTGGAGTGGAAGCTGCGCTCTCCTCAGAATAAGCACGGGCTCCCAGTGCTTGCACGGGCACTGCCCTCCGCCCTACCAAACACTCTTCTCCCAATACAAAGGGCTCAAGCACTGATACCCCCTAGAGAGGAAAACATATCAGGGTTGGGGGGTGGAATCATGGGCTGGCCTCAGACTTGGTAGCAACATAAAAATGGAGGTAGCAGAGTCTACGAGTTAACTGCACAGGCTCAGAAGCCATACTGGCTGGGAAACCACACCACCAGTATTATATATGTGACTCTGGACAAGGCAAGCTCTCTGTGCCTCAGTTTCCTCATTTGTAAAATGTGGAAAATAATAGTTCTACCTCGTAAGACTGTTGTGAGGAATAAATAAATATACTAAGTGTTTAAAATAAGTACTTGGCACATTATGCTTAATAAATATGAGCTATTATCATGAGCTACAAGGTCTGAGGGAAATAAAATCATAATCAGCTATGCCATCATTCAAGAACAGAGGCAACCTTTAGACGTTGATAAACATTAGAGAATTCAGGGACTATAATATACTTCCTTTTTTATTATGTTATATTAATCACCATACATTACATCACATAATATACTTTTCTTGGGGGAGGGGACCTCAATACAGATTAAAAATACCAAGAGATAGGGGTGCCTGGGTGGCTCAGTTGGTTAAGTGTCCAACTCCGAGTCTTGACATCTAGCCCGGCACCGGCTCCGTGCTCAGTGCAGAGTCTGCTTGTCCCTTTTCCTCTCCCTTTGCCCTCCCCCTGCTCACAAGCGCTCTTTTCTTGCTCTCTCTCTCTTAAATAAATAAATAAAATCTTAAAAAAAAAAAAATAATAATAATAGCTCTTATGCTCCCGTAGTAAAGAAACATTTGTCTGGAATTCAGCAATGTCTTCAATTTCTCTTCAATTAATTCTTTAATCTGTTAAGTTCCTGTAAAATTAGGGGCACCTGGGTGGCTCAGTCGTTAAGCGTCTGCCTTCGGCTCAGGTCATGATCCCAGGGTCCTGGGATCGAGCCCCGCATCGGGCTCCCTGCTCCGCGGGAGGCCTACTTCTCCCTCTCCCTCTCCCCCTGCTTGTGTTCCCTCTCTCGCTGTGTCTCTCTGTGTCAAATAAATAAATAAAAAATCTTTAAAAAAAAAAAAGTTCATGTAAAATTAAATAATTTTCTAAAACTGCACATAAAAGGTAATCTTGTTCTCTTAAATCACCTCAGTATGTCTCCGTCTCCATCTCTCCTGTATATGCATATACAGAAAACAACGTTTGAGAAGCTACTCACCAAATGTTAACATGTGGTGATTGACTAAAAAAAGCACTTGGTAATTTCTAGGTAGTGAGGTTCTGAGTATTAATTATTTTCTTGAACTCTTTGAATTTTTTTGTATGATCATATATCATTCTTATACATATAAACTTACTAATTTTAAAAAAGCAGTTAACTCTTAGTACCAATTTCAAATAAGTCCTATGTACTGCAAAGCCATAAAAGCCTCATTCTATTAAGTGTACGTCAGTCTGTAAAGAATTATTCAAAGTCCATCCAACCTAATCAACTCACCAGGAAGTGCGGCTTTACTGATAATTCCTGTCAGCAGAGCCAGTTCCTGCAAAGACCCAGCACTCACATCCTGACAGCGCAGGATTGCTTGTATGGTATCAGAATGTGAAATGAGAAACTGCAACACCTGAGCCAAGGAAAAGGAGGGGAAACGGAAAAAAGGGAAGTCAAGATTAGCAAATTTTTTCTACATCTGTAATTCATCTTTTTAATAACGCTGAAGCACCAAGTTCAATGTAATGAATCATAGTGAATGTACGTAAGCAACTGTCTTTTACATTTATAGTTTATTTCTTCAAGAAGCAAATATTTACCTGAAATTCATAAGAAAGCCAAAGATAAAGATGATTTCAACTTTTAGAAATTACTGTATTTAAAGGCTAGAGTAGAAAAGTATAACTTACAACTACTAAATGAAAACTATTACTTAACCCTTATTTAATTTCTTTTTGTCCAAATGGACCTAGAACAGGAGTAGGCATAAAAATGATTCACTGAGGGCGCCTGGGTGGCTCAGTTGGTTAAGCGACTGCCTTCGGCTCAGGTCATGATCCTGGAGTCCCGGGATCGAGTCCCACATCGGGCTCCCTGCTCGGCGGGGGGTCTGCTTCTCCCTCTAACCCTCCCCCCTCTTGTGTACTCTCTCTCTCTCTCATTCTCTCTGTCGCAAATAAATAAATAAAATCTTTAAAAAAAAAAAATTAAAAAAAAAAAAATGATTCACTGAATTTAAGTTGCTCTATGAAAATGTGACTAGCCTGACATGGGGACAATCACATTAAAGCTCTTGTTAAATTCTCCTTTTGATATAATACGAATGAGATAAAAATCCTGACCTCCAAACTCTGCCCTTCCACCGTGGCATTTTCTACTGTACTTTCATGGAGGAATCCAATTACTTACACATATGATGTCTCCTCAACTAGATCATAAATGCCTTGAAGGCTGAAACTACGCCAAACAGGCCAAACATCTGAATCACTCAAGAACTGTGCCCCCTTTTATTTTTTATTCAGATTCCTGGCCTTAACCCATAATTACTGGACGTAGAACTCTGTTATCTTTTTTTTAAGTAGACTCCATGCTGGGCCCCAACGTGGGGCTCGAACTCACGACACTGAGATCAAGATCTGAGCTGAGATCAAGAGTTGGACGCTTAACCGACTGAGCCACCTGGGCGCCCCTCAGTAATCTATATTTTTGAAACAAGCTCCTTGGGGGATTCTGCCACAGCCAGTACAAGAGTGGCATTAGAGAATCTTACATCATCACAAAGTCCCACTTCTAATAAAAAAAAAAAATCTTAATCTCAATAAAGGAGAAGACAAGGAAAGTCTTTTGAGTTTTAAAGAACTGATTCAAAGGCCACATATGGAAGTGGCAGGATGTACTAATGCAGCATAAAACAAGGTGCCGTGTTAGAAAGAGCAGCATTCTACCTCAGTGACAAGCCTGAAGGCTGATGGCAGGGAAAGCACCTAAAATTACTATAAGGTATTAGGACACAGTTCCTGAGGGTGTCGTAATAATAGAGCAATACAATCAAAAACTGCAGAGTCATACTGATAAGTCTAATCAGTGAATGGCTAAATTATACACTGTATTATTAATTTAAAGAAACAAAGATTTTTTTTGAAGGTTTCATTGAAAAGGGATGAAAATAAAACTAATTTCTAGTGCCCAATGAAAAAAATTTTTATGTTAGAAAATGCACTTATCTCAATTACTTCATCCTCTAAATATCACAACCCAATGGGCCATTATCATCTATCTTTCATATTTTCTGCAAGGTCTAAAATACTGTACGGCCTCTCAATAAATCCCTAGTTAAATTACATTTTAGAAGCCAGTTTATTCCTATCACAATAACCGCTTCCTTTTACAGAAGAATAAACTTAGAGATCTTGCTTTCCATCTCACTATTCTGTTCTTCGCTGTGGGGTTTCATTCAAATAAGAGTCAAGAGCGGGCCAATGAAGTTCACAGCAAAGCACAAGGGGCTGGCCTTCGACGCCCAGGGCTGCCACAGAGAGTGTGACTAAGGTAAAGGCCCGGGCACTGTCGATGCCTCGGGTTTGTGCAATGATAAAAGGAGGACTCTGCGTGACGCCTTCTACACCAAGGGCTCTTCTCACCTGCCCCGCTGCCTGTAAGTGCTGGGCTGTGCTGGACGTGAGGATGACCTGGCACAAGCGGAGAGCTGGGAGCAGAATCTGCCGATAGCGGTCCACCGGGGCAGGGATGAACACTGGTGGGTCTCTCATGCCGAACATGCTTCATTCATTTCCACCCAACAAGGAGAGAGCGACAGTCCAAGAGTTAAGGGATGCTAACAGTTCCTGACCACCTCCATGTCAAACAATCACAGGTGCCTGATTAAGATGTGAAGCTACTAAGGAGAATTCTGCATCCCATACCAGCAGTAAAAACAGTTATTTCAGTTCTGAAAAATCTCGATAAAGAAAATCTGCATAATTTGAAGACAATGCCTGGAAGTTCCTCAACATATTTATTCTACTCTAAATGCTCCCGTGGGCCACAGAAACTATAAACAAGAAACAGATAAAAATGGAAGTTATTTTCTCCAAATTTTCCTCTCCTGTATGCAAAGCCAGAAATGAGTCTACGTTGCCCATTATATTAAAAAATCAAGATTTTAAAAAGTTAAAATGAGGCTGTAAGATCATTTCACTTTTAAGATTAGGTATTAATAAACCATCATTTATTGTAAATGTTTGTATTTAAATTTTTAGACAAAAGAAAATGGTTGCCTGTTGAAGAGAAGGGAATGGAAGCAAAATATGGAATAAGAGAAAGGCTTTGCACAGACAAGTGATTAAATGCCAAGAGCTGAGGAATGTAAATAACTCAATCCTTTTTACCTAAGGGGAAAATAATAACTCTCATGTTTAAAATTTTAGAAAGCAATATAAAAAAAACATTTCTTTTCTGGAGGTAAAATAGTTCTACAGTTAATCCTGAAACACTCAAATATTCAATTTGGCAATGGATCTTTTGAAGAAAATTAATAAAACTGACCTAAGTGTTATTTACTGCTAAGAGGGTATGCTAACAATGTTGCAGCCAGGTAGACAAAAATGAGGGGGAAAAAAACCCATATACAAACTGAACTGAGAAATCTGTTAAAAAGCTCGAAACTTAGGGGCGCCTGGGTGGCTCAGCCATTGGGCGTCTGCCTTCGGCTCAGGTCATGATCTCAGGGTCCTGGGATCGAGCCCCGCATCGGGCTCCCTGCTCTGCTGGGGGCCTGCTTCTCCCTCTCCCACTCCCCTTGCTTGTGTTCCCTCTCTCACTGTGTCTCTCTCTGTCAAATAAATAAAATCTTTAAAAAAAAAAAGCTCAAAACTTAAAAAATTGTTTGACTAAAAGATTTCAAATGTGCAAGCAGTTGATAAAATGCTACAAGGACAAAAATATAAAATACTATTCAAGTCATCAGGAATAGGAAATCCACAACAAATTATAATTTCACTACAATACTTTAAAGGATCACTATAACTAAAAATAAATATTCTTTTTTGTTTTTTTAAGATTTTGTTTATTTAGAGAAAGAGAGAGAGCGTGAGCAGGAGAGGGGTAGGGGGAGAGGGAGAGAGAGAATCTCAAGCAGACTCCGCGCTGAGCTCGGAGCCCGACATGGAGCTAGATCTCACGACCCTGAGATCATGACCCAAGCCAAAATCAAGAGTCAGACACTCAATCGACTGGGCCACCCAGGTGCCCGTAAAAATATATGTTCTGTTGAACAGAACACTAAAGTTGGGAAGAAAAACATTTACTAACAAAATGGCTCTATTTCCCTCTTACATTACTGCTCTAAAATGGAAAGCATTAGGTCCCTCCTCCTTTTACTCTTACTAGCAACTTCCACTTATTAGTAAATGGCAGGGACGTAGGACCCAAAAAGAGTCATCAGGATGAAAGAATACTGCTCAAACAGAATGACAAAGCAATGGCAAAATTATGTTTGGAATATCTTTTTCCCTCACTGACCCTTTACAGTGAAGAATTAGTAAGGAAACAACACCAATGTATATGGACACTTACCCCTGTGGGTCCATCTCTGGGCGCATGTCATAGACCTGGCATTGTGCCAGTCTCACTATCACCCCAGACCTCAGCAGCTCTAACGCACCCTGCTGTATCTTAGCCACTCTTGTAAGAAATGCCTAAGAAGTTACAAAGGGAAAAGCATCAGTACAGAAATCATATTCAAGGGCCTGAGATACAAATGAGACTCTGTCACAGCACATTTGTGATCTTTAATCATAGCGAAGAGAAATTCTGAGCTAGCTGTGCAGGGGCACACACTACGGTTCTCAGAGGATTCTATGAGGACTGAACGGCACCGTGTATCTCAATCGCATCCAGTGCCTCGGCATGAAGGAAGTGTTCAACTCAACTGTAGTTTCTCTGATCATCATGTGGGCGTATGGAGGGCAGGGAAGATTGTTTTGCACACAACTGTATTTCTAGTACCCAGTGCCACACCTGGCATGTAGTAGGTATTTAATAAATACTTATTGAATCAACAAAGGAGGGGAAAGAACTTTAGTAAGGAATCTAAGACTTCAGTGCTCCTGTTATTGTGACACTGTAGTATTTTCAACCAGGAGGAAACAGAAAACAAATTTGGAGGAAAGGAAATAATGGGTTATATACTGTACTGAAAATCCTGTGTTAAACTAGAACAAGTACATCTACACTAGAATGTTCACCAGGCAACTAACAGAGTCTGAATTTTATTGTGAAGAGACAATTTTGCTCATTGCTCTCCTCAGAGGACTGAATGTCCTATCATTCGCCATCAGCAGCAGCCTGAGTGAGCAGCAGTTCCATTACCCACCAACCCTCTCAGGATCACTTCAACTCAACTCTGGCATGCTAGGAAGATGCATTTCTAACATATGTTCCAAATTTCAAACTCCGTAAAAGATGGAAATATTCAAAATTGCGGCCACATTAATGTTCTTTAATATAGCTATAGCTCTAAGAGGAAGTGAGCTGTTGATCTAACTTCAAATGAATATAAAGCCTTACCATTTTGGATTCGTAAGTATAAAGGGCTTTTAAAAGGGGAGGTTGTGGAGTTAGTAAGCTCTGCAAAGTATGGTCATCTTCTACCAAGCTGTCCACAAGCACCTTCAAATAGCCACTATTAGAAAGATACAAAAGCCACTGCTGCTGCTTATCTACGGAGACAATCCGATCAAGTAGAGCCAGGGCCAGCATCTGAGGGAAGAACAAATCACAGTCCGAAACACAGAAACGGCCACCAAAATCATTGACAGAAACTGCCTTTATGTGAAAATACTGAGAACTCTTCTTACCAGGGGGATGGTAGCTTAAAATAACATTTTCTTATTTTGGTTTGGTTTTGTTCTGTTTTTGAGAAACTGAAAGCTATGTATACGGAATCTCGATTTATCAATAAAAGGAGGAAAGGGACTTTTTAAAATAGCTTTTTTTCCTAATTGTGAAGTTTTACATGCTCATTACAGGAAACCTAGAAAACGTAGAAAAGCATATAGAAAATATGTGGTCTGATAAACACTCCATTAATCCATTTTGGTCTCTCTCCTCCCAGTCTTTTTTCAACGCATAAAAACACTTAAACTTTTTTCAACGTAACTGAGAACTTACTACACAGTTTATATTTCATCCTATTTCTTAAAATCTCGTTTCCCACGGTCTTCAAATACAACTGACCCTTGAACAACACGGGCTTTAGGAGCACAGTGGAAAAACCACGTGTAACTTTAGACTTCCCACAACTTTAATTACTAACAGCCTACTGTTGACCGGAAGCCTTGCTGGTAACGTAAATAGTAGATTAACATATATTTTCTACATCCCATGTACTATATACTGTATTCTCCCAATAAAGTAAGCTAGACAAAAGAAAATATTATTAAGAATATCATAAGAGAAAATACATTTACAGTGCTGTACTCTACTAGTCAAACAAATCCACGCAGTTCAAACCCATGTTGTTCCAGGATCACTTGTGTATGATTCAAACGCTATGAAATTCTCCACCAGCAGGAAGTTACCTTCTCACTGCGCTATCACCAGTCTGACACAGTATTTTAAAAAAACAGAAATGCAAATTCCCCTCCACAAAGCAGAGAAAGACATATTCAGTATAAAAGCTGTGCACCCAGCATTCTCTTAACCAAGATCTTCCTTAAGCAGCATTTCTACCAGTGTAGGGCCAACCTCACAGTCAGCACAAAGATTATTCTGAGGGAAGATTCTGAACAAACTGAGATTCTGAACGGAACTAAACAAAACATATGAATAAACGACAGAAATGCCAAATCACAGCAAGTAAGAAAATTCACTAAAATATATTACAGAAAACAATTCTCAATATGCAACATGCATTTGAAAGTTGATGCAGTTTATACCTTAATGAGCCAAAATATTTATTCAATTATTCTACTAAATAGGAGTTACTGTACCCTTCCAATCTCATGACCATCACAGGCATCTCGACAGACCACTTCCATGAGGGCAGCACCGTAGCTCTCAATGATGGCTATGTTTTCTCGCTGTAATTTACTAAATACATCTTCAGGGGCTGTCAGCCTTTCCCACATGGTTTTCTTGGCTAAAAGGGTTATAAAAGAAAATATTTAAAACACTCCAATAAAAAATAATTTGGTAACGAGTAATTACACCTCATACACACAAGAAAAAAATCCCTCCGTTACTGCATGTACCCAAAGGCCCACGAACCAATGGGTCCAGGTAGGTGAACTTCAGGGACCCAGTGCACACGTTCCACGTATGTACACTAAGATTAACAATGGTATTAGGAAAAGGATAAACTAACTATTCTTAAAGAAATCAAGATGAAGTATGAGACTACAAGAGAACCAATATCCTGTGTTTATTCTGCTAACCAATCTGTTTTCATCCTTCACTGAGATCTATGAGAAATGTGGCTAAAAAAATCAGGTACAATGTAGACAAGTACCTGCTTCCCAAAAAATCAGATAATTTTATTCTTTTATATTTTTTAATTGACATACTTATTAAAAGTATACCCTGTATGATGGCAATTTAGATAAAGATATGATCATACATTTTAACTTGAGATTCATGTAAACCTTCTAGAAAAGTTTCAAAAATATATTACATAAAGCCATGACCTGTATTTGAAGCCAATCCTATGACTTTTTTACTACCTAGCAGCTATCTTTTAAAATTAGGGAAAAGTTCTTGAGACGCCTGGGTGGCTCAGTCGTTAAGCGTCTGCCTTAGGCTCAGGTCATGATCCCAGGGTCCTGGGATCGAGCCCCACATCGGGCTCCCTGCTCGGCAGGAAGCCTGCTTCTCCCTCTCCCACTCCCCCCCCGCTTGTGTTCCCTCTCTCGCTGTGTCTCTCTCTGTCAAATAAATAAAATCTTTAAAAAAATAAAATAAAATTAGGGAAAAGTTCTCAAGATGAATTGATCAGAATGGAGACTAAAAATGAAGCAGGCTTCATCATGAAAAATAAAAGTTAATCCACATTGTGGCTTACACTCCATTATAAAGTTTGCAGCAGGCAAACTTCCAGTATTAATAATATTTTCTCCCTAAGTATTTTTACCACTACTATGAATTTTATTTGTCATACTTATTTTTTTTTTTTTTTTTAAGATTTTTATTTATTTAACAGAGATAGAGAGCACAAGTAGGCAGAGCGGCAGACAGAGGGAGAGGGAGAAGCAGGCTCTCTGCCGAGCAGGGAGCCCGATGCGGGGCTCGATCCCAGGACCCTGGGATCATGACCTGAGCCGAAGGCAGCCACTTAACCGACTGAGCCACCCAGGCGCCCCTGTCATACTTATTTTTAATCTCAAATAGTGTCAAAGGAGGGTACGGTTTTTACATTTCTCAGTATGTCACTTCCTTAGGTCACATGGTCCCATCTACTTCTCAGCCTCATCTTCCACTCTCCACCTCTCCCACCAGCTGCCACCACACGAGCTTTTCTGTCTCTGAAATTTACCACTTTGGTCTCAGGATCTTTGCACTTTGATCTCCCATAGTTTTCCTTGGGTCTTAGCATGGCTGCCTCCTCTTCATCACTGCAGCCTCTAATACCACTTCTCAACCACCTCCAGCACTCCCTACACGTACACACATACACAACACGGTACTGTCGTATTTTCTGCATGGTACTGATTTACCAGGACCTCAGGTGGTGTGACAGTGGGATTCTGTTTTGTCCACCACTAGTCTCCCAGTATTTAGCCCAGTCGTTAGCACAGTAGCACCAATATTACTGACAGATTAACAGCTCAGAGAAAGTTCAGAACCTTGTCCCAGGGATGCCACCAGATGCCCTCAGGATGGGTAATTCAAAAACCCAGTCTGAGGAGCTATGGCATTTTTTCTATTTTACACATAGGATTGCCACAAAATTCTGTTTGAATAAAGGTTTTGAGTAACAGTCTGAAAGCCACCACATTATAGTTTGTTTTAGCCACAAATTGCATATTTCAAACATGGCTGAAATGAGGGTAGAGGGCTGCTGGAACATTACTCCACAGACTCTTCCACAAAAGCCCTAAGATACCCGAGATACCCCTAGGGCTTCACAGTGAAAACTGAAAGCAGTGATTTGCAGAAAACCAGGATAGGTATCATAGAAATAACTTGATTTTCATTTTCAAACTGTGAATAAGATTTCCAAGTTCCACATACTATTTATTAACAGCACCACCTAGAAATAAGAAAATTCTAAGTCTGCAATTTAATTAGAACTTTCTTTTAAATCTTCCATCTTTGGAGGGTAAATTAGCTCATAAGAAACCACCAAGTTAGTCTCTTATACAGCAAACCATCCCTTCTTCCAACATACCTTATAAATCACTGCCATGCGAGCTTTTCTAAATACCAACTTCATATCACATCTCTCAATAATTAAAAATGGCTACCGACTGCTTAATCCAACCACCTCTTACACTGCAATTTCATTTTCAAGGTCATCAATAATATGGTCCTACCCTCTCTACTTGACTTTGCCATCAACCTTCTCCCTTGCTTATACCCAGGACATCCCCCTTAGTCTTTACTCCCTCCTAGTTTGGGCCTTGCCTGAAAAGCTCTCCCCCATTTATTCCTGTGTAAAAACATCTTTACCTGCAAAGTCCAGTGAAAGTCTTGATCTCCTTTTTTCTCTTACCTCTTATAATTTATACTTGGGGTTTGAAAACTAAAGGCTGAGGGCAAAATCTGACCTGTTTTTATAAAGCTTTAATGCAACATACCCACAGTCATTCATTTGCAGTCTCCGGCTGCTTTCACACTATAATGGCAGGGTTGAGTACTTGCAACAGAGAGCATGTGGCTTGCAAAGCCTAAAATACCACCTGGCCTTTACAGAAAAAGTTTGCTGGCATCTGGTCTATATCATCCAATTTAACACTTTCTGTTTTATAAATACATATATTGTCATTTCTACTAAAATGTAATCCTTATGAGAATAAGAACCCAATTAATATTTTCTGCTTCTTAGAATAAGTGAAAATAACCAACCACCAAATGATTACTGATTTTTATTTGTATTGTGAAAAACTAGAAATAATCTAAATGTCCAAAAATGGGTAGGCTAAATAAATTATGGTATTCCATAAGTGACAAAATGTACAGAACTATTAAAAATATTACTTAATGAAGAAAAAAGTTCATAAAATACTGAGTGGAGAGAAAAGGGAGATTATAAATCAATATAAAATGATGGCTGAAACTGTGGAAAGAGCCGAGATGCCCTTCAACAGATGAATGGATAAAGAAGATGTAGTCCATATATACAATGGAATATTACTCAGCCATCAGAAAGGATGAATACCCAACTTTTACATCAACATGGATGGGACTGGAGGAGATTATGCTAAGTGAAATAAGTCAAGCAGAGAAACTCAATTATCATATGGTTTCACTTATTTGTGGAACATAAGGAATAGCATGGAAGACATTAGGAGAAGGAAGGGAAAAATGGGCAGGGGGAATTGGAGAGAGAGATGAACCATGAGAGACTATGGACCTGAGAAACAAAGAGGGCTTTAGAGGGGAGAGGGGAGGGGAGATTGGTTAGCCCGGTGATGGGTATTAAGGAGGGCACGTACTGCATGGAGCACTGAGTGTTATACGAAAACAATGGATCGTGGATCACTACATCAAAAACTAATGATGTATTGTATGGTGACTAACATAATAAAATTTAAAAAATAAATAAATAAAATAAAATGATGGCTGGCTATAACCAAAATGTTGTGGTAGTTTTTAGCAGGGTAAAATGTGTGACTTCTTCTTCCCTTTATTAGTATGTTCTAAATTTCCTACGTTCAGTATGTATTTTGAAATAAAAAATAAAAGCTAGAAATATTTTTTAAATGCCTGATTGTTAACTCTTAGTCAGATTCTCAGGTTTTTGTTTTTGTTTTTTTTTTTAATTTGGGAGAGAGAGAGAGTGAGTGCATGTGTATGTGAGTTGGGGGGGACAGAGGGAGAGGGAAAGGATCTTAAGCAGGCTCCCCGCCCGGCTTGGAGCACAACACAGGGCTCCATCTCACGACCCTGAGATCATGACCTGAGCCAAAATCAAGAGTTGGTCGCTTAACCAACTGAGCCACACAAGCGCTTCAGGTTCTAAAACAAGTGATGAGGAATGTGCATCTAAATTCACATCAAGCAAAGAGCCTACACTCAACTATATACACACACGTACAGCTATAGCTAGTGTTTTTAAGTCACTTACTGGAATCAGACCCAAAAGAACAGAGTCAACAGCAGGCAAGATGTTCTATGAGATCCTTTTAGTCCCACTACTTTATGACTTATGGGTGTATTTATACTATAATGCCAGATTACACTAATGCCTAGACCATAAAAACTGAGACTCTCACAAAAGATTTCTCAAAAATTTAATAATGGCAATAGACTGTCTTTTCTTTCTTTTTTTTTTTTTTTAAAGATTTTATTTGACAGAGAGAGACAGAGCGAGAGAAGTAACACAATCAGGAAGAGTGGGAGAGGGAGAAGCAGGCTTCCCGCCGAGCTGGGAGCCCGATGTGGGGCCTGGGATCATGACCTGCGCTGAAGGCAGACGCTTAACGACTGAGCCACCCAGGTACCCAATAGATTGTCTTTTCTAACCGCCTTTTTAAAAAAGATGAATTGATATTATGGTTTCACAAAGAACAAGAATATTCTTGCTCAGGGGTGCCTGGGTGGTTCAGTCGGTTAAGCGTCTGCCTTCAGCTCAGGTCATGATCCTGGAATCCCAGGATTGAACCCCACATGGGGCTCCCTGCTCAGTGGGAAGTCTGCTTCTCCCTCTCCCTCTCCCCTTCACTTGTTCTCTCTCTCTCAAATAAAATCTTTAAAATATATATATATATATTCTTGCTCAAAAGTCACAAGAGCGCAAAAGAATTATGACAATTTCTAATGCTTACTTATAAATAAAGTGTAAAACTGAATATCATTAATTTGTCAAAATTAAGGGAAAAGAAAAGCCAATTTAAAACAGAACATGGGGGCGCCTGGGTGGCTCAGTTGGTTAAGCGACTGCCTTCGGCTCAGGTCATGATCCTGGAGTCCCTGGATCGAGTCCCGCATTGGGCTCCCTGCTCGGCAGAGAGCCTGCTTCTGCCTCTGACCCTCCCCCCTCTCATGTGCTCTCTCTCTCTCATTCTCTCTGTCTCAAATAAATAAATAAAATCTTTAAAAAAAAATAAATAAAATAAATAAATAAATAAAATAAAACAGAACATGGGACACCTGGGTGGCTCAGATGGTTGAGCATCCAACTCTTGGTTTCGGCTCAGGTCATGATCTCATGGGTTGTGAGATTGAGCCTCGTGTTGGGCTCTGCACTCAGTGGGGAATCTGCTTGAAGATTCTCTCCCTCTGCCACCCCCCCCAACTCATGGGCACACACGTGAGCTCTCTCTCTCTCAAATAAATAAATCTTAAAAAATAATTAAATAGCCCCTCATCAGGCTCCCTGCTCAGTGGGAAGCCTGCTTCTCCCTCTCCCACTCCCCCTGCTTGTGTTCCCTTGCTCGCTGTGTCTCTTTCTGTCAAAAAAAAAAAAACTTAAAAAATAATAATAAATAAATATACAGAACATGTGAGAAAAGCTTATAGTAAAAGTGTTTAAGATTGCAACAATTTAAACAATTTTAAAATTAAGTAATTGAACCAATATCTTCCATACAGCTATATCAATCAGCTATAAATTAAAGTTGGATGATAAGCTCCTAGAAAATGAAAAGTCATTAATGAATCTGTTCTAAAAGCAATATAATCCATTTTACTGAGATTACAATAGAACATTCAAACAGAGCTAATCTCATGGAAATAAAACTAAGAAAGATGTACTACACTCTCTGCTCCGAAGTGTTAGCCTAACTTCATAAAATGGCTTTATAAATAAACTTCTATTGAAAATATTAACCTGCTAAAAAATGTGTATCTTTGTAATTATCAATGTCTTTAAACGTGAAGTGTTTTTATAATACTAGAGCTTAAGAAATAAACCAAAAAAAGAAATTAAGAATGTAACAATGGTGCTTCACATTAAACATTTAGGCTCTGGTCAAATTATCCATATTTTCTCCTAGTGGTCACTGGTAGAAAAGAAAATAAAAGGTGAAAAGAATACAGACAAAGAGAGATATTCGTGATGTCAACTCTTGTCAACTAACCCCTAGGGATTACATACGCAAAAGCAATGTCAGATTTTAACTACACTGTTCTTAACTAGAAAGACATATAAAAATCTTCCACATAATTTACTCAAAGAATATATGCTTTTGTTCCTTCCCAGATCTGCATTGCGAGCTCGAGGCGATGGAATCTACCAATAGGGATTTTCAGAAAGCTACCTATATGCTTAAGAGCCATTTGACTTCCTTTTCCCTAAACTGTAAGCTCATAACCTTTGCCCATTTTTCTACTGGGTTATTGATTTGTAGGTGCTCTTTACATACTAGAAATTAATCCTTTATAACATGAGCTACAAATACATTGCTGGTACGTATTATCTATCAAATTAAAAGGAAAAAATTACAAATTGCAAAAAGACAACAACAACAAAAAAGATGAAGATCTGGTCAGGAAAAGCAACATTCTATTACAAATTGAGAAAACTGAATTCTAATCTCAGATCTGTCACAGACAAGCAAGTCATTTAGTCTCTGTAAGTTAGATTCCTTTTAAACAAAACAGGGAAAAGAGCTGCCTAGTATTCAGTATATATAATTATGTTAAAAATAAAGTAGGGGCGTTTGAGTGGCTCAGTCGGTTAAGCGTCCAACTCTTGGGTTTCAGCTCAGGTCATGATCTCAAGGTCTTGAGATCAAGCCCCATGTGGGGTTCCATGCTCAGTGCAGAGCCTGCTTGAGATTCTCTCTCTCCCTCTGCCCCTCCTCCTGCTTGCATGTGCTCTCTCTCTAAAATAAACTCTTTAAACAGTAAATAAATAAAGTAAAAGGGGTATGGAAAAATAAGTATATAGACTTTAAAAATTCAGTTTCTGTTTTAAAACAAAATAGAAAGTAAGTACAGAGTCAAAATATACACATACAAAAAGGCCCTCAATAAATATTTATTTCATTTCATTTTTTTTTTTTTAAGTAGGCTCCATGCTCAGTGTGGAGCCCAATGTGGGACTTGAAATGAAGACCCTGAGATCAAGACCTGAGCTAAGATCGAGAGTCGGATGCTCAACCGGCTGAACCACTCTGAATTTAATATGTCTAATTTGAAACTTAAAAACACTAGTATCTAGGGAATAAATTACTTTGCTATTTAAAATAAGTCAAGGGGCGCCTGGGTGGCTCAGTTGGTTAAGCGACTGCCTTCAGCTCAGGTCATGATCCCGGAGTCCCAGGATCGAGTCCCACATCGGGCTCCCTGCTCGGCGGGGAGTCTGCTTCTCCCTCTAACCCTACCCCCTCTAGCGCTCTCTCTCTCACTCTCTCTCTCTCTAATAAATAAATTAAAAAAAAAAAAATCTTAAAAAAAATAAGTCAAAATAAGCAGCAATTAAGTGGTAAAAAAACTAATTAAGGGATGAAATTACTCTGAAAACAGATCATTTGAAAATAAAAACAAAGGAGAATTTTCTTTTGTGGTCCTATTACTTTTTTTTTTTTATTCATTTGACAGAGAGACAGCGGGGAGTGGGAGAGACAGAAAAGCAGGCTCCCCGCTGAGCAGGGAGCCCGATGCGGGGCTTGAACCCAGAACCCTGGGATCATGACCTGAGCTGAAGGCAGACACTTAACCGACTGAGCCACCCAGGCGCCCCACGTGGTCCTACTACTTTAACACATCTTGATAATGATGCCTTATAAAAAGCATGTTGTGGCGCGCCACCTAGTGGTTATGTGGTGATTTTGCCATAGTTCCACTAAATAGAATGTTAACAAAAATTTTAGACAAGAGAAAAATGGGGGAGGTGGGAGGAGCAGGGAGTGGAATCCCCATTACTATCTCTCTTTATAAAAGCTCTTATCTGTTTATAAAGCTTCTCTGAACTATTATTTAATGACTTTAAAAATATTTTTGTGCATTTTTTAAGTGGGTAGGGCATTTCTATAAATATATCATTTGGCTATTATTACCTTCTAAGAAAGATATGTAAATATTTTTATTATATATTTATATTTATATATTTATATATATTTATTTATATATATATTTATATATATTTATATATATTTATTATTATTATATATATTTATATATATTTATATTTATATATATATTTATATATATTTATATATATTTATTATTATTATATATATTTATATATATTTATATTTATATATATATAATATATATTTTTATATTTTATTTTATAGCCAGTAAAGAATAATATGAGATGATCTGGGTCTTACATACAGAGTGGTTTTTAAAAATTTGTGTACAAAATAGCAAATACTTATAAAGGTTCTCAGAAGGGTATCAGGAGTCCATTACCAAAAGGTACTTACGACAAGTTCTTAAATAGCAGAATAACTCTGGTGTAGTGTATTATATACTCATCTGCTGGATGGTTAAAAATATTTTTCATATCCAGAGACCAAAGAGTCCAGGTTATTACTCCTAACTAAAAATGCTAATTATATTTTAGAGAGTGGATTTATCAATATTTTTAAATAGGTATTACTTTTGACCAAGAAATTCTACTTCTTGGGATTTATCCAAGAAAAACCTCACATTAGTACAAAAAGACACATGTACACTATTGATGAGACTTCAAACTGGTAGGATGCCATCCGGTAGAATCTACTAAAATAAAAACGTGCATACTCTTCCACACGGAAATTTCACCATGAAGGATTCTTCTTGAAAAATACACAGGCATATAAAAGAATATTTGATGCAGCACTTTCCTGACAGTAAAAAATTAGAAATAATGGAAGTGCCTATGAATAATGCAAGTGGGGAAATAAATGTTTCCATATTATGGAACAAGAGTCATTTGAAAAGATTCAACTAGGGGTGCCTGGGTGGTTCAGTCGGTTAAGCGGCTGCCTTCAGCTCAGGTTATGATCCCAGGGTCCTGGGATAGAGCCCCACGTCGGGCTCCCTGCTCAGTGGGGAGCCTTCCTTCTCCCTCTCCTACTCTCCCCGCCCCGTTTATGCTTTCTCTCTCTCTCTATCAAATAAATAAATAAATAATCTTAAAAAGAAAAAAAGAAAAAGATTCAACTAGATATGCACTGTGACATACTGCAAAGGAAAGAAAGACATGGACACGCTAAGTATCGCATATTGTTCAGTGCGACCAGAGACAATAGAGGGAGTCAAAAATATATATAAGCTAAAGTGGTATCTGAGGGTTTGTTTTTATAGTACTCATGTACTATCTTCTTAATTTTAGAAAATTAAACATTCTCCCTTGACTTTAGAGTAGGCACTTTAATGATTCCATAAAGACTCAACAATTTGTTACAGCTTTGCTTAGCCAAAAGATGGAAAAGGGCCTTTTTTAAATTTAAAGTAACCAATCACTAGAACAGAAAAGATTAGGAATGTGTCTAGTTCTACCTGCTTCTAATGTGTCTGGTTCGTCTGGTCTTTGGGCGATTTGTAAGTAATACAACAGAGAGCCATACAGGTGTGTCCTCACTCGCTGGAATCCGCCACCTATGGAGACATAGAGTAAAAGTCTCTTTTCAAATTAAAGTTAAAACAAATACAAAAGGTGTAATTTATAAGAAATTTAGATGAAAAGACCTGTCTTCAAAATGAAGTCCAAGAGCTTCTTCAATATAATGTGAAGCGAAGAATCTCCAATAGAAGCAAAACCCACCACAGGGCTGTCTGCTGGAGGAGGGGGCGTGAAAGAACTCTCAAGCATAAAAGCATAATGGGTCTCTCCGGGTCCCAAGACTAGTGGTTGCTTCTGTTCCGTGCGAACGGCCTGGCTTAGGTGAGCAGTCAGGGTGAACACGGCACCTGCCACCACCGGCATTAACTCCTGCGCTGCTTCATCATCCAGGATCTTAAAGCAGAAAGACAAATCGGAGTGAAGACTGCGCTTTCAGCTACAGTCATTACGGGTTTTATATGCATTTAGCTTTCCAACTACCATAAGAATGTAAGAATGGAATGGCACTGTTCAAAGCAAATAAAAGCTAATATACAGAAAGAAATTGAAACATGATGCTGGTAACACGTGTTCTTAACCAGAAGGGATTCCTATCAAAATTCCTTAGGGAGGATTTTAATGTAAATTCACATAAATGGTCCACCACCAGTGTCCCATCCAGTATGTCCAGGGTGGGATCTAGCCCTGTGTGTTTTTAAAAAGCTCCCTAGATAATTCCGGTATGTACTCTGGTTGAGAGCCACAACTGTACGGAAGCCTTTCTCAAGGAAAGTCTTCAACACCGCCAGTGCACAGCTCTATTCATTCCTACTATAAAAGGGGTGGGGGGGAAGGATGGTGGCAAACTGTGTTTAAATGGTATACAAATAAAGGCAATATAGGAAGTTATTAGGAAGTAAGGAAGTTCAGGAAGCCATTTAGGAAGTACGTCACCTTATCATGCACATCTTGTAAAATATCACGAATAATCAGTTGTCGATCCTCTGCCTGAATGAGGTCCTGGGGACAAGCCGTCAGTATAATTTCTACCAGCTGTCTCCATGACTCTAACACATGCCGTTTTGCATGAAGACACTGCAGCAATTTGTTTCTTCCTACCACATACTGAAGTATAGTGCTGATTTCCTAAAGCCACAGAAATTGAATCACAAGGTAAACACATGGGCAAATAATATCTTTTATTAATACAGTCCCATTTTCTTTTAAAGTTTATTTATTGGGGTGTCTGGGTGGCTCCGTTGGTTAACAACGTCTGATTTCAGCTCAGGTCATGATCTTGGGGTCCTGCGATCAGGCCCCACATCCAGCTCCCCGCTCAGAGGGGAGTCTGCTTTCCCTTCTCCCTCTCCCTCTGCCCCTCCCCCTACTCGTGCACGAGGGCACTCTCTCTCTCAAATAAATAAAATCTTTTAAAAATAAATAAAAGTTTATTTATCTTTTTTAGTAATCTCTACACCCAATGTGGGGCTCGAACTCACCACCCTGAGATCAAGAGTCGCACGCTCCTCCAGCTGAGCCAGCCTGGAGCCCCAACAGAGTCCTATTTTTAACTCTGTCTGTTCATCTGAATACATTTTTATTTATTTATTTATTTTTTTTTTTTTAAGATTTTATTTATTTATTTGACAGAGAGAGACACAGTGAGAGAGGGAACACAAGCAGGGGGAGAGGGAGAGGGAGAAGCAGGCTTCCCGCTGAGCAGGCAGCCTGATGCGGGGCTTGATTCCAGGACACTGGGATCGTGACCTGAGCCGAAGGCAGACGCTTAACAACTGAGCCACCCAGGCACCCCTGAATACATTTTTAGTACACTTTGGAAACCTTCCACATGCATGCCAATAAGCAGAGGTGATAGGGGTAGAAATGAGCTTTTTAACCCCATTTTCTCTTTGTATTGTCTACTTACGCTTACTCTCAAACACTAGTTGCCTAAAACTCAAGGTCAAGGGCATGTTTCCCTGACACATCTTTTATTTCTTTGCCTCTTGCTTTGGCCTAGCCAGCTGTGTCTCCATGTATGTGGTTCTTCCTGCCTGACCTCTTACCATTACTCCCCACCTGTGATGACAAATGACTCTCTCTTCCCTCACTGACAGAGAGCAAGGGAAGTCTAATACACAATATGGACAGGTTGCAAATCCTTAACCAGCATAGCAGAAAAAGATTTTATTTCTTCTGGCATCCAGACATTAACTTCAGTTTAGTTTATAAAAATTTTAAAGTCAAAATGAAAGATTCCATTAACGTTTAATTTTAAGCAGTTTACTAATTAATCAGCTACAAATCAATTTACTGTTTTGTTTTCTAACTGGCAGTTAAGTAGTTTAAAAAGGTTAAAACTAACATACACTCAATGGGACTTACCTCCATTAGTAATGGTCGCTGGCCTATGGCTGCCATACCCTGAAGGGCATTTACTTCGGCTACAAGAACCCTATGAAGAAGCTATTTAATTGAGAAAAGAGAGAAAAATCAGACCACTGCAGACACTGATAGAACAATACCTCTACCAATTACTATAAACTGCCCTAGAGGGAAAAGTTTTGGATACCTTTACATATAATCTTCAAGTGGCACTGTCCAGCTTCTAGACACAAACTTTAGGTATCCCTCACATTACTAAGTGGTACCAAAGAGCCTCGGTAACAGGTCAGTTGGTGCAAATGCCCTTGGGTATCTTCTTCCTACTAGTGAGGCCATTACCATTTACCTGGTAGAGAGTTAAATAGCTAAAACCGTTCCATAGCTGGGCAGCATGACTGCTCTCAGGAAGGTGATAGGGAAACTTTTAAAGAGGTAAAGTTAGTGTGGCCTATTCAGTTTCATTTCCCAGCTGTTTGAAAAATGAAAACACAGCCCAATAAACCAATATCCTTATCAGAAAACAACAAGTGTATGGTTCTATTTTTGTCCGATGACTCAAAGTCAGAAGCCCTTGATACTGCACGCACTTCAAAACAATCCTCACCTTGACATTGCAGACTGTCTGTCCCCGTAAATTCTTGTGTTCACAGTTAGCAATAACTTGTTCGATCTGGGCCCGATCAAAGAAATCTAACTGCAAAGGCTCAGGGATCTCCTGACTGAAGTCAATCGAGTCAAGAATACTTAGAATTTTTCGACGTACTAGAAATAAATAAAAAGTAGTTCAGTTGTACTTGGAATAGTGAGGAGAAAAGCAAACCACTGTACTCAGCTCATGCCCAAAGGCAGTGCTATGGTCAAGCAAGTCCAGCAACAGAAGACTGTGTTGAAATCTAAATTTGACTTTATTTCTAATATATCCATTTACAAAAATATTTTTTCCATTCATTCATCCTAATTACAAAAAAATTATTTCTGAATGGCAAATAATCCTTTCTATAGCTTTTCTATACCAGTTCAGAATTTGCAGACACAGGAGTAATAATTACCTCTTGAAATTTTAAGCAATTTAATATATACCTATAAAGTCATTACAGATTCAAAGGTCTTTACCTTTTGTAGCAGTGTCAAAGTGAAGGAACCCAGAGACAGACCTATTTTCATCTTCCATTCCTCCTTCACCATCTGTTAGAGCATCAATAATAACAGATCAGGAAAAGAACATACTTGTAACATTTATTTGGAAATAACAAACATAAGGTATTTCTTTTTCTAGGTCATTATTGCTAGGTCAAAGAGCCCTCCACAAATGGATAATTGAAATGCAAAGATGATGAGGACTTAACAACAACATTCATCTAATTCTTTCCGTCCCTAGGAGATCCACTTCACAACTGTAAAGAGGATAATCAGAACTCCCAAAGAGGCAGGACCCAATCATGCCAATGAGATGATTAGAAAAGCTTATGTTTAATTTGCATGTACAATACACATTAAAATATCATGGGTCATGCTGGCTCAGTGTGACAAACTCCACTGAATATTTGTGGATATGAATATAGCAGAATGTGGATGCTTCAAACAATAATAAAATGACAATTATGGGATGATTTAAAAATTTTGTGTTTTAAGGAAAAAACTTCTAAAGACAGAGAGAACTTGTTTGGCCTACAATCACATGCTAAGCACAAGACTGTTGTGCTTGCATTCACACAGACCAGTCAGCAGCACAATAAAACAAATGCCAACACGCACACACTGACCTGAGTACGGTTTCACAGGCATGTCATCCAGTAAGAGGTGTAGGAGCCTCTGGGTATGGGACCGTTGACGATTCAGAGAAGTTACCCTTAGTTCTATTGAGGCAGTCTTCATTAGCCATGACATCTGGTTCAGCATAGACATTTCATACTCTGCAAGTTACATACAGAAATTTAGTTTCATAGAGTAGTAACACAGAATCATAACAGACCTAAATTCCGTAACTCATCAGATATTTTCCCATGTCACATTGTCAATAACTTATAAAACCTGACATCATAATTTATCACTCTAAGAAAATTAAAAAAGCAAAAACAGATGCTAAGAGAGAAAAAATAAACAAGTATATGTCTATAAAAAATAAGCCAAAGCAAATGAAGAACAAAAGAGAAATCAAGTTTCCATTACCAGAATAATTTTACACAGATCTAAGTCTGTCCTATTTTGACATTAATATGGAACTTCATACTTAAAAAAAAATTCTCAAATATATAACTTGTAAAAAATAAAAACCTAACATACAGTTTGACTTTTATTTCCTAAAACAAATACACAATGCATGATTTTACGATATCTCTGAAGATAATCAAGGACACCCGATTTAACATATAACTAGGGTTGGTTTTTACACCACAGCAGCCACTCCAGAGCTACAGCTATGGCCTGCGCTACCCTACGGCTGTGGGCCTCACCGCGGGCCACAAGGTGACCAAGAACACGAGAAAGCTGAGGCACAGGCACCACGGGCGCCTCACCAAGCACACCAAGTTCATGCGGGACATGATCTGAGAGGTGTGGGGCTTCACCCCACAAAAGCAGTGCACTGTGGAGCTGCTTAACGTCTCCAAGGGCAAGGGGCTCTCAAGTTCATCAAGAAAACGGTGCGGAAACGCACCAACACCAAGAAGATGAGAGGAACTTCGCGATGTCCTGGCAGCCACGAGGAAAGCGGCCATTGAGAAGGACCGAGCCCCTCCCCACTCTGTGCAGACTAAAACCTTTCCAGAAACAAAAACAAAAATGAAACCTATAATTAGGATTGGGAACCACTTACAGAAGTTTTTGAATCCAATATCCTTAATGGGCCTGATCTGAAGTCCTAAATTCTAACAGTACAAACATAAAATACACCAAATACTCCTACTCCTACTGCCACCAGCTCTACTGCCAATAAGCAAAACCAGATGGATTTTTAAAAGACAGATACAGTAATAGATAAGACATTAACTTTCGGGGCGCCTGGGTGGCTCAGTCGTTAAGCGTCTGCCTTCGGCTCAGGTCATGATCCCAGGGTCCTGGGATCGAGCCCCACATTAGGTTCCCTGCTCCGCGGGAAGCCTGCTTCTCCCTCTCCCACTCCTACTGCTTGTGTTCCCTCTCGCACTGTTTCTCTCTCTGTCAAATAAATAAAATCTTTAAAAAAAGACAATAACTTTCCCTCCTGATTAGGTAGAAAGGAGGGTTTCTTAAAAAGCTTGTTATATAAACAAAATCTTAGGACTAAAAGTAAGACATGCTTATTATGAAAATGAAGTGAAAAATTTTTTGCCATTAGATAATTCCCAAGGGCTTCTCACACCCTCACTCTAAAAAGTAGATTAGTAGCTGATAATTACTAGTAATCCAAATTTATTATGAAATCTGTGGGCTTACATTTCCCAAAACATAAAGATGATACAAAATAATCTTCAAAAAAACCCCACAGACTACAACTGTCTGGATATAATATGAATTCAGAAAATTGTTACAAAATGATCAAAAAGAAAATTATATAAAGTAGAATCCTATAAAACATAGCCTGGGATTGTGGTGGTCAGGTCAATAAACTCAGCTATAGTTTCCACTGTACTTAGTTTTCCATTTCTCACGTCAAGACCTGAATTGGTTTCAACATATACATAAGAAACAAAAGTAAAACAAGAGATTTTAATTTATTAAACACCTTCACTCAAAAAATCTAAATTTCCAGAATCATATATATAAATATTTTCTTATCTCTTCAACACAATTTAAAATCTTTATTTGGTAGTATAAGAATCAAATTCTATCCTTGACAAGCTATTTTTAAATAATTTAATGCCAACAGCTAGAACAGTGAGGCTTCTCAAGAATAAATTACAAAAGCAACCCAGAGTAAGAAGCGAAGTAACAAAATGAAAGCAGAATTCCACAAGTACTGTAACTGCTACCCCCCAATGTTGTATAAATAAAATCACTCAACATGGACTTTACAAATCAGTTACAATAGTGTGGGAAAATAACGTCCTACCTTTGTTAGAGAAAGGTAAATGTTGCAACTGAGAAAATAAGAAATCCTGGCTGGTTCTCAAGTACCTCATAGTAGGACCGGATGTGTCAGAGCATGTACACAACTGATGTATCACCTAAAGAGTTCAAATGAAATAAGAAAATCCCCAAATCATTTTCTCTGTGTTAAAAATTTTAAGATAAAAGGTGACCCAAGGTTTACTAAATGGAAACTAAGACCCATCAATAACTCAAGCAAAATGGATAAACACACATATAAAACAGATGCTCAGTTACAAGCAGTTGTTGGTACCCCAACTCAAGAAAACATATTGGAATATAATTGAGAGTGTTGATGACATCACTATAGAACTAATCTTTAAGTCAGCCTAAGTATATTAATACACACAGTTTAGTATTTTAACTATTATTAATAGCAAATTACTCGAAGTAACTTCTAAAAATTGTACTGAGTAGCAGCACATCTGCTTTCCGGTCTGTCAGACTCTCCGCCGTCACCCTCTCCCCAGCTTCCTGTCTTAAATCTGGCTCCTTTCACTAACTTCACCTGCCTAACTCCTTTAGCCTCCATGATTAAGCTTATCAACTACTACTACCTAAATACGTCAAATTCTAGAGTACTGCTAAAATGCCCGTCAAGGGCACCTGGGTGGCTCAGTTGGTTAAGCAACTGCCTTCGGCTCAGATCACGATCCTGGAGTCCCAGGATTGAGTCCCACATCAGGATCCCTGCTCAGCGGGGAGTCTGCTTCTCCCTCTGACCCTCCCCCCTCTCACTCTCTTTCTCATTCTCTCTCTCAAATAAATAATTTTGTAAATAAATAAATAAAATGCATGTCAAGTTTGTTCTCCCATTAAGGAAGAATTCATTTTGATTCTGAGGAAGACCTAGCTTACAGGCTTTCCTTACAGGACTTACAGTGAAGGGCTGTTTGGACAGCCAGAGGACAGGAGAAAATTGTAACAGATTACAAAAAGAAAAATGGGAGAATAATAAAGAAAAAGCTCCAGGTCACTAGAAGCCAACGATGCCTTTTTTATTCTGAAAATGTGAATCAAGGGTGCTGCTGAAATTGAGAAACAAGTCGCATCTTATAAAGCCTAGTTTTTCACACACAAAATGAGTAAGACAAGAAATAATCACAAGCGAACACAGGCAAAACAGAAGCTCTCAGTACAGTTTCAACTTTGCACTAATTTGACTTTCCACCACCTTACATTTAGCTCTAGTGCTGGAGTCACATGGTTCTTAAATCGCGCTCTCACCCACAGTCCTACATTCTCAGCTAAGTCTCACAACAGCCCGCTGCACACATTAAACTCAGAGAAGTTTCGTGCCCCACCCAAGCTGATTTAGCTAGTTAAGGGTTAGAGATGAGAATCAGAGGTCTTCTGACCCAAATCCACTACTATCTTCACCAAAAAGAGACAACTTGAAATAGCACCACTGGACACTTTCTACACTACCAGCTCAAAATCCATCTCAAAAATCTAATTTCCCTCATTTTTCAAAGGAGCGACATACAGGATCTGTAGATCTATAGGAACTTGGGGTTTGTGCTCCGTGGATTTTATCTATAAATGAAAGACCAGCCAAACTACCAAATGAACTCATTTTAACTCAAGTCTTACTGTTAAACTTCCGTACCTGTGATATATTCAAGCACCTAGTTAAATTTCTTCTACTAAGTGCTATCAAATACAGCCTTCTGTGTACCTGGTAACATAGTTCAGCGAGTTGAGGAGATTCTCTCACTGCCACCGGGCCTGTTCTCCCTTCAGTTCCCTTCTCCAAGATGTTTAAAATGGCATGAAGGCACGTCCGAGGGCAACCTAACACTCCTACGGGAGACCAAAAAGAAGTTCAGCTTTTCAAATTTCTGATTTAAAAACTTTAAAATCCCTTTAGAAATATTAAATTCCAGGGCGCCTGGGTGGCTCAGTTGGTTAAGCGACTGCCTTCGGCTCGGGTCATAATCCCAGAGTCCCTGGATCGAGTCCCGCATCGGGCTCCCTGCTCGGCAGGGAGCCTGCTTCTCCCTCTGACCCTCCCCCCTCTCATGTGCTCTCTCTCATTCTCTCTCTCTCAAATAAATAAATAAAATCTTTAAAAAAAAAGAAAAGAAAAAGAAATATTAAATTCCATAAATATATGCTCCACTGTAAACACACTTTCAAATACTGACACAGAAAATTAATAAATGCTAATTTTCCAAAGCTTAATTTGTCGACTTGATCTAAGTTCTAAAGACTTACCTACCATATAACCTCTCACTTCCAGTTAATTATCCCATGAGCCCAGAATTCAACGAATGACCATTTAACTACATAAAACCGAAAAGAAATCAATGTCTATGTGTCTTCTGGTTATACCTGGATCTTGCAGGTTTGTGGTACTGACAGGTTTCTTCAGTTCAAAGCCCAGGAGATAGAGAGCAAGGTTGGGTGGGTTGCGTTCCAGAGAGGTGATGAGAAGATTCAAGATGTGGATTCTTGTTTCATGACGGATTCCAGCTAGCTTCTTTTCAAGTTCTGATCCTTAATGTGGAAATCCACAAAACAAAATTACAAAACAATAAACAAATCAAGATAAGTCAAGTTTAAATACATAAAGCTTGTATTCCAAACCTCCACATTCTCTTAAAGTTCACTTCATCAGCCATTAGAGTGCAGATTTAAGAGGTTTCCAGAAAGCCTTATGTGTTTGTGCCAGCAAATTCTCAAACTTCTCTTGTATCACCAAGAGACAAGTTAACAGTTTTCTTTATATTATTTATAAAGAGTAAAAAATGTCCATGTTAGTAGAAGACATACCCTCTTCTAGACGTACAAATTCTTCTGTATCTTCACTATCCAAACACTCCACAAATCCAGCCATCAGCTTCTGACTTACACTCTGGGGTCATATAAAGATTTTTTAAAAGACAAATTATAAGCTTCTTAAATATTAAAGAAACTATGATAAATATGCTATGGATTATAAACATTTGTCTACAAAGAAAAAAGGCAAATCTCTAAAGTACTTAGGTTTCAGTTTCGCTTTTAATTAATAGGAAACTCAGTTCCTTAAATTGCCCTAAGTTAGCTCTCTATAGAAATAATTAAAGAAACGAAGATTTTTTAAGTTACTGGTTTCAAAACTTGCTTCCCTAATTTTCTTTCCCAAAGGATCAAACCAGTTTTAAAAAAAATAACATTAAATTGCCATCTCATGATCTCTTCATTGTATACCCAATGCTATGAGATCTTAACTAAAATATAAAATAAAATTCTCATCTTCTCTCTTTAGAAATGTATTGCTTATCACCAGTTTTACGTATCTGGGCTGGGCTGAGGGATTAGACACTACCCCATCTCCTCGAGGAACCTAGCAGGATATTAAAATTGGTAATAATAATTCATACTCAAATGTATATGAGTGAGCTGAGAACCCTCACTTTCCACATCCCCTATCATGTAGCTTTTGTGGGGTTTTTTTGTTACAATTAATTAATGGAACTTCAATATGTGGGTGATACACTGATTGCCAGCCCAACAAAGGAGGATTCTGATGAAAATACAATCCTCTCTATCATGTAGTTTTTTTTTTGTTTTTTGTTTTTGTTTTTTTTAAAGATTTTATTTATTTATTTGACAGAGAGAGAGATAGCGAGAGCAGGAGCACAAGCAGGGGGAGTGGGAGAGGGAGAAGCAGGCTTCCTGCCGAGCAGGGAGCCCGATGTGGGACTCGATCCCAGGACCCTGGGATCATGACCTGAGCCGAAGGCAGACGCTTAACGACTGAGCCACCCAGGCACCCTCTATCATGTAGTTTTATCCAAAAGCCAGATCAGACCGTGGTTCTCAACCTGGGTGGCACTGCTGCTCCAGACGGCACTTGGAAACATGTGGGGGCATTCTGAGTTGTCACAACTAGAGTTTACTACTGACAGACACTGGCAGGGCACCAGGGATGCTAAGAGTCTTGCAATATGAGGAAGAGTGACACAGAATGAAGATCTGTCCCATCTAAAATGCCAGAAGAGTCTCTTTTATTTTTTAAAGATTTTATTTATTTGAGAGAGGGAGAGCATGAGCGGGGGGGAGGGACAGAGGGAGAAGGAGAAAGAGAATTTCAAGCAGACTCCCCACTGAGTGCGGAGCCTGACATGGGGCTTGATCTCTGGACTCTGAGATCATGATCTGAGCCAAAATCAAGAGTCAGACACCCAACCAACTGAGCCACCCTGTCACCCCAAGAGTCCCTCTTTTAAAACACTGTACACAACAAAATTCAACTAGCTAAAGCAGTGATTTCTAACATGAAGATACAAGGGGAAAATGCCTATAAAGAGCAGGGGGAAAAAGTAGCAGATTCCCCAATAGTGGCTATTCAGCATAGAACCGAGCTATTCAGAATAGAAAGAGATTATAAATTAGATTAATAGAAGAACATCTGAAAACTGTCTACAGTGCAATATCAAATGAAGTGACACAAATGGAAGTCACCAGAAAGCCACAGCAGTAGACAACTCAACAGTGAGACACATTCAGAATTGCACAGGCTCACTCAGACTACGGTCAGAGTGACTGACAGAGTGAGACAAAGGATGCAGAACACAAGCAGAAGCCACACTTACAAACCTCATCACCTTAATGTACTCAGAGGGGCAAGAGTTTCCCTCCGCCTGCCAGGCACACACCGCAGCGTCTGGAGCATCACTGTGGATGGTGTTCTCTTCAAAACAGATCACAGCCCAGTACATGTACGGGTCTTCACCATCATATATAAATATACTTACTCTCACAGAATTTTTTCATAAATATGAGTAAGATTCCTCCACAGACACTGTGACTTCCATACGTACTCAGAAAGTACCAGAAGAATTAACAACACCAAAATCAGTTACCTGGTCATGTGTGAAATCTCCAACCAATTTTATCTGAATATTGGAATTGCAAGAGATACAGCAGAGGATCTTGGCACTTTCAAAAGCCAATTCCGGATTAGTATTGCCATGATAGAGGTATCTTTAAAACAAAAAAACATTTGACGAACAATGTGACAAAACTTTTGGCTTTTCACTCCTCTCTACAAGGAACATTTAGAACCAGGCCATACAGCACTCCTCGGTGAATGAGACAAAGGTTTCTGTTCTAACTAGATGCAGTCTGTTATGGGTTGAATTGCATTCCTCCAAAATTCAGTCGTTGGTATCTGAACACGCAGTGCTCAATCAAGACACACAGTGACCTTATTTGGAAATAGGGTCTTTGCAGACACAGTCAGTCAAGTTAAGGTGAGGTCATTATAGACAGCCTGGTCCAATGACTGCTGTCCTTATTGAAAGGGGGGATTTGGAACAGACGCACACACACGGGAGAACACCATGTGAAGCTGAAGGCGGCAATGCAGGGGACACCTCTATAAGTCACAGAACACCAAACACTGCCAAGCAAGCCACCGGAAGCTAGGGTACACACACTGGTAAGCTTCCTTCCTAGCCCCTAACCGCCAAACTTCCAGCTTCCCTGAAGGAGACAAACTATATATATATATATATATATTTTTTTTATTAGTTTCAGAGGTAGAATTTAGTGATTCATCAGTTGCATAGAACACCCAGTGCGCATTCCATCACGTGCCCTCCTTACTGCCCATCGCCCAGTCACCCCTTCTCCCCACCCACCACCCCTCTCTAGTAACCCTCGGTTTGTTTCCTAGAGTTCAGCATCTCTTGTGGTTTGCCTCCCTCTTAATTTTCATCTTATTTTATTTTTCCTTCCCTTCCCCTAAGGTTATGTGTTGTTTCTTAAATTCCACATGAGTGAAATCATAAGATATTTGTCTTTCTCTGACTGACTTATTTCACTTAGAATAATACCCTCTAGTTCCATCCACAGCGTTGCAAATGGCAAGATTTCATTATTTTTGATGGCTAAGTAATATTCCATGGCACGTGTGCGTGCGTGTGTGTGTGTGTATATACATACACACACATCTTCTTTATAAATTCATCTGTCAATGGACTTCTGGGCTCCTTCCTTTGTTTGGCTATTGTGGACACTGCTGCTATAAACATTGGGGTATATGTGCCCCTTCGAATCACTGTGTTTGTATCCTTTGGATAAATACCTACTAGTTCAATTACTGGGTCATAGGGTAACTCTATTTTTTAACTTTTTGAAGAACCTCCAAACTGTTTTCCTGAGTGGCTGCACCAGTTTATATTCCCACCAACAGTGTAAGAGGGTTCCACTCCAGGAGACAAACAATATTAAGATAATGTCATTTTATACTTAGAAATGTTTAGGATATGGAATCCATCAGAAGGAAAAAAAGAAATTGTAAACATCAGAGTAATTAAAATCAGAAGGGCTAAAGAAGACAAGAACAAAATGAGCCCCCTACCCCCCAAATAATGAATAAGGGATCTGACCAGATTTGGAAATTAAAGGTAGAATGCCCACGTGTTTTCGTCATTTTTCTACCTACTTACCTGGCAATATTCACCACATTATCAGCCTTCTTAGTTCTGGGATTGATTCCCTGTAACAGCTGTTCTAAAGGAGAGACTATTAGAGCCAGCTGACTCTCTCTTAGAAGATCCATAAAGAGATTTTCCTTTTGCAGAGTCAGATTGAGAAGTGCAAGGCAATGCTGCACTGCTTTCTCCAAGTGTTTCTTCCCTACAAAAAACATAAACTGAAGTTAGAAAGTTCTACATGAATCTTAGAAATGCACAGTTCTTAGAAAAACAAGCTAAAGGACAAGTTCTAGACTCAAAAGGCCCTCAAGTGTTCACTTGCAGCAGCAACTTCATAAAACTACTCACCCATGCCAATTCACAGTAATTATCGTACCTTAAGATTACCTGTATGCAGTGGCTTCTCAGTCACTTTCCCTTATCTCTTCATTGATTATTTAGAGAAATGGTTCCCAGATTGGGCGGGGGGGTGATTTAGGCCCCAGAGGACACTTGGCAAGGCCTAGAGATAATTTTGGTTGTCACAACTGGAAAAGCACTACAGGCATCTAGTGGGTAGAGGCCTACAACGCACAGGACGGTCCACACAACAAAGAATTATATGGCCCAAGATGTCAATGGCACCAAGACTGAGAAACTGATTTAGAGTAATACATACTCATTGCAGAAAAATCTGCAAATAAAGAAACAGAATTTGAACAAGGATCATCTATAATCCCACCATTCAAATTTAAAATACATGGACTCTGGAGCCAAACTGCCTAGGTTCAAATCACAGAGCTACAACTTACTGTGGAAATACATGAAACCACTTTGTCACATCAATTTCCTTATTTGCAAACTGGAAATAATAATACCTAATAACAGGGATTTTGTACAGATTAAATGTGTTGGGGCGCTGGGTGGCTCAGTCGTTAAGTGTCTGCCTTCGGCTCAGGTCATGATCCCAGGGTCCTGGGATCGAGCCCCGCATCCGGCTCCCTGCTC
>NC_138380.1:15639722-15677015 GCF_054177405.1 Leptonychotes weddellii
ATAAGTGATCTCATTTGAGAAATATATTTTCTTTAATGTTTAGGAATACCTCCAACAAATCACATTCATTCACTCATTTATCATGTACTCGGTACTGGTGAGCTTACAATGCAGTGACAAAACACAGTAATTATATAGTCAGACGTAAGGGTAATATCCAACTTGACAAGTGCTATGAAGGAGAGGTACCCAGGGCAAGAGATTACAGAATCGGGGAATACAACCAAGTCAAGGAGGTCAGGGAAGAGAAGGATTCCTTGAGGAAGTGATCATTAGTTGAAATCTGAAGGATCAAGAATGGAGTTAACTGAAGGGAGGAGGGGAGAACATACATCCAGGAAGAGAGGACAGCACATGGGTTCCCATGGGAAGAGGGAACACTGCCCTCTCAAAGAACTGAAAAAGCCAAGAGCGCTAGAGTACAGGAAATAAGGGTTTGGTAAGGAGGCAACTGGCATAGCAAGCAGGGCTCCCTAACCCATATTAAAGATTTTGGTCTTTGCCCTAAAAGATCAAACAAGATAAAGATTTTTAAAGTCTGAGGTACTTAATGAAATAGAAAAGCACATTTACCTTACTGAAAGCTGTTTAAGAGGATGGGAAGAGACTAGAGTGGGTAGAGCAAGAAAAGGTATGGAAATGGTACCAGTGTATACTGACAAATCTTTTGAAAGGTTTGACTGTGAAGAGAAGCAAAAGGATAGTAACTGGGACATGAGATCAAGATCAAAAGGGGAGGTTAATGGAAAGAAAAGAGAGAGGTGAATATAGGAGAGGGAGGGGATAGTAGGGAGAAGGGCATAAAGGGTGGGAGGAGGGCATAAAGGGTGGGATTTAACTTAGACACAGGGAAACTGGTTAAAAAGGGTATAGATACATGTAGGTTTAAAGTTTTTAGGGTGAAAAAAGAGAGTGCATGCCTACTGGCTCTTATTCTTCTCTATGACTAGGAGGCTGAGGGATCAGTTACAAGTTAAAGTTTTGAGGAGTTGTGGAAAAAGTCTGAAACAGTCTTTTCAGGACAGGGGTGACAAGACTACTGTGAACAGGACAGGGGTGACAAGACTGCCACAGAAAGCCTGCTAACCACTGTCAATGGTTGCTTACTAATAAGCCTGTAGGTCTACTCGGCTGGAATGATACAGGTCACAATACCAGTAAATCACGCAGCTGAAACTCAAGCAAAGGTCTTAGAATCTACAACCTCTATTTTTCCCTGTCCACAACTATAAGATGTTTGTTTGTTTGTTTGAATTGTGGTAAAAACAACAATACAGAATTTGCTATCTTAAACATTTTTAAGTGTAGAGTTCAGTAGTGTTAAGTGCATTCACATTGTTGCACAACAGATGTCCAGAACTTTTTCATCTTGCACAATGGAAACTCTGTACCCATTCATTGAACAACTCTCCATTTCTCCCTTCCCTCAGGCAACCAACATTCTTTGTTTCTGAGTTTGACTACTTTAGGTATCAAATATAAGTGGAATCATTCAGTATTTATCTTTTTCTGACTGGCTTACTTCACTTAGCACAATGTCCTCAAGGTTTATCTATGTTGTAGCATATGACAGGATTTCCTTCCTAAGGCCAAATAATACCCCACTGTATGTATATACTACATTTTGTTTATCCACTCATCCATCTATGGTCCTTTGGGCTGCTACCCTAGGATGTTTAATTAAATATACATATATTCTCCTGACTCAGCTGTGAAAAATGTTTCCTTTCTATGTTATTAATTAAACACTCCTGTCACAAGGCCTTATTATACAATGTATATACTCTTTGCAGTTGTTGGTAACTCCCTTTCCTTGTTCCTTCAATGATTTATGTTTAATGATAGTAACTTGGGATATGTACTAAAGAACAGTATATAACCACACATATAATATGCAAGCCTTGTTTTTAAGATTATATCTGGGTAGGAGACGAGGACAGAAATATTTAGAACATAACTTCATGACCAGCATTCATATATATGAAAATTTGATGTAATAAAACGAATTAGGTTGTGCTTAAGTAGTTTAAACACCTAAAACTGGTTTACAATCATTAGGTGTATAAACTTGGGGATGTAACTTAACTACCCTAAGCCTTTATTTCCCAATCTGTAGACTGGGGTACTTAACAGCAGCTACTCCATAGGTGTACAAAGGGGATTAAATGAGATAATGCAAGTACAACACTTAATCCAATGCCTGGGACATACCAGATGCTCAATAAACATAATCCTTCATCATTATAAAATAATTTGTGAGTGTTCCTGAAATGGGTTGATTTGCAAAATTCAGATTTAGCAGCTTTACAAGAATATGAGTCCCGTGGAAAGCAGAACCAGCACTCCCACCCCCCACCCCCCCCCAAAAAAAGACTACATAGAGAAAGGGGGTAAAAAACTGCCCAGTAAATATTACTCTTGAGTGAGATTCTCTACTAACATTTACCACACAGACATGCTCTTTAAATTGAATCTAAGAAGCTAACCGCACCTCATTCTGAGCAGGAATACTCCGTTTTCAAGACCATTCTGCCCTGTGCAGGACTTTTGGCATCTTTGCCCCGCCCATTAGGCGCCAGGAATTGTGACAATCAAAATGTACCCACTCTTTCAAAAGCCTCTGGGAACGGTACCGCCCAAGGTTGAGAATCACCAAAAGAGAACCCACCCCAAATCCTCTAGAGTCCTTCAACTAGCTTCTTGGTTCTACCCTGCCCGGAAGATCTACCACTCCAAAGGCAGAGTATACAGGGACGCGCCACATGCGCAGAGCTCAAGAGTCATCGGCTGAGCCAGTGGCACCGCCTCCCCAGCCACCTTCCAGGTTGCAGGCTTCATAATCAAGGATATTCGCTTCCTACAAGACCGCCCAAAATCCATAAGGGACTGCGCTACCTACTCTGAGGTGCGAGTTTTCAGCCTACGCTTGTAGCTAAAAATTATCTCGGGTCCTCTGGCCTCACTGCCGGAGACTTGTGTATCTTGACGAAATCCGGGCCAAAGACACATCATGGGGTGGGGAGTTGAAGGGACCAAGCTCAGCCCCTGGCTGCAAGAGACTGCACGCCCGGTTCCAATGGACCAAGCCTCCGTGCCTCCACCCCAACTCCAGGGCTAGAGCTGCAGCGCCGACGCGCGCCATTCAAACTGGGGAGGGGTGCGACTCTAGGCCCAGAGCTAGGGAAAAGCAAGCACGATACAGAAGTGAAGGCCTGGATTGCGAGGAGCCTCACAGTCCGGGTCTCTCCCTAAAGAACCAACCATCGCCCTGCCCGACTGTTTCCTTTCTGCCCCGGCCACCCTTACCCGAATTTACCGCCAACAGCGTCGCCATCTTGGAGGCGCATTAACGGAGCCCTCCTGTCGCACGGAAGCCCCAGAAAAGGATGAGGCTGCCCGAAGCCATGCCTGAACGGAAAGGTCCCACCTTGTCTCGGAATGGCACTCTCGACTGACTCAGGCAGACAAAGACTTGAAAATCTGCTGTAGGTCACAGATGTCAATTTTCGCCGCGATATTCTCATTCAAATTAGGCAAGGGCAACCAGCAAGGAGATGCGAGGTCCTCGATATGACGTTAGTCGTGCAGTGCATTCTGGGCCTTGTAGTTTCTATTTAATGATGAGTGAAGTTTAAGGGGAACGATAAGACAACGAGACTAATTATTGAAATTATGGCTATTTATGATATTATAAAAGCCATAAATAAATTGAAGTCATTATCTCCATGTCAAATTAAACCTTCCTTGCATTCCTCTCTGAGGAGTGGAGTGGGGTGTAAGGTATATAAATCCTAAAAAGCCATTTATCAGTTATAAACTAAGTTTTCATTACATTTCAATATACCAAGTGTGTTGCGTCAACATAGTTGCATAGATTGAAACAAATCAAAGTGAAACAAATCATAACTTTTTATTATGACACTTTCATATGTATACAAAAGTAGAATAATGAATGCTCAGCTTCAATCACATGGCCAATTCCTGTACTCCACCCCTAAACTCCAGGGGAGATTATTTTGAAGAAATTTCCAGACATATCATCTCATAAATACCTAATATTTTTCTACCTAAGCACCCCCAAATAGCTGGATTTTTTTTTTTTTTTAGATTTATTTATTTGAAAGAGAGAGAGAGAAAAAGCATGAGTGGGGGGGAGGAGCAGAGGGAGAAGGGGAAGGCAACACCAGGCTGAGCAGGGAACCAACATGGGGCTTGATCCCAGGACCTGGAGATCATGACCCCAGCCAAAGGCAGACCCTTAACTGACTGAGCAACCCAGGGCCCCCAAATAGCTGGATCTTCTTTTTTTAGTTACTAAATTTTAGTTTGCTAATTTTCAAACTAAAATATAAAGAGTCATTACCATTTACTATCATATGCCAGATGTTTATTACAAATTTGACATTATTGGACAATGCAATAATTATTATGTTGTCTCATTTAATCCCTAAAACAACCCTATTAGGAAAATGATGTTAATTATAGCTACTTATCTCAGAGATGTTCCCTGTGCCTTACAATCTCAATTTATCAACTCCAACATTCCACTGAGGTTGGGAGGAGATAAGAGTTTATATTTCTACTTCATTGTTGGAAATCAGAATTACATAATTTAGACACAATCAGAGCAGGCATGTTCATTCTTTTGAACAAACAGTATTGAGTGACACAATGTACATTAGGTGGAACACAGAAGTCTTTGGAGATTTTTTTTGAAAGTCATTGTTTTATAGACACAAATGCCAGACTACCATGAAAGTGGTTTTAAGGAGTGAAGGGGAAGAGAAAATGAAAAGGCAAAGCAACATTTCCTGAAGTTTAGCATGAAAGGGAGAAAAATATTGAGCAGAAACTTGGCAGAGAGTGGCATTTAAAGATTTTCTTTCTCAGGACAACTATTACAAACCCTCCTTCCCTCCACCCCTGCAGGCCCACACACTTCCCTCTCAGCAGATCACTTTGCTTTCTATGAAGGAACACTTAAACTTCCTGCCACTCTCCCTCATCCATTACATTTATAAGGATTCTTTCACAGGTTCCTCAATCCATAGCAATTGAGATATTGCCATCACAACTCCCTTAAAACTGCTCTCAGGATGGTCACTAATGACCAATTGTCAACCCCATCAGCACTTTTCTGAATTTCTTAGAAATTCTTTTCCCCCTTGACTTGTGGTGCACCATCCTTGTTGGTTTTCTAGTTCTTAAGTTTCCTGTATGACTTCTCTTCCTCCTCTCACCCATTAAATGTAGGTCTTTCCTTTGGGTCTCTATTTATTCATTCTACTTGCTTTCTCTAGGAAATCTTACTGCTTCCTATTACCCCCTGTTTGCTAATGAATTCTCTATTTGAATCTCTAGTCCAGTCCTTTCTCCTGGGCTTCAGATTTGCATATCCAGCATGTCTACTCCACATGTCTATTGATCATCACACAGTCATCTCAGAATCACTTAATTAATTAACCCCAAACTTAAATTAGCACTTTCTGGGGCACCTGGGTGGCTCGGTCGGTTAAGCATCTGCCTTCGGCTCGGGTCATGATCCCAGGGTCCTGGGATCGAGCCCCACATCAGGCTCCCTGCTCGTCAGGAAGCCTGCTTCTCCCTCTCCCACTCCCCCTGTTTGTGTTCCCTCTCTTGCTGTGTCTCTCTCTGTCAAATAAATAAATAAATAAATAAATAAATAAATAATAGCACTTTCCTCCTAAAATTCTGCCACCTGTATCCACCCAATTGCCAAAGTCAGAAATCTGGGAGTCATTCTATATGCTTCCTTCAACAGCCAAATCCTACTCATTCTATCTCATAGATATTTCTGGAACCCTTTTTCTTTGCTCTGTTCCCTATGTCATTGTTCTCTTCAGGTCAAGCTTCTTTTAACTTGTATTTTGCAATAGCCTCTCATAGGTCTTTTTGATTTCCATCTCATCCTCCTCTCATGGACCCCAAAGTCATTTTTCTTTTTTTTTTTTAGGATTTATTTATTTATCTGAGAGAGAGAGCACATGCGCACACGCATGTGTACGAGTTGGGGGAGAGGCCGAGGGAGAGAATCTCAAGCAGACTCCCCATGCAGGGCTCCATCCCATGACCCATGAGATCATGACTTGAGCCGAAATCACAAGTAGGATGCTTAACAGACTGAGCCACCCAGTTGCCCTCCCAAAGTGATTTCCAAATACACAAATCAGATCCTGTACTTGCCCTGATCAAAATTCATCAATGAGCTCTCACCCAAAAGTAATATTTGAAAACTTCTTAGCAAGGAACTCATGCCACTTCCTGATCTGGTTCAGCCTCCTTCTTCAACCTCCTCACCCTCACTCTTCTCACGCAGTCATCTCTTTTTGCTGATCTTCCTGAACTATTTTCTATTCCCCAGGTACAACATACTTTCTTGTACTGTGTATGAATGAATGTCTTTGCACCTGTTTTTCTATATGCCTGGAATGCCCTTCCATCCCTTCCCTAGCCTATTGACCACCCATGAAATCAACCTCCCAAATATAACCCATCTTCCAAGTCTGAGGGCCTGTGTTAATGCTGCCTCCCTGATGGTATCTTTGATTACTCCAACTAATTCAGGGGATTCTTTCCCTACATCCCTATTGTACTCTTAGCCATCCCTATTACAGCCCTACATACTGTGATGACTGTCTCTCCACTAAAACTGTTAGCTTCTTGTGGTAGACTGTTATTAAAAGGCCCCCAATGAATCACACATCCCTGAATTCAAGCTAGTGTGTAATCATATGCCACACTGAATCTGGGTGGGCCTTATGACTTGCTTGGGCCAAAAAAATGCAGTGGAAATGATGTTGGGCAAGTTCCAAGGACTGAAGAGGCATTGCTGCTTCCGCTTTTCCTCTTTTGGCGCCCTGAACATCACATGAGGAGATCTGAGCTTGCCTCTTTGAAGATGAAAGACCATGAGGAGAGAAGCCTAGGCAGCCTCCAGCTGTTCCTATTATCCCAGCTGAGATGTCAGATATGAATAAGGCCATCTTGGATCCTCCAGGCCTAGCAGAGCCACCAGTTGACTGCAATTGGGTATGTAAGCCCAGCCCAAATTGCAAAATTGTGAGCAAGTGAACACCTAGTGTTTTAAGCTACAGTTTTGTGGTTTGTTATTCTCAAAAAACAACTGCTTTGGGGCATCTGGATGGCTCAGTCGGTGAAGCGTCCGACTCTTGATTTCGGCTCAGGTCATGATCTCAGGGTTGTGAGATCGAGACCCACATACTGGGAATGGAGCTTGCTTAAGATTCTCTCCCTCCCTCTCCCTCTGCCCCTCCCCCCAAAAACAAACAAAGAAACACAAACAAAAAAACTGATTCACTCCAACAGCAACTCTGTCTTCTTACATTTAAGTTCCCTGCTCCTGCCACATCTCTGGCTTGCAAGTACAATTCAGAAAAAACAGTTTGCAGAGCTTGGGGCTTCCATGATCCACTGAAAGAAAGAGAGATGGAACATATGATTGTGGTTGATGGTTCAGACCCTAGAGCTTGGCTTCCTGGGCTCAAATTCTTTTAGCTGTGAAACCCTCCTTGGTGAATCAGTTTCCACATCTCTAAATGGGGATGATAATATTAGCACCTTCACAGAAGAATTTTTAAGAAACTTTTTGTAGGCACGCCTGGGTGGCTCAGATGGTTAAGCGTCTGTCTTAGGCTCAGGTCATGGTCCGGGGGTCCTGGGATTGAGCCCCACGTCCGGGCTCCCAGCTCAGCGGGGAATCTGCTTCTCCCTCTGCCTCTCCCTCTGCTTGTGCTCTCTCTATGTGTGTGTGTGTCTCTCTCTCAAATGAATAAATTTAAAAAATCTTAAAAAAAAAAGAAGCTTTTTTAAAGTGCTTAGAATGTGCTATATGAATGTTTGTTAAATAAAAATCAATTGTTTCTAAGGCAAAATAAGTGCTAAATGGAGGTATAGTCAATTACTTAAAACTAGTTTAGCCAAAAGTGCACTGCAGGGGCGCCTGGCTGGCTTGGTCGGTAGAACATAAGACTCTTGATCTCAGGGTTGTGAGTTTGACCCCCCACGTTGGGTGTAGAGATTACTTAAAAAAATAAAACCTTAAAAAAAATAAAGTGTACTGCAGGGGCGCCTGGGTGCCTCAGTCTGTTTAAGCGTCTGCCTTCAGCTCAGGTCATGATCCCGGGGTCCTGGGATGGAGCCCTGCTTCAGGTTCCTGGCTCAGCAGGAAATCTGCTTCTCCCTCTCTGTCTGCCCCTCCCCCCTTAAATAAATAAAAAAATCTTTTTAAAAAGTGTACTGCAAATGTGGAAGCATGCAGCAGTTAAACAATGTGTGGTTTCTCTGGGGTCAGGGGTAGGACTCTGCCCCAATCAGATTGATCCATTATTTGTAACTTGCCTCACTGCCCCTACTAGTTGAGTTTTAAATGTATACACAAAGTGCTTTGAGATCTTAAAATAAGGACAGTTATTTCTTATTTGGAGTCTGGGAAATGAAAATTAGGTAAAATTACACGATGGAGGTAGCACACAGGTGATAGGATTTTGAAGGGTCCTGAAAGTGTATGGGACAGGAAATGGGGGAATAGACCAATGAAAAAGTGACAAAGTCCTAAGTTTAGTATTTACAGAGCTGCAACACCTTCTCTGGACAAGGCTTAAGAACTCAGATGAGTTTTCAGGGGCGCCTGAGTGGCTCAGTCGTTAAGCATCTGCCTTTGGCTCAGGTCATGATCCCAGTGTCCTGGGATCGAGCCCCGCATTGGGCTCCGCATCGGGCTCCCTGCTCAGCGGGAGGCCTGCTTCTCCCTCTCCCACTCCCCCTGCTTGTGTTCCTGCTCTTGCTATCTCTCTCTCTGTCAAATAAATAAATAAAATCTTTAAAAAAAAAAAAAAAGAATTCAGATGAGTTTCCAGTTCTATGATTTTCCACATCCTGCCCAGTGGAGGACCCCAAGGCATGACAGATTCATGGCTATGTGTATGCATTGACCCCAGCCAGTGGCCAGTTGTTTGCAGTTGCAGAACCACTGGCCTGGGAGTACTGGTGGCCTCTGGTGGACTAGGAAACAAATTAGCCCTAGATTTTTCCCTAGAGATGCACAACCGCAATGCATCAAATAGGTTTGTTAGAAGAGCTTCCCCTTCGTAGGCTGCATCATCCTAATAGCCTCCTAACTGGTCTTCCTGCCTCTGGTCTCTTCTTTCCAACTCACATCCCACACCATAACCAGAGAGATCACTTCATCCTCTCCCCAGTCACCCCCACATCCTTGTCACCGGCCTGAGGCGAAGTGCAATTCTTAGAATGGCCTACAAGGCTGTTCATGATCTGGCTCCTACAGGCCTCTTCAGTTTAATCTCACATCTCCTCCCGTAGGCTCTTCCTCAGTGACTACTGTAGCTACTAAGATACACATTCTCAGCCCCTCTAGCTCCCCAAGACCCTTTATCAGAGCAGCCCTTTTCTTCATAGGGTATTCCCTCCAGCTACTGTATCACATCTTCCTTCCCCCTGAATCTTTGTTGGCACTCTCTTCTTTAGCCCCTTCTGGTCGGTCTTCTCAGGAAATCACCTTCCCCCACCCCACCCTTACCTGAGGCTAGATTAAATGCCCTCCTGTAGGAGGGCCTGGGTAGCTTAGTCGCTTAAACTGAAGCATCTGCCTTTGGCTCAGGTCATGATCGCAGGGTCCTGGGATCAAGCCCCACAGCAGGGAGTCGGCTTGTCTCTCTTCCTCTCCCTCCGCCCCTCCCCCGACTCTCTCTCTCTCTTTCTGTCTGTCCCTCTGGACTGAAAGCTCCACACAGAGGAGTAGAGGTATCAACAGGTACCCAACAAATGTTTGCTGAGTGACTAAGGGTGAGGAAAGGTCACGCCACTGTCTTCTACTCATTGCCAGACTATATTGTGGACCTCTTGAAGACAGCTTCACAAACCACCACCTCTCTCACAAGCCCCTGAATACTCTAGGATAAGAAAGCCAGGACCCTCTTTCCATGATATATGGACTACCAGCACAGACCTGAGGGGACAGGGTACTCCACATTTCCTCTTCTGAAGAACACCAGGGCTCCAGCTAAGGAGCTAATCAGCTCCAGCTAATCGCCTTGAGAGGTTTTCATATTGCTATGTGTGGGAACTTGGTCCCGACAGAAGGTGCCTGACACAGAACAGGAAAATGAGGAGTAGTGGAAAAGTGCTGGTGGTAAAGTTTTTTTGTTTTTTTGTTTTTACCTGATCAGGAGTCTGGATTGTACTCTGGAAATTCACAGGGCACGAGTGTGTGAAGGATAGTGGGGAGTTACTGAGGAAAGCAGAATTCGGTCAGAGGGTGATGACAGAGCACAGCATTCATCCCATCGGAAGAACACTCCAAGAGAAACCATGCACAAGGAACAAGAAACCATTAATTGAAATAAACTACCGCACTGTTCAGGGCGTGATGTAAACCCAGAAACAAAGGACAATGGGAAATATTCCCTAGTGCAGACAAATGCAAACTAGATAAATTAGATTAAAGAGACTTTAAGAAAAATTCCAGATTTACATGAAGCTGCTGTGTAGGGGTCATTTCTCTGCTTCAATTTGGCTTAGGGACTTTCTTCGCACTTCCAGGAACCGTTGAGATTCAGGAAGAGACTGATACACAATGTAAGGTACAGCGGGCTGGCAGAGTGGAGAAGAGACTTTTATTTATTTTTTTTAAGTGTTTTTTTCCCAAAGATCTTTTTTTAAATTTATTTGACAGAGAGAGACACAGCAAGAGAGGGAACACAAGCAGGGAGAGTGGGAGAGGGAGAAGCTGGCTCCCCGCGGAGCAGGGAGCCCGATGCGGGGCTCGATCCCAGGAACCTGGGATCATGACCTGAGCAGAAGGCAGACGCTTAACGACTGAGCCACCCAGGGGCCCCGAGAAGAGACTTTTAAGGCAGGTTGCCTGGAATCTGGATTTCTACTTTGCCCGTGACTTGCTATGGGAGAGTGAGCAAGTTATTCAACCTCTCTCAGTCTGAGATTCCTCATCTAGTAAAATAGAAGTGCTTTCCTTAGGAACACCTGGGTGGCTCAGGCTCTTAAGGGTCTGCCTTGGGCTCAGGTCATGATCCCGGGGTCCTGGGATAGAGCCCCACACCAGGCTCCTGGCTCAGCAGGAAGCCTGCTTCTCCCTCTCCCTCTGCCTGCCTGTCTGCCTGCTTGTGATCTCTCTCTCTCTCTGTCAAATAAATAAAAAAAAAAAGAAATGCGGGGTGCCTGGGTGGCTCAGTCGTTAAGGGTCTGCCTTCAGCTCGGGTCATGGTCCCAGGGTCCTGGGATCCGAGCACCACATTAGGCTCCCTGCTCAGCTGGAGGCCTGCTTCTCCCTCTCCCACTCCCCCTGCTTGTGTTCCCTCTCCCACTGTGTCTCTGTCAAATAAATAAATAAAATCTTTAAAAAAAAAAAAAAAGGAAATGCTTTCCTTAGAAAGCTGTGAAGAGGGCGCCTGGGTGGCTCAGTGGGTTAAGCGACTGCCTTTGGCTCAGGTCATGATCCTGGAGTCTCGGGATCGAGTCCTGCATCGGGCTCCCTGCTCAGCGGGGAGTCTGCTTCTCCCTCTGACCCTCCTCCCTCTCATGCTCTCTGTCTCTCATTCTCTCTCTCTCAAATAAATAAATAAAATCTTTTAAAAAAAAAGAAAGCTGTGAAGATTCAGTGAAATAACATATGAATTTAACATAAAAACACTTAAAAGACATTCTGCTGTAATAAGGACGATCAGACTAAAGAGTAATGACGGTAAAGTATGGGGATTAGAGAAAAGAAAAAGGAGCCATGGAATAAGAGTGTCTGATAAAGATGTATGAATGCAGTACTAATAATAGTTTAGCATCATTGAATTCTATTAATGAGGCTCCCACAGTAGTATTAACTCAACCATGTTACACAACCCTATACATATTAAATTACACATTTAATAAGCACATAAGTAGTAATAACAGTAAATGCTTTTAAAATTATATAGAAAATTGATGTGGCTGCAGGAAATCAGAGTTGAATTTACTGTGATTTTAAGATTTCAATCTTCAGCCACAAATGTGACAACTGCAAGGCAAGGTAATCATTTTTTAAATGTAATTTAAGAAAAAAAAAAAAGTACTATCCAGCATTGAAATATTGTTGCAACTTGGTTTCTCTAAAATTACATCTTTATAGTACCTAGAACAATGCTGGGTACTCATTATTTTTTATTGTGATAAAATATACCTAACCTAAAATTAACCATTTTTAGGTATACAGTTCTATGTCATTAAGTACCTAGAACAGTATGTAATACCCCATGGTGGATGATCAATAAATATTTGTTTAATGACTCACTGTACAGGAGAAAAAAGTCAGTATACAAGGCAGAGTTAGATTGAGAGAGAAAGAATATCAAGAAGGCTCGAAGAAAAAAAGCCATAAGCAATATTAGAAAATATTTCAAATTGAATGAAAATTATGTCTCTTGGAAAAGCAAAGCTAATTAAATGTATGGGGAAGGAGAAAACAATAAATAAGTGGAAATCAATCAAATAGAAAATGGAAAAAGAAAGAGAAAGCCAATGAACTCAACCGTTTGTTCTTTGGAGAAAGAAAATTGATGAATCTTTAGTTTGATTGATCAAGAAAAAAAGGGAGAAAAACACAAATTGTCAATATTGAGAAGGAGGAAGTGTCACGTCAGATGCTACATGCATTTAAAAGATAGCAAGGTTGGGGTGCCTGGGTGGTTGAGTCGGTTAAGCATCTGACTCTTGATTTCAGCTCAGGCCATGATCTCAGGGTTCTGAGATCAAGCCCCAGGTTGGGCTCTGCACTGGCTTGGAGCCTGTTTAAGATTCTCTCTCTCTCCCTCTGCCCCTTCCGCCTTGCTTGTGCGCTCACGCGCACACTCACACGCTCTCTCTGAAAAAATAAATTAATTAAGTAAGTTTAAAAAATTTTAAAAAGCGAGGAAATACTATGAATTACTTCATGCCAATATATTTGACAACACAAATGAAGTGGTCAATTTTCCCTCACAGACAAAAGTTTCTAAAATAGAAAACCTACATAGCTTTATATCTGTTAATGAAATTGAGCTTGTAATGATGAAACAAATCTTTGGATAGGCTAGCCCAGGTCCTCTCTCCACAGGACACTGGCAGTCACAAATCTAGGTCTTTTGCTCTTCTTTTCCCAAGAAGACCACTCTGTTTCCGTTAACAAATGTTTGCTTTGCTTTGTTGTTCATTTTTTTCCCCCAGAATTAATTCAATTGGCAACCTCTTGATGAGATTGGGACACACTCAGGTCTCTGGATTGGACTCGGTCTTCCAATTTCTAGAACACATTTGTACTCTGTCTCTTAGGATTTCCTACGGTCTTAATGTTTGTTTTCCCCCAAATTCATATACTGAAATCTTAATTCCCAATGTGATGTATTAGGAGGTGAATGAGATTAATGCTCTTATAAAAGAGGCTCCAGAGAGCTAGCACACTCCTTCCACGAGATGAAGATGCAATGAAAAGTGTGCAACCTGGAAGAGGGCCCTCACCTGACCATGCCGGCACCCTGATCTTGGACTTCTAACCTCCAGAACTGAGAAATAAATTTTGGCTGTTTGTGAGTCACTCAGTCTATCATATTTTGCTGTGACAGCCTGAACGGACTAAGACAGGATTTCTTGCAAATGACCATTTCATGCAACAGTGTAATCACTGTTTTCGCTTAAATCTTAAAAAAAAAAAAAAAGAAAGAAAGTAGGTATGGGACGGTAGTACTACTTTCGTTTATGCAGGACATGTCCATTTAGGGCTAACCAAAGACGTTAGAATGATACCTGAATCTGGGCCTCCCTAGAATCTTCCCTCCCCCCCGCCCCCCGCCAAACGGGCCATCCTGGCTTTCTTGACCTCTGACTCATCTCAGCAGCACCCCCACCCCTAACCTGCTCATGGGTGGGTGACTTAATGGAGCTCTGAGAAGCATCTATTTGCTGTTCAGATAGGAAACTTGATTCAGCAGCAAGTGGAGACTGTCGGGAACCGGGGCGGGGGTGGGGGTGGGGGTGGGGACCTCGCTTGCAGGGGCCACTGCTGGCCTACTGACTCCTGGGTACTTTGAATCATGACTCTAATTGCAGAGTCCTCAGCTGGTCCAATCAGTCCTGGACTTCTGTTGGAGGTGGAACTGTATTCTTATAACTAACCTCGATTTGTTGACCCTGAAATATGGAGCTGAGTAGCCCAGTTAAACTCTGGGACACTGGCCGGTTGGCTGGGCAGGTGGCTCACTCTCTGCCTGTGTCCCAGCCTGAGTGGGAAGGACCATGTGACTCAGAAGGGTAAAGACAAGACAAGGTTGAGAATGGAGGCTGTTCAAGCAGGTGCTGCTCATTACCTGGGAGCTGGGCAGAGACCTGGAAACCGACTTTGAGCTGACAAATCTGCTGCAATGGAAGGTCCCCAGGAAGGTTGGAGGAAAAGAGGGAACAGAACCTTGGGAGATGGCCTAAGGCTGTGAGACATGAAAGCCAGGAGGTTGTTGAAGAGGGAAGCCTGCAGGCTCACCCTGAGTCTAGGGGTACTACTGTTCGGGAACCATCCCAACCTAGATGATCACAGTGTGATGCCAACTCGCATTAAGATGAACTGACTCAGGAGCATCAGGCTGGCTCAATGAGTTAAGAGTCTGCCTTCAGCTCAGGTCATGATCTCAGGGTCCTGGGATTGAGCCCTGAGTCAGGCTCCCTGCTCTGCGGGGAGTCTGCTTCTCCCTCTGCCTCTGCCCCTCCTCTCTGCTTGTGCTCTCTCTCTCAAATAAATAAGATCATTATTATTATTATCTTATTTTTATTTATTTGTCAGAGAGAGCACGCACAAGCAGGGGGAGTGGCAGGCAGAGGGAGAAGCAGGCTCCCCGCTGAGCCAGGAGCCCGATGTGGGACTTGATCCCAGGACCCATGATCCATGACCTGAACCGAAGGCAGACACTTAACCATTGAGCCACCCAGGCATCCCAATAAATAAAATCTTTAAAAAAAAAAAAAAAAGATGAACTGACTCAGTGATTTTCAAATTGCGACTTGTGAACCATTTCAGATCCTGAAATAAATTTATTGGGCCTATTCCTCAACGTTTTTAACTAAAAAAAAAAAAATACAAAATATAACAGAAAATATCAGTGTCTTAGAAGTAATAAAGGTATGTTCTGATTTGTAAAATTTTGTTTCAGCTCTATTTTGTGTAAGTGTAAACTAGGTCTTCAGGCAAAATGTATTTCCAACTAGAGGTCATGTAAACAAAGTTTGTTACCAGTGGCTCTAATTCCCCTTGCTCTGATTTCTTGCAATCTTACCAAACAATCTACTGATTTGAATTTAGTTGCTCACATAAAGGAGATGACATTAATCAGTGATTATAAGTATTTAATTCCTTGATAGTTTTATTTCTCACTGTGGATTAATAAACTGGCATTCTCATTTTACTATTATCAATCTTTTATGAATTCTTTTTTAAAAAGATTTATTTATTTATTAGAGAGAGGGGGGAGCACATAAGCAGGAGGAGGGGCAGAGGGAGAGAATCTCAAGTTGACTGCACACTAAGTGCGGAGCCCGCCACAGGGCTTGATCTCACGACCTTGAGATCATGACCTGAGCTGAAACCGACTGAGCCACCCAGGCGCCCCTTTATGAATTCTTTTTTAAGCATGAGTCAATTCCCTACTGCCCACACTCCTATGGGTAATTAACAAAACAGATTTCCAAGCCAGCCAGTCTGAAGACTGAGTATCAGAACAGGATTGTTTCAAAGCAATGACATCCTTACTGACCTTTTCCTTGCCCTCCTCACCTGCCTCCCAAGTCTACCCTCCACCCAGTAGCCGAGGTAGTCTTTTATAACATAAATCCAGTCTTGGCACCCCCCTGCCTAAAACCTTTAACAGTGTGTCATTGTGTTAAGTTGAACCAAGTGAAATCATTGGTCAAAATGAAAATCGATGATTTTACATTGATCAACTTAAAACGGGAACTTCTTGTGTATAAGGACTTGTATGAGCTGGACCTCATCTCTTCCCCCTCTTTTACCTATGTTATCTTCATCATGCAATGGCTTTCAATTTTTTTTTTTTATGGCAATCCATAATAAGAAATACAAGAAATACATTTTAGGGGTGCCTGGGTGGTTCAGTTGGGTAAGCATCCGACTCTTGATTTCAGCTCAGGTCTTGATCCCAGGATCATGAGTTCAAGCCCCATGTTGGGCTCCACGCTGGGCGTGGTGCCTACTTAAAAAAAAAAAGAAAGAAAGAAATACATTCTACACTGTGATCCAGGATCCACATATACATAAGCAAACATAACATGCTTCATGTCTTGACTGATAAATAACTTCCTAAGAGAAGCCTTCTTCAACCAACCTGTGCAAATGGATCCCATCCTAACCTTGATTCTCCTCCATTGCATCCTATTCATTTTTTATAGTGCTAAGCATAATCTGAAGTGCTACATTTACTTATTTATTTGTGAGAAAGAGAAAAGCAGTCCCCTGATATCCAGGAACTGACCTGATGTTATCACTTAGGCCTTGCTGTTGCTGAGCTGGCCCGGCACTCGCAGCCAGGTCTTGATATATTCCCAGTGAACATAAATAATATCATAATATCACACAACATCTACACGAGACAAGGGCACTTTGTGACCATGATGAATCAAGACCAAAAAAAAACACTCATAATCAGGTGCCTGCGTGGCTCAGTGGTTGAGCGTCTGCCTTCAGCTCAGGTCAGGATCCCAGGGTCCTAGGATAGAGCCCCGCATCGGGCTCCCTGCTCCCCGGAAGCCTGCTTCTCCCTCTCGCACTCCCCCTGCTTGTATTCCCTCTCTCGCTGTGTCTCTCTCTGTCAAATAAATACATAAAATCTTAAAAAAAAACAACACTCATAATCATATTTGAGCAGAGAAAACATTAACAGTCTCCAAGCTACAGAATACCAAATATTTTCCCTTCAGCTAATATGAGTGACTGCCACTTCTTTCCTAATTATAGCTGTGGCCTCCATATAAATAAGATATACTGATGTGTCCAATCACAGAATCACCCCCACTTCCTGCAAGCACCCAATACTGACTAAAGCTCTGTTTCCTGGGACCTTTCCCAAAATTACCTAACTTAACCCCAAGTCTTTTAAGTCCTTTCTAACACCCTCTTACCGAAATGCCCCACGGCTCCCCATGGTGTGGAGCTCCTGCACAGCAACGAGTTAATAAACCCGACTTGTTCAGCCTCAAGTATGGTTCTCGGGCTATTATTCACCAGGATATCCCCTGGGACTTGCACAGTGCCCGCCACTTAAGAGGTGCTTAATATCTTGGATAAACAAATAGATGAATGAGAGTCAGAATAATTAATTGCTTAATGTCCACCTTCCTGCACTGGGATGGAGGACCTGTCTGGGTTGCTGGCTGATCTTTCTCGGAGACAGTGTTCTGTCTCACTGTGTGTCTTAGAGCCATCAGCTGTTATTAACACCCTCCTTAAACGCTTGGTGATCTCTTCTATAACCATCTCTCCTGCTAGTCAGAGAAGTTGTCAATTCTTTTAAACATGCTCAAACCTAATTCTTCCACGAGCTTGGCTTACTGCGTTCTCAGCACTTAAATCTTTTCTAGATTACAACTGGCAAAGGTGAACTCTGATCCCTGGATCCTCTGTGATGCTCTTTCCAAGCAAGAATTTCTTAGACAAACTTCTGACTCCGTCACTCACTCCATCTAGCTATGTGTAATATTTCATCTCTGTGCTGAGGTTCACTAAGCTTCCATAATTTTTTTTTTTAAAGATTTTATCTATTTATTTGACAGAGAGAGACACAGCGAGAGAGGGAACACAAGCAGGGGGAGTGGGAGAGGGAGCCAAGCAGGCTTTCCATGGAGCAGGGAACCCGATGCAGGGCTCGATCCCTGGGATCACGACCCGAGCCGAAGGCAGACGCCCAACGACTGAGCCACCCAGGCGCCCCGCTTCCAGAATTTTTAATGATCTTTTTCTGATTATAACAATAACCGATGCTCATGAAAGAGCATTTAGAAAACACAGAACTGGGGCGCCTGGGTGGCTCAGATGGTTAGGCGTCTGCCTTCGGCTCAGGTCATGATTCCAGGGTCTTGGGATAGAGCCCCACATTGCGCTCCTGGCTCAGCAGGGAGCTTGCTTCTCCCTCTCCCTCTGTCTCCCCCCCCCACCCCCGCTCATGCTCTCTCTCTCTCCGTATCTGTGTCTCAAATGAATAAATAAAATCTTTAAAAAAGAAAACACAGAATGGTGCAAAGAATAAAAACTGAAATTAGCCACAATCCTACAGCAACACCTTGATTTAATTTTAGTTGGACACATAGATATTAATATAAATTAATAATATATGTTTCTTATGTTTTTATAAGAATATTATGAGCATTACCTTCATCATTAAATATTCTTCAAAATCACCATTTTCAATTTTGTTATTTCATTCAGAGAACATTACGTGCTAAGAACTCAAAAGCCAGCATTCAGTGTATGGTCCTTAAAGTATGTAGCTGCGTTCTTAATAGTGAATATTTAGATTTCTTCTAATTTTTCATTGTTATACATGCTTCAGTGAACACCTTTCTGTATGAATCATTGTCCACTAATATTAAACATATTAGTTTAATATGCATGAATTTTTTAATACTCTCAATAGGTATTGCAAAATTGTTTTAAGGACTACATTTCTGCCAGAGAATGTACCTGATTCTCCAACCTTCACCAACACTAAATATTACTATTTTAAAACATATATTATTAGGAAGATTTTCTTTTTAAATGGTATCTAATTTTTAACTTACATTTTTCTATTGCTGGTGAAGTTCAGGAATTTGTTCAAAGAAATTTCTTTAAGAATCCAAATATTCTCTCTACCCTATTTTAAAAACAAAATTAAATAAAACATAATGCCTATAAAATAATGTTATAGAGTAGTTTTCTTACATAGACAAACTATTTATTATAGGACCTCCGTGAATATGAACCAAAACTGAGTCAAGTCTGATCCTGAGAGACAATGTTTTAAATCAAAACCGTGGTGGCAAAGCCAGGACATGCAGTTTATATCTTGATATACCATGTTAACTTCAGAGTTCTTGGCGGGGGAAGAAATTGCTAGGTCATAATTTCAAGGCAACAGGGCTTAGAAAAAGATTTCTATAAATTTTGCTTATTTATTACGTGCTCCTGGGTTAAGCCGTGACTAAGATAAGAGACATGAGGGAAGGGAAGGACATGTATTCCAGACAGAAATTCATCTCTGCCAAAGGTTCAAAAATACCCAGACATTTCCCTAGTGGTGTTTTGCAATTCTTCGTATTTGCATTTTTCTCATAACAAAGACCCTAGCCTGCAGCTAGAGCTGTTTTACCCCCTCGAACATTCTCTGAACAAAACTGCCTGGATCCAGCTTTCTATTTTTAAGCCCCTTGAAACTCTTTTTGAATTAATCACTTGATCTGTGTGTGTGAAATATTCTCTGAGCTCTGAATAGCTTCAATTGTGTTACATTCTATTCAGGTAAATTTGATCCAACAAATATTTATTGAGAACCCTCCATGAAAAACAAGTAATTTTTTAAAAAAGAGGTCTGTAGGAGTAACAGAGAGATCAACACATAACCACAATACTCCGTGACTCTCCATGTGATACAGATGGATATAAAGGATTGTAAAAATACAAAGAAGGGACAGGAAGAAAAACTCCTCTTACCTCTGCTCCTTTTGTTGAATGGCTGGATCAAGGGTTTTTCAGGAAATAGAGGTGAAGAAGAAGAAAGCAATTTTAGTTTCTTTCCCAAACGTACAAACCTACCCCTCTCACAATTTAAGCCCTAGTTAGGCTCCTAGATTGATCTGGAGTTGATCTGGTAAGTAGCCAAAGCTTTGGGGCAGATGGCTGCAGATTTATTGGACAACAGGAATGGGCCATGAGAGTGGCCAGATGTGTTGAAAACTAGATTGGGGGCACCTGGGTGGCTCAGTCGGTTAAGCGTCTGCCTTCGGCTCAGGTCATGATCCCGGGGACCTGGGACTGAACCCCACATGGGGCTCCTGGCTCAGCAGGGAGCCTGCTTCTCCCTCTCCCCCACTAGCTCATGCTCTCTCTCTCTCTCTAGCTCTCTCTCTCAAATATATAAATAATCTTAACAAAAAACTAGATCAGATATTATAAGAGGCAAATGCATGTGCTGTATTTCCAATTTTTACCACTTTATTGAGGTATGACTGACATGTAAAAAGCTTTACATATTTAATGTATACAACTTGGTGAAGTTGGGGATAGGTAGGTACCATCACCACCATCAAGGCCATAAATATATTCATCTCCTCCCGAAGTTTCCTCCCTCCTCCATTATCATTATTATATTGTTATTCGTGTGTGTACCTGTGTGTTAAGAACACTTCAGAACTACCCTCTTAGCAAATCGTTAGCTAGAGGCACTATGCTGTATAGCAGATCTCCAGAACATATTTATCTTGCAGAATTGAAACTTTGTACCCTTTGGCCTTCACTTCACCACCCCACCCCACCCCAGCAACCACTTCTACTCTCTGCTTCTATGTGTTTGACTGTTTTACATTCCACATATAAGTAGATCAACTGTGTATCTAACTGTATGGACCTCTGCAGGTTATGAAGTCCTCCTTCCTTCATACATTATCTCATCTGTCTTTATACCAACTAGGTAAATGAGGAATTATTATTCTCCAATTTTAACAGATGAGAAAACTGAAGCTCAGACAAGTTAAGTGACTTGCCCAGGAGCATCCCCAGAGTGACACAGCTTGGCATAAAACATAAGTCTTCTGACTACAAGTTCAGTGCTCTTTCCAGAGGAGGAATGCCCAAATAACATTATAAGGCATGCTGGTATTATCTTATATGCAATGGCTCCAGCTTCTAGAATTTTATTTTAAGTAAACTCTACATCCAATGTGGGGCTTGAACTCATGACCCCAAGGTCAAGAGTAACATGCTCTACCAACTGAGTCAGCCAAGCACCTCTCCAGCTTCTAGAATTTTAAAGGTCCCCTTTCAACCTGTACTAAAAGCTAGACCTAAAAGGAGAGGAAGTAGGGTAGAAGCTTTTAGTTATACCATTGATTTAGGCAAAAGATGCAGGCAAAACATAATGTTCTAAAATTTTCATGTGTCTCATAAAAAGGAAGGTAAAACTAAAGAAGAGAGCTAGACAAGATGAACTGTAAGAATATCATATTATTATCCAATTTTCATGATGTGATAATAATTATCAGGTAATACTACATAATACTCAAGTACTACTTATTATTATTATTATTATTTTTTTAAAGATTTTATTTATTTATTTGAGACAGAGAGAATGAGAGAGACAGAGAGCACATGAGAGGGGGGAGGGTCAGAGGGAGAAGTAGACTCCCTGCCGAGCAGGGAGCCCGATGCGGGACTCGATCCAGGTACTCCAGGATCATGACCTGAGCCGAAGGCAGTCGCTTAACCAACTGAGCCACCCAGGCGCCCCAAGTACTACTTATTATTAAGACACTTACATAAGCACTTATAGTGCTTACCATATTCTAGGTACTGTTTAAGTATTTTAGATATGTAAACTCATTTAATCCAGCCTCTAAGAGGCAGGTACAATTATGATTTCCATTTTATAGATGAGAAATTCGAGGTACAGAGAGGTTAAGTAAGTTGCTCAAAGTCACACAAGCAGGATGTGATGGAGCCATGATACAAAGCCAGAGAGCTGGACTTCCCAGGGCCACTTAACCATTATACTGTAACAGTAAGCCTTTTCCAATGCCTGCAAGACTTCTAAGAACAGCCAGACTTTGCTTTGACTTAAGCTGGGGATGTGCCTCCTCACCATGTTTCCGTAACACCTTACACATTCCTGGTCTAAACACTCCTCACATTTTCTGTTAATCACTTACTTAATTGTCTTTCTCCATAGTCTCAAAGGTATGGAGGCAGATGCTGTGACTTGCTCATTTACCACTGTCACCCAAGCACCTGGCTCAATGCTTGGACCACTGTAGTTGCTCAATGCAGACTTATTCAAATAATTATTAATCTCACAAGCTCTTCTATAGTGTTGACCATGTGCCAGGTACTGTGCAAAGAGTAAATACTTAAAAATCCTATGAGGTATGTATGATTTTACAGATAAGGAAACTGAGGCACAGAGAAGTTGAGTAATTTGAACAAGGTCATGAACTAGCAATAAGTAACAAAGTCAAGATTATAACCAAGGCTGTCTGACTTCAGAGCCCATGTTCTTCGCTACTAGGCTGAGTGAATACATGAATGAATGCATGAAGTATCTATCTGGGGCGCCTGGGTGGCTCAGTCGTTAAGCATCTGCCTTTGGCTCAGGTCATGATTCCAGGGTCCTGGGATCAAGCCCCGCATCAGGCTCCCTGCTCGGTGGGAAGACTGCTTCTCCTTCTCCAGCTCCCCCTGCTTGTGTTCCCTCTCTCACTGTGTCTCTCTCTGTCAAATAAATAAATAAAATCTTTAAAAAAAAAAAAAGAAATGTCTATCTGTATGTACTATAGAATCTGGGGTTGCTGTTCTTTAGGCTTTTGTGGTCAAGTAGTTTTCTTAGTGGCTTCTTCATGGTTTCCTTTATGGCTTGGATTTGTTACTTTTCTTTGGCCTCCTCCAGTGGAAAGAGGATGGACATTACAATTGCAACTTGGCTGAGTGAAGTACCAGATATTTCTGTCTCAGTTGTTCTGCTTTTTATTTAGTCTCTACAAATGTCTCAAGGTGAAAATAGCTGTCTAAATCTTTGGAAAGGAATTAAAGAACTGAATTCTCATAGCATTGCAAGATGTCAGTAGTGTCAAGTGGGAAAAAATGGCTAAAAGATTATTTTATTTCCAAACATGTAGCATTATTTTGCTGATATCCTCAGATTCCAAGCAAATTGTGAAAAACATTGAAATACAATTAAACATACATATTTAAATATTTAAACAGAAACTTCTACTATGACATTTTTATAGCTTATTATTTACTTGGTTTATTCTATAAAAGCTTATGCCATGAAAATAGGATCCTCGTTTCTTAAATACTGTTAGATACCTACTAGAATACCAGGAGGAAAAAAAAATGCACAGTTGGGAAGTAAATGTGCCTGAACATATAATGTTTTTTCTTTTTATTCTTAAGTCTCTTTATTGGTATTTCAAGGACTTGGAATGAGAAAAATCACACAGAACTGTGCCCTGAACAATGGAGCAAGAATTAATCATGATCAGTCAAGTGTATATTTTCTCCCACTTTATTCTCATCAGAGTCTGAAATGTACAGGCCACTTCAATGTGTGGCACTGGGCTTCATGGGCGTGATGGTGCTCAGTAAATACTTGTTGAAGAGAGAGTAACAGAAGGAAAGATACAGTTCGATATCCAACCCCTATGTTCCAGAATGGCTCTTCAAAAATGCAGATCAGCCTCTCCAAAGAAATAAAGTGAAACCAAAAATCCTGTTTTCCCAAAGTTTTTGCGGCAATCAAACCCAGAGGAGAAATCAGAAAATCTTTAAACCACAAACCAAAAGTCTTTAAATGGAGTAGTTTTTCAAGGTCTTCCAGATGAACTATAAACTATTATAGTCTTTGTCTCTGTCTCTGGATTTTCCCCAGGAAAAGGAATTTATTTTGGTACCACATTGAGTGTACAGTGCAAAGAATCTCTCCCTCTCATCTTTTTTTTTTTTTTTTTTTTAAGATTTATTTATTTATTTGACAGAGAGAGACACAACGAGAGAGGGAACACAAGCAGGGGGAGTGGGAAAGGGAGAAGCAGGCTTCCCGCGGAGCAGGGAGTCCAATGCAGGGCTCGATCCCAGGACCCTGGGATCATGACCCGAGCCGAAGGCAGATGCTTAATGACTGAGCCACCCAGGCACCCCAATAAATAAATAATCTTAAAAGAAATAAATATTTTATTTATTTATTTGAGAGAGAGAGATAGTGAGAAAAATCATGAGCAGGGGGCAGGGAGAGGGGGAAGCAGGTTCTCTGCTGAACAGGGAGCTCAATGTGGGGCTTGATCATGACATGAGCCGAAGGCAGACGCTTAACCAAGCGAGCCACCCAGGCGGCCCTATCCAAATTCTTTTTAATGGTCTTTAGTGAAAGGAAAAAAATGATTTATATTTAAAGAGCCCCCAAGAACCAGGAAGTGGAGTAAGATCTGGATGGTCCCTCTTTCAGTGTCACGGTAAATTAGATGATCGTTCAGCAAATATTCACTCCACCCAAACTCCATGAGAGGAGTCTACCTCCCAGTTCTTTTGATTTGAACTTGGTCATGTGATTTGCTTTGCCTACTGAGATGTTGACAAAGTGGTGCAAGGAGAGGCTTCAAATGTACCTGTATATTTGGGCCTGCCATCCAGCATCCCAGCATCTCTGCCCTACCATAAGAACTTTGCTCAGGAAACTGCTGCCCTTCGGCCTGGGCCCCAGAATGAATACAAATGAAAGCAATCCTGAGCTGAACCCACAGAGGAGACAATCCCAGCTGGATTTGCAGTTTGAAGCAGAGCCCCTCAGATGAGCCCAGTTTAGATACGCTGACCCTCAGCTGACCTGCAGCTGCCAGAGAGAAAATAAATGATAATTTTTTTTTTAAAGATTTTATTTATTTATTTGACAGAGATCGACACAGCGAGAAAGGGAACACAAGCAGGGGGAGCAGGAGAGGGAGAAGCAGGCTTGCCGCCAAACAGGGAGCCCGATGCGGGGCTCGATCCCAGGACCCTGGAATCATGACCTGAGCCGAAGGCAGATGCTTAACGACTGAGCCACCTAGGCGCCTCCAAATGATAATTCTTTTAAGACACTGAGTTTTGGGGGTAATTTGTTACACAGCACTTTTGTGGCAATAGCTAATCAGACAAGTAGCCTAGCAAGAAGCTCGCTCACCAGATGGGCATTATTGCAACACACAAAAAAAGGCCATTATCAGAACCTGAGCTCCAGAAGCTTTTTTTTGCTGACAGTCATTCCCAACCAGGAGGTTCTCGTTACGCATAATTGCCTAGATGTCCCCCCCCCCATCCCCCGATCCCATTCTCTGTATGTACTTAAAACATCACAGGAGTGCGGGCCTGGGACCACCCCTCCCCCGCCACACACACTTTTTTGCAAGGGTATACCAGTCTATTCATGCCAGGTGTAAATTAAGCATATGTCTGTGTAAGATAATGAGGAATGCTACCTTGCTGCATCTCCAGTATGTTCTCCCCACCAAATCTTATTTTGCATGTACACTATCCAGCACTTAGTGATATGTGTGCAAGGAAAGGTTGATCAGAATCATCTGTTTTTGGTTTTTTTTTAAGATTTTATTTATTTATTTGACAGAGACACAGCGAGAGAGGGAACACAAGCAGGGAGAGTGGGAGAGGGAGAAGCTGGCTCCACGCGGAGAAGGGAGCCCGATGCGGGGCTTGATCCCAGGAACCTGGAATCATGACCTGAGCCGAAGGCAGACGCTTAACGACTAGAGCCACCCAGGCAACCCTGGTCAGAATCATCTTGCTTGCTATTACCGAAAGCCAGAAATCCCACAGGGTTAAAAACCCATTCCCCGCGGCGCCTGGGTGGCTCAGTTGGTTAAGCAACTGCCTTCAGCTCAGGTCATGATCCTGGAGTCCCGCGATCGAGTCCCGCATCGGGATGCCTGCTCGGCGGGGAGCCTGCTTCTCCCTCTGACCCTCCCCGCTCTTGTGCTCTCTCTCTTTCATTCTCTCTCTCAAATAAATAAATAAAATCTTTAAAAAAAAAACAAAACCCATTCCCCAAACTTAGCCAATTTTAGTTTTTTCTCATGTGCATTTTTAAATCGTTTCCGATTGTTATTGCTGATATATAGATGAATGCTATTGATTTTTGGAGGTTGATGATGAATCCAACAACCTTGCTGAAATCTCTTTCGTTTTCATTGTTTGTTCATATATTCTCTGGAATTTCTCCACTGACAATCATAATATCTGTATATAATGAGAGTTTTTTCTCTTTCTTCCTAGTTGTTGTAGCTCGTTTCCTTTTTATGTCTTTTTACATTGGCTACACCCTCCAGTTTGACATTAAATAGTAACTATGGTAATAGTGAACGTTCTTGTCATGTTTTAAAGAAAATGCTTTTGAAATTCCCCCATTAAGTGTAATTTTTGCTGTAGGTTTCTAGTGGATTAAGGAAGTTCCCTTTTATTCCTAGTTTGCAAAAATGTAAATTTTAATCATTGAGCATTGACTTTTACTGAAAGCTTTTTCTGCATCTATTAGAATGATCATATGTACTTTCTATTTTAATCTGTGGATTTGGTAAATTATACTGTATTTATCTCTGTAAGTGGAAAAGTTGAGTAAGAAAAGTTGAGTAAGAGAGATATTATCTATTTCTTGAATGACTGCAAAATATTAGTGTCTGCAAAATATTAGTGTCTTTCAGGAGGGGAAACCTGACTACTAATTCAATTCTTTAATGAGTATGTCCTTGAATAATATAATTGTTTTCATTGCAAAACATATCACACAAAGGAGTACAAAATGTATTTGCATCTCTTAAAAATAATACTAACATGAACACCTGTGTGTCTACAGGACCCATCAAGAAACACACCAGCACCAAATTCTCTGCATAACCCTCTCAGGTCATGGCCCTTTTTCTCCCCATAGAGATAACTGAGTGCTGAATTTTGTATAAAACATTTCTTTGTTTTTCTTTGTAATTTTAACTCTATGTATCTCTGGGAAATATTATTTAGTTCTGCCTATTTTTAAACTTTGTATAAAATGTATCATATTGTTAATTGTTACATATATTCATCTGTGACTTTCTTCCTTTGCCCTATATTTTGTTTCTGAAAATCATTTTTTGAGGGGCACTTGGCTGACTAAGTCAGGAAAGCATGCGAGTCTTAATCTCAGGGTTATGAGTTCAAGCCCCCCAGGGGGCACAGAGCCCACTTAAAAAGAGAAAATCAGGGATGCCTGGGTGGCACAGTTGGTGGGTGTCTGCCTCTGGTTCAGGTCATAATCCCAGTGTCCTGGGATAGAGCCCTGCATCCGGCTCCCTGCTCAGTGGGGAACCTACTTCTCCCTCTCCTTCTGCCTGCCACCCTCCCCCCCCCCGCCCCCTGGCTTGTGCTCTCTCTCTCATTCTCTGTCAAATAAGTAAATAAAATCTTTAAAAAAAAAGAGAGAGAGAGAGAGAAATTCTCTGAAATTGAAATGCGTAGCTGTAGTCCTTTTTTTTTTTTTCTGTAGAGTATTACACCATATTAAACTACCCTTATCCATTCTACTTTGATTGACATTTGCGTTGTTTCCAGTGCTTTTGCTATTGCAACTAATGCTGCCATTGAATCTCCTGGCATACAGGTGTCAGATTTATACACACTCATTTGTACATACACCCCCCTGCCCAGGAGTGGAACTGTTTGGTTGTAGGGTAATATATCAACGGGTCATTTGTATTTCCTCTTAAATGAGTGATTTAAAAAAATATTAAGCCAGCGAACTACAGCCTGTGGGCCAGCTACCTATTTTGGTAAATAAAGTTTCATTGGAACCAGGGCCAGGATTAGGGGAAAGGAATTGAGACAGGGTTTTCTAAATTTAGTGTTGGATCTTCTAATTTTTATTGTAATATTTTGCTCATCGTGGAATTTTTTGCCTTAATTTTGATTTTAAAAAATGTTACGTCAAAGTATTATTTACCTTGAGTCCTACACCTTTTGGTGCTTGCTTAAATTTTGTGCCTAAGGTGAAGGCCTCCATCGCCTAACCCTAGTCCCAGCCCTGCCCTAGTCTAAACCACTTGTCATCTCCAGGCTGTACTTCTGCAATAGCATCAAACTGGTCTCTCCACTTACACACTTGCCACTTATCTTCGATCCATTCTCTACAGGGTAGCCACTCTGACCTTTTGGAAAGACAGATTGATTTACGTTACTCCTCTGCTCCAGACTGTTCAATTGTCTCTTACTCTAATTGGAATAAAGTCCAAATCCCATGTAGAACCCCAGATAATCTGGATTTTGCCTTCTTCCCTAACCTCATCTTCTATTGCTCTGCTTTTGAATGCCCTAGCCTCACTGGCTAACTTTCCATTTCTGGAATATGCTAACTCATTCCTGCCTCTTGGCCTGACACAGGCAATTCTTTAAATGGGTGATCCTTTCTAAACCTTTAAATTTTAGATTATCTCTTTAGAGAGGCTTTCCAATCTAAAGTAAATCTCCTCCTGATAGTTCTATTGCTCTGTTCTTTTTCCTTCCTAATACTTTGCCAACACAGAAGTAGAGTTTTATTTGCTTATTACTTTGTTTCCTTGTTCTCTGTCTTCCCTTTTTAAGCCCAACATCTTTGAGGGGTTTAGTGCTTTCCTCCCTACCAACACTCAATACTTAGCACTCCACTAGTCACTAAATAATTAAAATGAAGGAGAAAAGATAAAACTCAGAGTAAATGGGTTTTTGGGAAAAAAAGGCCCCCCAAAGTGGTATTGATATTCATTAATATTAAAGCAATCTGGCCATGACAAGGGACATAAAACTGATCATTTCCTTTGACCCAGTAGGTTTACATTTGAGACTATACCCCAATAGTAACTCGGAAATTTTATTTATTTAAAATATCCACATATTAATAATTTATGAAGGTTGACAAAATTGGAAACAACCCATAGTGCTGGCTGCCCATTAACCCTTCCCTGTTTTCATTCTCTTCAGCCTAGACAGGCCCACCTATACACTGCTGCTGTGTAGAACCCAAGTACATAAGCACTGTTAGAAAAAAATCACTAAGTTGGACAAAATACAATTGCCATAATTTTCAAGTTCACCAATTGCAAATGTGCAATTGTTACTTCTCTGCCATCCTGTAGTTCCTTCAACGAAGCTGTTTCATTCTCTCCAGATGCTGTTTGAATGTTCACTGTTCTTCTCTTATCAAAGGAGTCACCGTCTGCAAGGCCATTTAGATCAGAAAATCCAAGAGCCATTTATGCGCACACTTCCCTTACGCAGTTCATCACCAAGGCCGAAGATATCTTTTTTCCCCCACAAAGACATATTTATTTACTTCAGTGAGAGACAGAGAGAGCAGGGGAGAGGGGCAGAGGGAGAGGGAGAGAGACACCCAAGCAGATTCCCAGTTGAGTGAGAGCACAGAGCCCAGTGGGGCTCAATCACACAACCCCAAGATCAGACCTGAGCTGAAACCAAGAGTCAGACATCACCACCCCGGCACCCCCCAAGGATACCTTGAATTCATCACCTCTTTGCTATCTTCACTGTCACCCCAATCAGAACCACCATCTGGATACCTGAAATGTTCTTTAAATTACTTGCTCTATTTTCATTCCTGCTTTTCTCCTATCCATTCTCCACACCGTGGAGTGTTCTTCTATTTTTTAAAAATGCTTAAAAGGAATTCCTATACATAACAATAAACCAATAGAGCAATTTATAAAGAAAAAGTTATATTCTCCCCCCCAGCCCTTTCCAGTTGCAATCCCCCAAGGTAACCAACCACACAGTAAATATTTGATGTGTATGTATCCACCTATTCTTTTTCTGTGCTGAATGAAAGTGTATTCACATATTTTTGGATTCTTTTCTATTTCTTTCTTTCTTTTATTTTTTTTTTTTTAAAGATTTTACTTATTTATTTGAGAGAGAGAGACTGAGAGAGAGAGCACATAAGAGGGGGGAGGATCGGGAGGGTCAGAGGGAGAAGCAGACTCCCCGCTGAGCAGGGAGCCCGATGCGGGACTCGATCCAGGAACTCCAGGATCATGACCTGAGCCGAAGGCAGTCGCTTAACCAACTGAGCCACCCAGGCGCCCTCTTTTCTATTTCTAAAAAATGAATTTACATTATATACCATATACTGTATTGTAATTTACTTATTTTTTTTTTTAAGATTTATTTTAGAGAAAGAGAGAGCACGCCCATGCATGCATGTATGCATGGACGTGAGCAGTGGGGAGGGGTAGAGGGAGAGGGAAAGAGAGAATCCTAGGCAGGCTCCACACCCAGCCCAGAGCCCAACACGGGGCTTTGATTCCACAACCCTGAGATCATGACCTGAGCTGAAATCATGACCTGAGCTGAAATCAAGAGTCGGAGGCTTAACCAACACAGGTGTCTCAACTTACTTATTCTTTACCAAACAATAATATATCATGGACATTCTTTCAGGTCAATATAGAATTCTTTCCCTTTCTCTTTTTTACTTTATTTTTAAAAAAGATTTTATTTATTTATTTGAGAGAGAGAGAAAGTGAGAGACAGAGCATGAGTGGAGGGGGAGGGGAGGGAGGAGGGGCCGAGGGAGTGGGAGAAGCAAGGCTCCCTGCTGAGCAGAGAGCCTGATATGGGGCTTGATCCCAGGGCCCTGGGATCACGATCTGAGCCAAAGACAGACGCTTAACTGACTGAGCCACCCAGGCGCCCCGCAAGTCAGGTAATAGAATTCCATGTAAATTAACTTTTATTTTATTTTATTTTTTTTAAGATTTTTATTTATTTTTTTGACAGAGACAGAGAGAGCGAGAGAGGGAACACAAGCAGGGGGAGTGGGAGAGGGAGAAGCAGGCTCCCACTAAGTAGGGAGCCTGATGTGGGGCCCTGGGATCATGACCTGAGCCGAAGGCAGACGCTTAACGACTGAGCCACCCAGGCGCCCCGTAAATTAACTTTTAAAATGACAAGAGAATTACATGTTATACGGATAAATCTAAATGAAATGATAAACCTGTATACATACATATACGTGAAAACTTGGTAATATAAAGCAGTAAAAGGAGGACTGGCATGAGAGGGCACTAATTTGTTAGCGACCTAGGAAATGGCACTTCTCCGCTGGTAGTCTCTATCAATGAACAACCCTCAGCAGGTGTGGTATTGCCCCCTAGGGTTGCATACTCTAGGAGGTATTATTGGCCTTTAGAGAGCAGAGGCCCGGAACCGAGACTTCTTGCAAAACGTGGGCCTGTTCCTCAATGAAAAATTATTTTGTGTCCCTCAACTTTGAAAAGCCCCAGTGTAGGTGAAAAACCTGTGTATGACTATCTGTACCCAAAACTTGACCTATTTTACATATGAACACAAAGCTGTTTTTTATTTTTACATAATTCTAACAGCAAACATTTTTTTTTTTAAAAGACTTTATTTATTTATTTGAGAGAGAGTACATGAGAGGGGGGAGGGCCAGAGGGAGAAGCAGACTCCTCACCGAGCAGGGAGCCCGATGCGGGACTCGATCCCGGGACTCCAGGATCATGACCTGAGCCAAAGGCAGTTGCTTAACCAACTGAGCCACCCAGGCGCCCTCTAACAGCAAACATTTTAGGAATGTCTCTACAGCGGGCACTGAGGACAGATTAGTGTTGTCCACCAGAGGTGGCCGAAAACACTATACCTCTGTCAGTTGTAGCTTTCACATTCATGGGGATTTTACTTATAAGTGTAGCCACTTGATTTATGACTTGATTATATTTTCTAGAATGGGTATGCCTGAACATTTATATTGAAACAGAAACCACTGTATTATAAATTATTTCCTTTGTACTTTTTATATTATATTTTATATTTGATTTAAACCCAAATCATGCATGTATGCAGGTTATATTATCTATGAATTTCATTTTAGGCTAATAAAGGAGACATTATGAATGTATTTGTCATTTTAAAAAGGTGTGTTGGGTTAAAACAAGGTTGTGAAACATTGATCCCTTTTAGTTCTTAATGTAATAGACTCTCATCTTTAATAATGGAAAGGATTCCTTTTTTTTTGTTCTTTTCATTACTTCATGTTCCACTATAAAACTGGTAATATAAAAAACAAACACATTTAAAAAAACACGGCTCCGACACTGAATGTTTTTAGATGGTTACCTAAAGGTGAGTTCGAATGATTTCTTGAAGGTTTCCTTGCTACATAATAATTTCATGATTCTAAAATTTCAAATTTATGGTTGTGAGTTTATCACATGCTTTAAATTTTCACCAAATAATTGTTGTCTCTAGGCTTGATAGTAAAGAGACTGAAACACAAAGAACCAATGTGTTAAAAAAAAATGAAATGAAGGTTTCTCACTATGAGATTAGGTTCACAGATTTAAAATTGCAACCTCTTCCCTTATTCCCCATCTCTGTTTTAAATTTTTCATCTGTTATGATATACTATGCATTTTAATAATATGTTTTATTTTTATTTATTTTTTAAGATTTTATTTATTTATTTGACAGAGAGAGACAGCGAGAGAGGGAACACAAGCAGGGGGAGTGGGAGAGGGAGAAGCAGGCTTCCCGCCTAGCAGGGAGCCCGGTGCGGGGCTCGATCCCAGGACCCTGGGGTCATGACCTGAGCCGAAGGCAGATGCTCAACTACTGAGCCACCCAGGCGCCCCTTAATCATATATTTTAAAAATTGATTGCGTCCTCCCCCCTTTCCTTCACCCCAAGACAGCTAGAATAGATACAGTCATTCTTAGAATACAAACAGGGAATTTTGTGTTTTACTCACCAGCGTCTTCCCATGTATAGAACAGTGCCAGGCACACAGGATGAGCTCAGTGAATATTTATTGTATGAATGGGCGAAGAATACACGCAATAAGCAAAACTGCGTGCTTCGAGAGCCCCTTTCACCAGTCCTAAGAGACAAGCGGGAGTCACCAGGAACTTGATTTTTGTGATTGGGGATTCCTCGGCGCTCGTACGGATTGAGAGAGTACCTTCTTACATTCTTTAGGATGTACTGATGGGTGGTGGTTTGTGAACTTCATGCACAGAGCTGTACACAGGTAGAACACCAAACTAACTTGCATCGAAGTCCACGTAATCCCAAATTTGTATCATCAGAAACCCGTTTTTGTAAGTGCACGGGTCTACCGTTCTCTTGTGCATCTGTACAGGACAATCTGGGATACTTCTTCACTGGAGATTAACGCTGAGGAGGGGATCAAGGGTGGTGGCTCCGAAATGCGCAAGCAGGGGAAACGACTTAACACTCACTTTTCGCAAACAGACGCCAATTCAGAATCAAATTCTCACCCTAGATCAAATCCCGCGCTCCTCCTACCGGCAACCTGCCTCTACCCCGCCCCCTTTGATACCTATGGTGGGCGGGGCAGAGAGGAGCCGTTCCCGGCTCCCCCCAAATTGGTTAAGCTCGCCCGAGTTCTGGTATTCCATTTCTGAGCAAACACAGAGGAAACGGAGCAGCCAACGAAGACCGCCGACCAAATGACAGCGGAGCTTCACACGTGGACAGAGAACGAAGCAAAACACGAAAGAAAGGCAGTAATCCAGCTGCCACGTGAGGCGGGCGATCCCGTCCGCCCTCCGAGCGAGAACTTCAACTCCCGCCTTGCAGCTGGGCGGTTATCCTCCGTGGACTATAATTCCCAGGGTGCTGCGGGAGCGACCGCCCGCCTCTCCTCCCGCCCCTCCCCCGCCCCTCCCGGCCGGATCGGCGTGCGCCTGCGCACCGGAGGCCGGAGGAGTCTTACCCTAATGTAAGATGGTGGCCCGTCTGGCTGTGGAACCCACCGAAAGCTGAGAGTCTGTCTCTCAGCCGTAAAGGTCGGACTCGCTGAAGCAATCAGGCCCGGTTCTGAAGAGTTTTTTCCCCGACACTCGTTCAGTGGTCTCTCGTGAGGACGCGGCAGCGCGTGGAGTCGGCTAAGGGAAAAGCGAGGCAAGGCAGGCGGGTGAGTCTGTGCGGGGCTGGGCTTAGGGGAAACCCGGGGCTGACCGGCTACGAGAGAGCGGAGGCTTCGCTGGGACTGTGCAGGCCGCACCCCCCTTTCTCCCCACCCCCGCCTCATCTTCACCCTCCTCCTTCTTGGTCTTCCTCCTCCTCCTCTTCTTCCTCCCTCTCCCCTCTACGCCACAGCAGTTACCACCAGGAAAAGGGAGCGGGGCAGAAGGCGGCGCGGCGGCGAGCACCGACTCCTTCGAAAATTTCTTCAATTGGGGAGCCGAGGCGGATTCTCGTCTCCACCTCTCTCCCCTACGTTTCTGTAGGGGAAGAAATCTTGGGTCTCCGTACTCCCTTGTTTCCCCAGCCCTCTCTCCCCTCCCTGACGTCCTTGTCCCCGTAGCCCCCGTCTCCCAAGACCAAAGCCATCCCTTCCACTCTGACCCGAGTTGCTGCTGCTCATCAGTCCCACTACTCATTGCCCACTCGTCCTGCTGTTTGTTTTTTGCTCCATTGCTACCACTCTGGAGTTAGCCTTTGCCCCCCCTCTTGTGCTTGCAATCAGCCCCTACTCTATCTGCCACACTGGCGCTTCTTCGGATTTGCAGTCGTTCCTTTAACCACATCTGTCATTTTAAAGCTGCCCCTTAAGTATCTAGATTATGCTGCTGCTCGTTCTAACCCACCTGTTTCACAGCTTTCTTGGGAATTGTCTGTTCCTTCCGTCTTTTCTATCCAGATTCTTTCAACATACACTTCCAGAAAAAAAGGGATGCCCCGTGTTGGCCCCTGAAAAGTCAAGTTGGGAAGTGAATTGAGTGAGGTAGGATACTCTTAAACGTTATGAGTGAAGATCATTTATTCAGGCTGCTCGGAAGAAGAACGTATTCTTTTGGCTTTCAGTGATCTATTTGTGGATTTTTCGCTCTGTTGGGACGTGGGGATTTTTGTGTGGTGGTTTTTTTTTTTTCTTTTTTTCCCTTCCCTTCTATTTTTGACCGGCTTCTGCCTGCTACTAAGCATTCTACTGAATTACCTTTCCCCGGGACACTTAATGTGAACTCTGATTATACCAACAAATATTAGCCTAGGCATTTCAAAATAAGATAAATCTGGCATACAACCAAATTAATCTGTGAACTCCATAAGAAAATACGAGATTTTGATTATCTGCTGGTTATATGTGGGTTACAGATCCTTTCCATATTGAAAATTGATTACTGACTGAGTTATATTGAGGATCGGCTTTATTGATGACATATTTATGGTTCGGGTGGAAATTTCCTTTCCAGCCAATATCAGACTTAGTATTTTTGGATTTGGGAAGTTCTCTCTTTTAACATAAATTGTCTTCTCTCGAAAATTCATTGGGTATGTATGCAAAAGAAAAATGAATTTTTTTTTCCCCAAAAGTAAATCCCCATTTTTTTCCACAGAAAAGAAGGGGGCTGGGAAAAGAAATGACAAAGCTATACTCTTATATGCATTTGTTGGCACTCACTGTCATTATTATCTACATTAAAAAGCAGAAAACTAGGAGCAAGGGGTGGCTGATGATGTCCATTTTTTGATGAAAGCAAAATTGAAATGCCCTGACTAATGGTATGAAGAGCCTGTAATCACACCACTGTGAAATAAAGAATTATCAGAAAAACAAACAGGATTACATAGATCAGATACATACATTTCAACATTTCAAGTTTAAACATAAATAAGACACTGTGTTATATGTAAAAATGTTAAAAGTCACAGTAGCAATTTCATGCATCAAGTATACCTCTTGCAAAAGTAATAATACCTTAAGTGTAAATACAAATACATACAGTTACCCTTTTAATCACTTTTTCACATTGCTGTATTTTGATTTTTATAAATTTTACCTGTAATACTTGAGGAATCTTCATTTGGCATTCTATTTACTTGATTGTGATAAATGGTCTGCTTTATCAAATATAAACCAAGGTTAGAAGAGCTGTTTATAAAATTTCCTTCTTCTTTTAGCCACTTAAGCCCCAATTTGGGGAAACTAACTAAATCCCTACTCTCTGAGACTTGTAAGCAATTTATATAGCAAGCCTTGTCCTGAGTTATAACTTGAGGTTTTTCTTTAAAAAATTACTTGTATTTAGTTTATCAGTAGGAACATGTTTAATACAATTGATCTTCAACTCTCAGTAAAAGTACCTATCATTTTCTTTCGTCATACACTGATGGAGAAGCTCTCCACTTTGTACCTGCAAATAATACCAACACACAGGTTTAGGAAACCCTTAGCAGTCATACTTGGCTGATTTGTAAGCAGTGTGTTCTAGGAGAGGACTGTTCGGCAGAAAAGTGTAAATGATTTTAATACATCTTTTGTAAAGATATTTTAGCTCACTAAATATATTCTCAAGTAATTTTCTTCACTCTATACTTTCCTCTTGCAATCATTAGATTCTTAGTTTCTGCACTTGAAAGTCAAAATGAATTCACTTTGGGATCTTTAGTACATTTGAAGGAGGTATTTAAATTTTTTTGACATTTTGATAGGAAATTGGGAGCTGTAATTTCAGAATATTTTTGTATCATTTAAGTTTTTAGATATAACTTGAAGAACATTGCAACTTCATACTTCGTGGATTTGGTTTGTTCTTCTTTGTGATAGGTTGGAATACTTTTCTGCCAGGTTCAATAGTTGAATTCTTTAGATGAATAGATGATTTCTATAGGAAGGTTTTTGAACATGAATTACTTTAAATTAACTTATTTTAAATTAACTTATTATATAAAATTTGTTTCCATAAAATTGCATAGACAAGTCTTTAATTTTATTAGGATGAGATAGTTAAAATCAAATCACAAAATGCAGGAAAAGAAAATTTTGTACTGTCCTTCAGCTTCACTAGCAATAACTTTCAACTCATTGCTTTGTAAAGGAGAGTGTTGCTTAAGGATGAACTTCTTTCATTAGGGGATTTTATTTTAAAAATGATTTTAAATGGCTTAAGAGAATGAAGAAAACATTTTCTCAAGGCTTCCCTTTTCTTCCCTACTCCTGGTTTTAAGATGAAGCTACACTCTTCATTTTACTGTGTGTGTGCACGTGTGTCTTGTATCTGCAAATAATACTCAATTGAATCTATTTCAATTCATGTTATTATTTTTATAGACCATTCAAGTGAAATAGAAAGTTTTAATTTGTTAAAACTTCAGCCTCTGCTGAAAATTCAGTTAGCTTTCTGTCATTAAGTGTAGTACTGTCTTGACGTTTTGTGAAGGAAGATACATTTAGCTCAGTTGGTTCCAGAGAAAAACAGTAGGGAAATAGGTTATAGAGATTTTTCGTGTTCTAGAAATAGTATAACTAGAATGTACCACATACTTTTCTCAAAGGATTTCTTAATCTAAGTGGAGCTTGTAAATGGTTTTTATCCCACTGGAATAGCATGTATTGGATAAAATTTAACACATTCTGAGATTTAAAAAATTTTATGTACTTCAGAGATACTAAGAAAAATCTGCAAATGCCCATTCTT
>NC_138380.1:15677515-15719089 GCF_054177405.1 Leptonychotes weddellii
CTGCAAATGCCCATTCTTATATATAAAATGTGTCAATATGTCAGTATCCCTGGTATCCTAAAGATAGTTCTAAATATTTTTTTCTTGGAAGTTGAGATTATACAAATTATAAAGATGGCATAATTTACTCAATCATGTAGTGATGCAAGGAAAGAAGATAAGTGGGACTTTTTAATCACATATTTAGTGGTTTTCTGAAAGAACTTTTTTCCAAATTGCTTTTAATCTTATTATGTGGTCTTTATTAGAAAAGAGTGTGTGGTAAATGTTAACTTTTTTTTTTTTTAAAGATTTTATTTATTTATCTGAGAGAGATAGAATGAGACAGAGAGAGCACATGAGAGGGGGGAGGGTCAGAGGGAGAAGCAGACTCCCCGCTGAGCAGGGAGCCCGATGCGGGACTCGATCCCGGGGCTCCAGGATCATGACCTGAGCCGAAGGCAGTCGCTCAACCAACTGAGCCACCCAGGCGCCCCAAATGTTAACTTTTTTAAACGTAATATAATTCAGTGGGTTTTGTCACATTTCTTTTTCATGGTATAATTCTTTTACTTTTTAATCAGAAATTAGTTTATGGAAGAGAAAATTTAAACACTGTTTTGGCCCTTGGATTAGCTTTCCCATAGCAGTTTTTTTTGTTTGTTTGTTTTTTCCATGAGAAGGGGAGAACATAGATGCTACCAAAAAAATGATGATTACTTTTACTTGCTAGAAAAAGTTAATTTTCAAGATAGTACAAGTACAAGGGAATTTGAGGATGAGTTTATTTTTCTCCTAAGAACTGTATTTGTGAGGAAGGTTTTGTTCTTACTAAACTCTGTTTATACAAGAGGGTTGTCCTGTTTTAAACTTTAATTGCTTTGGGTGATGAGGAGATGATACGTTGCTATGAGGATAAACCTTGCTATTTGTTTATATGTCTGTCAGATATCGTTTCAAAAACAAATATGTTTTTTTAGTTATGGCAACTAAAGTCTTACCTCTTGAGTGTTTAGAGACAGTATGGGGAGGGAAAATCAAAATAATCATATTGTTTTATTCCTAAAACCAGTCTGGAAAAAAAATAAGTCAAGGCAAAATAAGCAGTGTAATTAGAAGAATAAAATGCCAGCATTTAAAGGTAGCTGGTGTTGCATTCCTGCTTTTGGAAGAAGTTAATGAATGATGTTGTAGGGAAAATACTGATTGAAATTTGAAAAGTAGCTATAGACTGAAATATCAAAGGGGTGGAACGTTCCTTAGCAGCTACAAACAGATACATTGTCATTAAGCCAAATATCTGAAATTTCTTAACCATGTTTTTCAGTCTTTGGAATAAAGAGGAAGTGCTAATTTTTCTGATTATTTAAGAACCTTCTAATTCATTCCCTGTTGAGGGCAGTAGGTGTCTTCAGATTGTGAGTTTCCTGAAATAATACTGGCTGACTTGTGTTATTGAACATTGATTGTAGCAACTTTTTTTTCCTACCGTTTGTATGCTTATGACTTTTTCCTGATGTTTTTTATTTTTTGAGGTTTGGGTGGACCTTTTTGTGAATGCTGTGATTGAATGAAAATTTGAAATGTAAACAGTATTGCTTTTGGTAGTAAGATTAATTATTCTTTTGATAGAGAACCCCTCCCATTTTGATCCCATTTTTTTCCTTTAACTGGTTTTTATTCTTAGAATTAGGATGCTGCAACTTCCCTGTCAAATTAGATCTTTCCAGAAATTTTTTTCTTACTCTGAATTGGGACCTAGGTATTTGTTGAGTAAAGAAAATGTTATAATATATTTCGGTTTTGTCATTTAAAATGAAGTAAAGACATTATTAGTACTTTTTAAAAAATAAACGTATTAATGTGAAAAATTTTAAACAAGTATAAAAGTAGACACCCAACTTTGGGGCGCCTGGGTGGCTTAGTCGTTAAGCGTCTGCCTTCGGCTCAGGTCATGGTGCCAGGGTCCTGGGATTGAGCCCTGCATCGGGCTTCCTGCTCAGCGGGAAGCCTGCTTCTCCCTCTCCCGCTCCCCCTGCTTGTGTTTCCTCTCTCACTGTCTCTCGCTCTCTGTCAAATAAATAAATAAAATCTTAAAAAAAAAAAAAAAAAAGTAGACACCAACTTCTTTTTAGTTGTCACTCAGCTTCAAAGATTATTACCTCATAACCAGTCTGGTTTCACCTATATCCCTACTTTACCTCTCATCCCTCTACTCTTTGACCTAGATTATTTTGAAGCAAATCCTAGTCATCATTACTACATTTGTACTGGAACTCTTTTGACATAGTAAGATAAAATATCTTGATATTTTATCAAGATTATTTAATCAGCTTGTCAAATAGTCTTGGAGTACTTATAGATCCACTTTCTGTGCTATGACCCAGCCTCTTAAGAGTTTATTATCTTGCTGGGTAAACTTTCATAATAGTACAACTAGCACTATCCAAAGCAGTATCCAAATAATGTGCGGTATACATAGTCTGGGTCCGTTATGTCAGCGTAGGGATATCTTCAGACTGAAGTTCTAGGAGTGAGGCTTCTTAGAGAAAGTGGGGCTTGAATAAAAAATATATACCATCTGCATAGGGAGAGCATCTGCAGAAGGAGAACATTCCATATGTGAGCAAACACTGGCTGTGACCAGCATGATGTGAGAGGGACGTAAGTAGTCTGACCTCAGTGGAACAAGGTCTTAATTTCTGGGAATGGTGTCAGATAAGTTAGTATACTAGGGTAGAGCTAGGTTTGAAAGGTATATTCAGTGTCAGGTTGAATTTGATCTGCTAAACTGTAAGGAGCCATTAGAGTTGGCCAGGAGGCAGGAGATAACATATTAAAGGTGCTTTTTTTTTTTTTTTGAAGAAAAATTGCCTTTCAGTAAGGTGCATCATATTTTGGGGTTGACAGTTAAGTTGAATGTGAAAAATTAATGACTAGGCCACTGAGGTAAGGGGCCATGGAGAGAAGTTAGTGTTGAAGTTCTAGAGGATTTGGCAGCTAATTTATTTCATTTTCTCTTCAGTCCCTTACATTCAGAAGTAACACCAAGGTTTTAAAGAATCGAGAACTGAAGAAATGTGGTCGATTTATCTCTGATAGTAAACTTCAATTTATTATCCAGGCCTAGCTTTTGGAAGGGAAGTGATGCATGATACTCGATATATAACAACCTTAAAAAAATTCTGTAGAAAATAGCTACATTATATAGCTTTATATTATATAAATTATATAAATAATTTTAGATATTCTTTCACTAGGGAATGAGAGGACAGTCTTAATTACATGATAGTAAGAGGGGTGCCTGGGTTGCTTGATAGGTTAAGTGTCCTGAACGAACCTGCGTTGGGCTCCACACTCAGCGCAGAGTCTGCTTGAGATTCTCTCCTCCCTCTGCATCCTTCCCCTATGCTTGAGTGCTCTCTCTCTCTCCTCTCTCTCAAAAAAAAAAAAAGAGTCAAGAAGGAGTATTAGGAAACTTATTTGAACAGCTTATAACCAGTATATATTATTAAATATCTGTAAAGTTTAATAATGACCTGATGAGAGCAGAAGAAATGGCAGAAAATTCTGATGAAGTAGGGCACTAACTATTGTCAGCACCAAGCTCCCTTAAGGATGGATAAGTTTAGGTCAGCAGGCTAGAGAAGAATGTAGGGACATTATTAAATGGAAATGTGTTCTTTGATTTAATTTGTTATACTCTGCTTTGCAAAGGTATTAATAAAAATAGATCTGGCTAAGCAGCCATATTTTTATTTGGAATTTTCCTTTTTTTTTTTTTTTTAAAGATTTTATTTATTTATTTGTCAGAGAGAGAGCGCACATGAGCAGGGGGAGGGGCAGAGGGAGGAGAAGCAGGCTCCCCACTGAGCAAAGAGCCGGATGCGGGACTCGATCCCAGGACTCTGGGATCATGACCTGAGCTGAAGGCAGACACTTAACCGACTGAGCCACGCAGGTGTCCCTATTTGGAATTTTTCTTAAGTTACAAGACCCCTAAAGTTCTTTTCTTGTTTTGTTGACTCTTCATTAAACCAACTTTTTCATCCGTTTTGTATTTCTGGAAAATTTTGCATTTGTTTTGTGAAGGAAAATTTTACATTTTGTCTTAAAGCAGGAGAGGGGGAAGTAGATATGCTTCTGGCTTTGTAAATAATCAATGAATAATACTGTACTGCCATTTATTCACTTACTGCTTCCTTCAATATCACATGTATTCCTTCTCTACAGTATATAGCATGTGGATCTTAAGGATTCTCACAGAGTCTGAAAACAGCTCAAGCTGAGGGTGCTTGCAACAACTTCAAAATTAATCTTTATTCACCAATCATTTTTGGTCCTGGTATTATAAAAGGTATGACCTACCATAATGCCATGGACCCTTCAGGTACTTAGGAAATATTGATAAGGATACGGATGATGATGCAACATAGTACATTATTGGGACATGTCTGTTTTTCCTTAACATTCCCTCCATCCTACGACCTCCTCACTCCTGGTAACATGACAGAGCTATTTTTGACATTTTTTACTTCTTTATATAGCTGGTCATGTGTGCTTTCTAATATGGTCAATAGAATGGAAAGCTGTTGCCTTCTTGGGGGTTTAACAGGGGCTTTAGTATGTTAATTTTGGATTTAAGATTGAGTTGAGATCCCTTCATGCAGGAAAATCTTGAGAAGGATTGTATATTTTTCTAATTGCCACCAGTGTATGTGGGAGGGAAGTAAGTATCAAGTACACAGTATAGGAGAACCTTAGTATTTGAGAATATCTCAAGTGGTAGCTGCCAATCCATTCTTTTCCCAAGAAATTTTAATTTAGTCCCTTGGAGTATGGAGCCATTTATAAAGGTCACAGTGGGTGGTAGTGGGGAGAAAATGGTTCCCTGCTCCAAAAAAATCTATCTCAATTTTAATAACTTAAATAAATCTCAAATTATTAATAGTTTGCTTTTTTTTTTTTTCATTCACGCAATTCTTGGGAAGGAGCTGACTTTGTGTGAGTGGCTTTGGGGTTGCCTTGGGCGGCCAGGCGGGTAGGTATATTGTAAACCCAGGAAAGGGGAGGGAGGCAGAAAATAAAGTGAGAAGACTTCAGATTCTAGCAATGGCAACTCTGCATTTTTGACTAAAGCATTGTCCAGCTCCTTTGCTGCCTTTGGTTACATACTTCAGGGTTTTTTTGTTTGTTTGTTTGTTTTTTAAGGTTTATTTACTTTAGAGAGATAGAATGGGTATGGTGGGAAGGGGAAGAGGGAGAGAGAATCCCAAACAGGCTCCACACCCAGCACAGAGCCTGACATGGGGCTCAGTATCGTGACCCTGAGATCAGGACCTGAGCTGAAACCAAGAGTTGGGATGCTTAACTGACTATGCCCCCCAGGCACTTCAGGGTCTTTTTTTCTAAGTTAGACTGTTAGTACGAGTTGGGAAGGCTACAAACTTTAGCCTTTTCCAAATCAAACTAGTGTCCTTGTCCAGCCTTGTGCATTTTAACCTCTATAGCTCAAAGCCTGACAGATTTGTCTTTTCTCTGCCAGAAGGAAAGGGGAAACAGGAAAGAGAAGAAAACGATAGGTATGATACTTCTCATCTGCTTATATGTTAGTGATGTATTATTCTAAGACTGTTCTATGGAAAATCCTCTGCCTTTTATTTTTATGTATTCAGTTATAAAATAGCTTTATGAATTTACCAAGTGAGTCCTTAGGAACCTTTTAAAAGGGCTTTTGAGGGGCACCTGGGTGGCTCAGTTGTTAAGCGTCTGCCTTTAGCTCAGGTCATGATCTCAGGGTCCTGGGATCGAGCCCCGCATCGGGCTCCCTGCTCTGCGTGAGGCCTGCTCCTCCCTCTCCCACTCCCCCTGCTTGTGTTCCCTCTCTCGCTGTGTCTCTCTCTGTCAAATAAATAAATAAAATCTTTAAAAGAAGGAAAAAAGGTCCTTAGGTAGCCATGGAATTAGTGATAGGTTGAAGAGTACCTATATAAGTTGATGCTTGGTGGTACTTTTTTGAGATTTCTTGCTGCTACTAAAATCTTCCCTGTCATACTGGACACAGTCCTAGATGTGAGTTTTGCTTCCAAAAAGTAAAGCTAGGAATCTCTTTTTAAGGTAGCTACCTTCCCTGCATTGTATTCAAGTCTGTTTTGATCCTGATGAAAGCAAGTGTAACAGTAAAATACTTTAATACAGTTATGCTAACAAAAGAACATTTGTTAGTCATGTGTTACCATATATTCTTTTGTCATGCCTAGCAAATATTTTCAGCAGCTTTGGTGAACTCTGAATAATACATGATGTGTTTGTGTTTACAGATTGTTGTTTTTTTTTAATTTTATGTACTACTAAATTCTACAATTTTTAAAACTTGACATGATATTAAAGGATATATTTTCTTCAGTATTTGGAGAAAGGACTAACTTAAATGATTTTTCATAGTTGAACAGAGTTTTTTGTTTTTTTTTTAAAGATTATATTTATTTATTTGACAGAGAGAGAGACAGTGAGGGAGGGAACACAAGCAAGGGGAGTGGGAAAGGGAGAAGCAGGCTTCCCGCAGAGCAGGGGGCCTGATGCGGGGCTCGATCCTAGGACCCTGGGATCATGACCTGGGCAGACGCTTAACAACTGAGCCACCCAGGCGCCCCATAAACAGAATTTTTCATAGCTTCTTGTTTTCTGTGCAAGCTCTTTGAATTGTCCCCTATTTTTATTTATTGCTGTTACTGGGAGTATGCAGTGTAGTATGGAGCCAGACTGCCTAAATGTAAATCTTGACTCTACCATTTATTACTTGTCAGACCTAGGACAAGTTACTTTACCCTGTGTGGGCCTCAGCTTCCTCATTTGTAGCATGGAGATGTGAGGATTATCTGTGGAGTAAATGAGTTAATATGTAAAGTGCTTGGAATAGTATTTGGCACATAGTAAACCCTGTGTAAGTGTTTGCTATTATTATACATTATTATACATTTGAAAGAATCAGAAAGCGTTCATTTTTGAAGACTTATTTTTTTTATTCAATACAGTTTTTAATGTTTAGGTACTAGACATACGTTTTCAGTAATTATTTGACAAGCTGGAAACACAAGTAATGTGTTTGAGGGGACAGTCGAAAGACTGGCCTGCCTGGAATTCTTTTGAATCAGGGAGTATTAGAAAATGAAACTGGGTAAGTATGATTAAAAATGATTATGGAGTGTTTTGGACTGAGGCAGAGAAATTTAGATGTGGTTGTTAAGAGGGCAATCATTGCAATCATGGTAAGGTTCTTTTTTTTTTTAAGTCAGGAGAGTGATGTGTTTAAAATAGTATTTAAGGGAGGATGGTTTTGAGTGTCCTTGGTAGCATAGAATTATTTGATTTTATGTGGACAGAGGGTTTTTTTTGTTTTTGTTTTTGTTTTTTTTTTTTGTCTGTTCTGTTCACTGATCTACCTTAAATGGCCCAGACAGTGCCTCATAGATAGTAAGAGCTCAATAAATACTTATCGGATGAATGAATTTTTTTTTTTAAAGATTTTATTTATTTGAGAGGTAGAGCACAAGTAGGCAGAGTGGCAGGCAGAGGGAGAGGGAGAAGCAGACTCCCCGCTGAGCAGGGAGCCCTATGTGGGACTCGATCCCAGGACCCTGGGATCATGACCTGAGCCGAAGGCAGATGCTTAACAGCTGAGCCACCCAGGCGCCCCTCGGATGAATGAATCTTAAGGGAGACTGTGAGTTAACAGAGAAACACAAAGGACTCAAATTAAACTTTTGGAACCTCTGCCTTTAAGGGGTCGAAGTGAGAAAAGTGTTATTAAAGGAATAATTGGAGAGGTAGAAAGAAGATGGAAAAGTTTAAGTTTCAGAAAACAAAGAGATTTTCCAGTAGAGAGAAGTCACAAAGATGAGGAATAGGAAAATCCAATATGGTATCACTTCAGTTTTTTTTTTTTTTAAAGATTTTTATTTATTTATTTGACAGAGACACAGCGAGAGAGGGAACACAAGCAGGGGGAGCGGGAGAGGGAGAAGCAGGCCTCCTGTCGAGAAGGGAGCCCGACGTGGGGCTTGATCCCAGGACCCTGGGATCATGACCTGAGCTGAAGGCAGTCGCTTAACGACTGAGCCACCCAGGCGCCCCGGTATCACTTCAGTTTTAAGAGGAAAAGAAAGTGACGTAGTCCAATATGACATTCAAGGCAATGAGAATAGAGAAAGCTCTTTGGCTTGTGGTGTGATGATCAAGAACAATGTTAAAGCAATTTCAGTAGCCTGGGAACATAAATCAGATTGGGGGGGAAGGTTAAGGAAGGTGTGAAGTGCAGACTTTAGGTAAAGACCATTCAGTCTAGAAATGGCAGGAAGACAAATTATAATAGCAGCTTTCTTAGTTCTTGAATGTGTACTATGAGGGATTCTATTTATTAGGAGAAAACTTGAGGCAGTTGTCCTGAATGTTCTTGTTTCATAATAGAGAAGACTTACTACACACGCTGCTTCAGGACTCTGCCACTTGCTAACTCTGTAACTCTCACTTGTCACATGGAGGCAATGACAGCATGTATTTCAGAGATCTGTGGTAAGGATTAAGTTACTGAATCTTTTAAAACACTTAGAACAATGCTTGGTATCTGGTAAATGTTTGATAAATGTTAGCTATTATCATCATCCACTGTTGAGGTATAGAGAGTAGGATTGGAGGTTCACACAGAAAAAGGAAAAAAAGAAATTAATGAAAGCATTGCCAAGTAATGTCAAGAACTACATGGAAAGGCCTTAGAACCTTTGCTCTGGCTTTTCCCTCTGCCTGAAGAAACTTTTCCAAATATCCACATAGCTACCTCAGCTCCTTCAGATCTTTGCTCAAATGGTCTCCTTTTCAATAAAGTCTACCCTGACTATTTTTTTATAGTTAGAACCCGGGCCCCTTTCCTTTAATATTTGCATTGTTTTATTTTTTCTATAATATTTATTTTTGTATATATCATATAATCCATTTATTCTTTATATATACTATTAGTTGTTGATTTCCACCTACTAGGGTAAGGATATTTGTTCCCTGATGTATCCCAGGTTCTAGGAATAGTAGTTGGTACATAGTAGGTGCTCAATATATGCTTGCTGAATTAATAAATTACTCTGCCATTGAGGTGGGTTTTCTGAGATTGGTGAACACTACGTAGAAGTTGACCTTAAAGATTTCCTCTCCTTTCTGAAATAAGTCCACTTTGGTAGTGGTTTTCCTGGCAATCTCTTGAGAAATCCATTTAGCTGAGAAAAGGAAAATGTAAGATGAATTTCTTTTTTGCTACAATAATTATATTTTACATTTGATTAGGTAATAAAACCTTACTGTTGAGTGCTTATTAGATACTAGGTACTGTTCTAAACTCTTTATTAGTTTTTAAAAATTCTACAACCTTACAAGTACATTATAGTTTCCTTGCAAGCCATCTTTAGGGATGGAGGGGAAGCCCTTTGCCCTGAGACTAAGCCTGCTTCCCAAGACTGTTTGTTGTCTTCTTTTGACAGGGAGCTTCTTATATGTCATTCTTCCCTCCAGCATTCACAGCCTTGACACTATTACTTGCCTGAAGTACATCTGGACTAATCTCATTATATCCTTTATCCCTTTTTATGGCAGTCACCACTAGTCTCATACTTTAATCCCCACAGGGTTCTGAACATTTCTGGTTCTTTCACTCCTCTCGATCATCAGCAAAATTTCTTCTATCCTTGTTTTTTTCCCGAACATTTTCCTCTACTTTCTACTTTCCTGAAAACACTGCTTCCCCTGCAGTCCTCTTACCTGTTGGCTATTAAGTTTTTCATTTTTTTCTTGTATGCCATCATCAAAGGTCAGTGGGGAGTCCCATGCACTATGATTGAAAACTGTATTTCCCATTCTGACCTCCTCCATATAGGAGTTGAAGAGGGAGCCTGGTTCCACTGAGTCTGAAAAATGAGGCAGTTACTTTCCATTCACCTCCCCTCCCTGAAACTTGTCTGTTAACAGGTTATGTTGTCCATAAACCCTTGTTTGCTGTCATCTACTGCACTCTGGGTTACATCTTCTCTTTTCTTGACTGTTATAGCTCGTAGCTCACTGTTACTCTTGCTGATACTCTGCCACTTTTAATTCTTCATAATTTCAGCATATGCCATCTCTGATCCTACTACTGTGGCCTTCTCTAAATTATTCTCTAAAGATTTTGCTCACTGTCTCATCTTAGTCACTCACTCCGTGGTTGTATCTTACACCTTCTTATTACCAATGACTTGAACCCTTCCATGATTTTCAATTCATGCAGCCCCTCTGCCATCTATCTTTTCAGCTCATTCTACCTAATACCCTAACGTAACAACCTTTTACTGTCATTAGGACTTCCAGTCCACAGACTGTCCTTTGCCCCCTTGACTTTCTTCTTACCTATTATACATTCATTTCCTAGTGATCAATCATTATATTCATTCCCTTTCTTATGCCCTCTACTCTCTTGCTCCTTTTTTACTTCTTCATACTTTACTTGGTAAAACATCAACTCTAGTTAAGTCAGATTCTCTTGAGTACTTCACATCTGCACCTCTGTGGCTAAAAGTGACTGAAGAATACAACTATGATGAGCACTCTCAACTTTAAATTCATAGTAAGAAACTTCAGGTGGCCCTTAATATTGTCTGGCAGTCATAGTCTATTTCTTTAACCCATTCATTTTTCCCTCTCCCAGATGACTTAGTTAAACCCTTGCCTTTCTTCTCAGACTTCCAGCCTTCCTCCTCATATTCACTTTCAGTTGATGGACCTGCTTCCTCTTCCATTGAGAAAATAGAAGCCATCAGAACATTTACAGACTCCACCACCACATCTACGTACCTGATGGTCTGACTCACAGACCTCTGCCTTCCTTCTGTCACTATAGATGAACTGTCTTTACTTCTGTCTAATCCAGTTCCTCTGATTAATGTATTCGATCCCATCCCCTTTCATTTACTCTGAACATTGCTCTAAGCAATTCTCCTCCCTCTCTTCACATCATTAATTTTTCCTTTTCTGGATCATTCCCATTAATGTGCAAACATGCTATCATTTTTATCCTCATAAAAATATCTTCTTTTGCTCTACTCTTTTTCCATTGCAACAGAATCCCCTAAAGCATTGTCTAAATGTACTTGTTCTGATTATTTTCTCATGTTTTCTCTGAAGCCTGTTCCAGTCAGGCTTTGGCCCCTACCACTCACTGTACTAAGATTGTTTTTGTTCAGATCTCCTAACAATGACAGTGGTAAATCTAGGAGTCCTTTCTTTGTATTATGTGATCAGTCTACATTTGACAAGTTATTTTCTCTTTCTCTTTGATATACTTGTTTCATTTACCTTTTAAGATACCATATCCCCTTGGTTTTCCTTAAAACTTACTGGCTGCTCCTCCTTAGTCTTTCTTGGTAGATTCTCTTTGCCTACCTCTAAACGGTGGATTATCCCAGGGCTCAGTACTTGATTATCTTGTCTATTTACCCTCACTCCCTTGGTGATGTCTACTAGTTTCCTGGCTTTGAATATCTTCTTTTTTGGGGTGGGGTTGGGGGGGCGCTTTGAATATTTCTAAATGTTGATGGGTCTCAAATTCATTTCTCCAGCCCAGACTACTCTCTTCAACTCCAGATTTGTATATCTAGCTGCCTGCTTAATGTCTTCACTGGAATGACTGTTAAATATCTCAAACTCAGTATGTCCAAAATAGAATTCATGCTCTTTCCTCCCATATCTGCCCTCCCCTACCTGCTTCACCCACATAACCTTCCTCATCTCAGGTTGGCAGCTTTTAGTTGCTCAGGCCAGAAACCTTGGCATTATTCTTGACTCCTGCTCTCACACATTTATTCCATCAGGAAATTCTTGGCTCTGCCTTTGAAACATGTACAGAATTCACCCAGTTTTCACCATCTCCACGGCCACCGTCATCTCTTGCTGGGTAGTTGCAGCAGGCTTCTAAGGGATTGCTCTACTTCTACCCTTTTCTCTGTAGTTTGTTAATAATATAGCTGTTAGAATGATCCTTTGAAAACATCAGTTAGATGGCAAGAGATCTTGCACCACATTTAAGAAATTTCATTTGAGTTGATAAGATTAGATATTGTTCTAGTCTGTTTTATTTTACTAAATATCATTGGTGCAGATGGCATATTTAGTGTAGACTTTGATTATACCTATTTTTATGGGTGGGCAAAGAGTTGTCAGGGATGGTTCATGGTCTTCCTCTTTTCACTAACCATCCTGTTTTTTTTTAAGATTTTATTTATTTATTTGAGAGAGAGTGCCCCTGCATGAGTGGGGGGAGGGGCAGAGGGAGAGGGAGAGAGACAAGCAGGCTCTATGCTCCGTGCCAGGCTTGATCCCAGGACCCCAAGATCATGACCTGAGCCGAAGCAGATGCTTAACTGACTGAGCCACCCGGGTGCCCCACTAACCATCGTCTTTTCAACCCTACACACAGAAAGACTCGACACCTATATCCCTGAAGAAATTGGAAAGAGAAGGTCTGAGTTGGTTACTATTTCAGAAAGTTGCTTTGAATGTAAGAGCGGACCACCCTTTCTTGATAGAGTTCTGCTGTTACTTCATTACTGCCTTTAGCAGTAACGTCCTATAGCAAAGTTTGCTTTCCCTCATCCCCTGCCAAATTTCATGTCCTCTCTACCCCTGCCCTTTTTGTTTTTTCCTACTCCTAGATGGAAGTGTTGTATTTCTTAACTTTTGGCTCTATTTGAATTAGTATTTTATACTCTAAACTCCTTTTACATATCCTGAAACCCATTCTTAGGGCTGGGATAGGAGTTGTTTTTACTTTTGTGAATAGAGTTTCCAATAGAATGATACTGAACATGATAGTAAAAGGGGAATTGATAACAAAGAGGTGAAAAAGAAATGATGTGTATAATTGTGGGGAAAATCAAAGTACTTGTCATAATGCTGATAATTTCTGGAGGAGTTATACTTTACTGCATATAAAGAAGCTTGGAGATTGTGGGCAAGAAAGAATTTAACAGTTCATTTTTTAAGTTTCTTTGAGTTCTTTTCTCTGAAGGCACATGTTCTGTAATCAGTTTTCTTTTGATTCCCTTTCAGAAAGTTTTCTTGTATTGGGATCAACAATCATATAAAAATTACGATATTGTGTATATGTTGCTGTTGATTTCAGATCCTTTCAGATTATTGTACTTGATCTCTTGGTCTGAAGGTAGATATATGCCTGTTTTCTCAAGCCATTTCTTAGACCTGTGTTATCCAATATGGAACATATGAGCTTCCTGTGGCTGTCGAGCACTTAAAATGTGACTAGTCTGGGGCACCTGGGTGTCTCAGTCAACTGGTTAAGCATGTGACTCTTGATTTTGTCTCAGGTCATGATCTCGGGCTCATGAGATTGAGCCCCAGGTGGGGCTCTATGCACAGCATGGAGTTTGCTTGAGATTCTCTCTCCCTTTCCCCCTCCTCTTGCTTGTGCTCTCTCTAAATAAATAAATTAATTAAATACATAAATAAAATATTAAAAAAATATGGCTAGTCTGAATTAAGATGTGTGCTACGTGTAAAATACTGGAGTTTGAATGCTTAGTACAGAAGATGCATTTTGAATGCATTGGGTTAAATAAAATTACTTTTTGTTACTTTTTCTTAATGTGCCTAGTAGAAAATTTAAAATTATAGTAGTGGTTTTCATTTCTCTTGGACACTGCTTATTTTTTTTTTTTTTTTGGTGATTTTATTTTTAAGTAATCTCTGTACCCAGTGTGGGGCTCAAATTCACAACCCTGAGAACAAGAGTTGCACGCTCTTCTGATTGAGCCAGCTGGGCGCCCCTAAACTTACCTTTTTCTTTGCCCTAATACTTTCAGTTGTTTTTAACTCAGTTAATGATCTGTTATGTATTCAACTAAAAATGAATTTGGTATTATGTATTTTAAAAGCATTTTTTTCTGAAGTTAAATACTTTTATATTATTGATTTTTTTTGTTTGTTTTTGTTTTGTTTGTTTGTTTTTAAGCAAGCAGGGGTTTAATAGTGGTCAGCGTGAAAGTACATTCTGAAGGTGGGAGAAGAGGGCAGGCCCAGAAGTGGCAACTGCCTATATTGTTATACCTTTTTTTTTTTTTAAAGATTTTATTTATTTCTTTATTTGACAGAGAGAGAGGGAGTGAGAGAGAAAACACAAGCAGGGGGAGTGGGAGAGGGAGAAGCAGGCTCCACGCTCAATCCCAGGACCCCAGGATCATCACCTGAGTCAAGGGCAGTTGCTTAACCAGCTGAGCCACCCAGTTGTCCCTATTTTTTTTTTTTCCAAGTGCCCCTATTGTTATCCTTCTTAGCATTAATGTTCTCAAGCCCTGAGTTTTCTTTTAAGTATTTGACTTTTGCCATACCCTGCTCATGGCACTACATAAGCATAAATTATTCTTTATCTCCATTGCCTGGAAGAATTTTGAAGGAGGAACTTAAAAGTATCAGAGTTGATCTTTTATTTACTTTACTTCTTAATATTAGACTATTTAATAGTACATTTTACAATCCTTCCATTATTAATGTATAACTTTAAAGGCAATTTGTATCTGGTTAAAAAAAAAAAAGGATTGAAAATTTTACGTATGAGGAAAGAGATTTTGTCTGCTTAAACACAAAACCCAGCAAATGAATAAACAATCCAAACCCCTGCTGACTCAGTCTGCTGTCTAGGTTTTATAAACTTTGATAAACTTGAGCCTTAGCACCCATTACTGCTGTTTCCCACCTCCCCATGTTACAGTACTTTATATAATAAAGATTTAAGTTCATGGTTTTGTTTATATTTTCTTTTTACATCTGTTGAAAAAGATTTATCTTGGGGTCAGTGAATGTTTTTTACAGAGGTTAAGCTTTGAACTGTGTTTAAGTCCAAGAGGCATATAGCTCAGATCTGGGTACTGAACAACTGATAATTGGGTAGCTCTGGATTATTTAAAGGGAGATGTTGACTTCTGAGCTCCAAAATATATTTCATTGTAATCCACACTATGTTGTTACCATAGACATATTAACAAAAATGGCTCTGTTAAACATTTGAATATTTACAGAAAAACTATTATTTTTATTCTCATCCAAAGAGTCCACGGTACATCCTTAGGTATTGAAAATTATATAAAAGCACACTCACAAGAAGAGTGCAAGAAGTAAAGTTTGGTCCAACACGCTTGAATCTTTTTTTTAAAGCTTATTTATTTTTAGTAATCTCTGTGCCCATCGTGGGGCTTGAACTTACGACCCCTAGATCAAGAGTCTCATGCTCTTCCGACTGAGCCAGCCAGGCACCCCCCTTGAATCTTTTTTAAAAATGACTGAAATTGATTTAAAAAAATAGGTTTTATAAACAAGGACAGTTGAGAAAAAGAAGATCTATGGCAAGAAGAGAACAGAGATAATATAGATAATAGGAATTGTAAAAAGGAAGAATGAAAGTGAGCTCATTAAAGTTCACATTCTTAGATGCTCACTGGAAGGATAACTTTGATAGGCTGAAAAAAAGATTTTGCTACTTGTCAATTTTCTGGACCTTAGAATACCGTTTCCCTTTTTGTTTCCTCTAAGCTTTGAGCATAGGCCCAATTTCTGTTGGCTGTGCAGTCTTAGATTTAGATTGATCCATAAGAATAATTTGAAGGGGCGCCTGGGTGGCTCAGGAGGTTAAGCGTCTGCCTTCTGCTCAGGTCATGATCTCGGGTCCTGGGATCGAGCCCCCCGTCGGGCTCCCTGCTAAGTGGGGAGTCTGCTTCTCCCTCTGCCCCTCCTCCTGCTCGCGTGTATAGGCGCTTTCTCTCTCTCTCCCTCCTTCAAATAAATAAAATCTTAAAAAAAGATTTCTGAATCCATCTATGGTGTGCATATCAACTGTTTGTTCTTTTTAATTGCTGAGTAGTATTTCACAGTGTGGATATACTACGGTTTGTTTAACCGTGCATCTGTTGAGGGATATATTTGTTTTCAGTTTTTTGGCAATTGCTAATAGAGCTGTTAACATTTGTGTACAGATTTTTACATGAACTTAAGTTTTCATTTCTCTGGGATAAGTGCCCAAGAGCACAAATGTTGGGTCATTAAGTAAGTTCATATTAGTTTTAAAAGAAACTGCAAGACTATTTTCTAGAATTGCTTTATGATTTTGCATTCCCACAAGCGTTATATGACTGATTCAGTTTTTTTCCAGATTCTAATGAGATTGTGTATTATCCCTTTTTTTGTTCTGTAGTTCATTCTGATAGATGTGTAGTGATATCTCATAGTTTTCATTTGCATTCCCTAATGGCTAAAGATGTAGAATGTTTTTTCATTTGCTTATTGACCATTCGTATATCGTCTTCGGTGAAACGTCTGTTTGTCTTTTGCCCATTTTCTGATTGGATTTTTTTTTTGCTGTTGAGTTTTGAGGGTTCTTTATATATTCTTGATACAAATTCTTTGTCCAAAATACGGTTTGCAAATATCTTCTCCTACTCTATAGCTTGTCTTTTCATCCTCTTAATAGGGCACCTCACAGAGCAAAAGTTTCTAATTTTGTTGAGGTCAGTATGTCCGTTCTTTCTTTTATGTATTGTGCTTTTTGTGTCAAGTCTAAGAATTCTATGTCTTGTCCTAAGTTTCGAAGGCTTTCTCTAAAAGTTAATAATTTTACATTTTACATTTAAGTGTATGATGTATTTTGGACTAATTTTTGTATAAGACATGAGGTTTAGGTTGAGGTTCTTTTTTCCTTTTTCTTTTAAGTACAGTTGCTCCTACACCATCTGTTGGAAGGGCTACCTTTCCTACAGTGAATTCCTTGCACACGTGTCAAAAATCAGTTGGGCATATTTGTGAGGACCTATTTCTGGGTTTTCTATTCTCTTCCATCCATCTGTATGTCTTTCTCCATGAGTACCACACTGTTTTGATTACTGTAGCTATACAGTAAGCTTTAGTATCAGGAAGAGTGATTCCTCCCACTTGACTCCAGGTGTTGTAGGACTTTTCCCTTTTCATGTAATTTTTAGAATAAGCTTATCTATGTCTCAAAATCTTTCTGAGGTTTTGCTGGGAATTGCATTACACCTATAGATCAATTTGAGGAGTGTTGATATCTTTACTATGTTGTATCTTCCAATCAGTAGTAAGTCTCTCCAGTTATTTAAGTCTTATTTCATTCATCAGCATTTTGTAATTTTCAACATATAGATCCTGCAAGTTTTGTTAGATTTATACCTAAGTATTTCAGGTTTTTTTGGTATGATTGCAAATGGCATTGTATTTGTAATTAGATTTTCATGTGTTTATTGTTAGTGTACAGAAATTTGATCTTTATGTGTTAATCTTGTATCCTGTGACCTTGCAGAATTCAATCTTAGTTCTAGGGGATTTTTTGTTCAAGGGGTTATTCCTTGGGGTTTTCTAGTTAAAATACCATATCATCTGCAAATAGGAATAGGTTTTTTTTTCTTTGTTCCAGTCTATTTGCTTTTTGTTTCCTTTTTTTACTTTATTGGCTGGCTGGAGCTTCCATAATTATGTTGAATAAGATTGTCGTCCTTACCTTACTTGAGCTTAGAGGGGAAGCATATGGTTGGCACCATTTAAGTGTGATACTAGTTGTGGGCTTTTTGTAGATGTTCTTTACCAAGTTGAAGAAGTTCCCCTCTATTCCTAGTTTACTGAGAATTTTTATTATGAATTTTGTGGAATGCTTTTTCTGTCAACCAGTATGATTCTTTTTTTTTTCCTTTAGCCTTTTGATATGGTGGATTACATTGATTTTCAAACGTTAAACCAGCTTCGCATACCTACGATAAATCCCAATAATCTTTTTATATATCGCGGGACTTTATTTGCTAATATCTTGTGCAGGATTTTTGCGTCTAAGTTCATGAGAAATATTGGCCTGAAGTCTTGGTTTTTGGTACTATGTCTTATTTTGGTCTCAGAGTAATACTGGCTTCATAAAATGAGTTGGGAAGTATTCCTTCCTCTTTAAAGGAAAAATAGTGTAAAATTAGAATTAATTCCTTAATTTTTTGGTAAAACTCTCTAGTGAAGCCAACTTAGAGGATTTCTTTTTCCTGAGCTTTTAAACTATGAGTTCGATTTCTTTATTGTTTGTACGACTTTTCAGATTATCTGTTTCATCTTGCTTGAGTTTTAATAATGTGTAGTTTCTGAAGAATTGGTTTTATTTTTTTCTAAGTTGTTGAAATTATGAGCATTAAGTTCTTAGTATTACCTTATTATGGCTGCTGGATCTCAGTAATAATCTGCTATTTCATTCTGATATTTATGATTCTTGTGTTTTCTCTTTTTATATTTGTCAGTCTTGCTAGAGGTTTGTCAGTTTCCTCTCCCCCCTCCCAAAGAACCAGCTTTTGGTTTCATTAATTTTTCTGTCTTGTTTTTGTTTTCAATTATTTTCATCTCTGCCCTTTATTATTTCCTTTCTGTTTACTTTCCCCTTCATTTTGTAGTTTCTTTTTTTAAATTTTTTGAGAGAGAGAGAGAGAGAGTGAAAGAGCACAAGAGGGGGTAGGGCCAGAGGGAGAAGCAGACTCCCCACCGAGCAGGGAGCCTGATGCGGAACTTGATCCCGGGACTCCGGGATCATGACCCGAGCCGAAGGCAGCCGCCCAACAAACTGAGCCACCCAGGCGCCCCTCATTTTGTAGTTTCTTGAGGTAGGAGCTAACATTATTGATTTGAGACCTTTCTTTTTTTCTAGTGTAAGTAGTTCTATAAACTTTCCTCTGGTTACTGCTTTAGCTGCAATTCTACAAATTTTGATATGCTGCATTGTCATTTTCTCTTAGCTCTATGTATTTTTTCCTTAACTTTTTATTTGTTTATTTAATTGAAGTAGAGTTGAGACACAGTAGCTCTATTTTATTATTTTCTTTGAGACTTCCTCTTTGGCTCATGGATTATTTAGCAGTATGTTGGTGTATTTTCAAGTGTGGGGAGATAATTTATTAATTTCTAGTTGGATTTCATTACGATCAGAGAAAACATACTATGTATGATTTCAATCCTTTGAAATTGGTTGAGTTCTGTTTTATGGCCCAGGGTGTTGTTTATCTGGCTGAATGTTCCATGGGCACTTGAAAAGAATGTATGTTCTCCTACTTTTTTTTTTTTTTTAAGATTTTTAAATTTAATTTAATTTATTTATTTGAGAGAGAATGAGAGAGAACACATGAGAGGGGGTAGGGTCAGAGGGCAAAGCAGCTCCCTGCCAAGCAGGGAGCCCGATGCGGGACTCGATCCCGGGACTCCAGGATCATGACCTGAGCCGAAGGCAGTCGCTTAACCAACTGAGCCACCCAGGTGCCCTCTCCTACTTATTTTTGACTCTACTGAGTTTTCCTGGAATATCACCTACCTCTCTTCCTATGCCTCTTCCTTCCTACTCTCTTCTTACCCTTGCCTGATCCATTTTATTTGTTCATGTCCCTTATTGCTGGTTTGTATAGCATCATTGACAATAACTTTCTTTTTATTCTTACTTCCTCCCCCTTAGTAAGAATTATTTATTTCCCATAAATCCTTTATTTCCGTGTCCCATGTCTCATTTTCTGTAGTTTTAAACAATATGTAATATTCTTCTAAATTGTCACTAGTTTTTATGTTGGCAGTGTAATTTATATTTATACTAGAGGCAAGTTAGCCTTAAAATATTACTGCTCCAAGGTGAAATATTGCAGTATGTTTTTGTTATTTTTTCAAAAGCCACCCATAAAGTATGATTCTCTGGATAAATTTAGACTGAATTAGGAATTATATGATAAGCATATTGCTAGGAATTAAATGAGAGGAAAATTTGTGTCCTCATGATACTTTGTGGGACATAACATGAATACCTCTGCAGTGGTTCTAATATATAAGACATTAGACACCAGATGCTTAATGGACTTTAGGAATTCAGAAAAGGAATAATTAAAGAATGTGGACAGGGTTAATTTGTGCAGTCTTGTGAAAAGATAATACTTGACTGAATGGTAGGTGGAGTGGGAGAGGAAGTTGAAATGAACATTATCTATCTAAGGGGACTGCTTTCCCAAAATGAGCATGGCCTGTGGGAAGGAGAGTGAGGAGGGCATTCTGTGAGGCAGTAGGGTTATGCAGTAGTAGTAGTAGGTTATGCAGTAGAGAGGGTTCCTGAGCGCAAGGAAAGAATTTAAATTTGAACAGGAATCTGTAAGCCAAATTAAAGGTTATTAATTTGAAGAGTTGCTTGAAGAATGCTGTACATATAAAGCATTAGCTAACCTGGGAGCTTATTAGAAATGTAAAATTTAATACCCCACCTCAGACCTATAGAATCAGAATCTGCATTTTTAACAAGATACCCAACTGATTTGTATGTATTGTGAAGTCTCATAAGCCCTGGTCGGAAGGGAAGTTAATCAGACAGAACTGTATACAAATTGGATTCTAGAGGAGAGAGATTTCATTTAGATCCTATATTAGTTATCCTGTTGAAATTGAGACCAAAGGGTGTGTAAGAGAGACCTATTAAAGGAATACAGTCAACAGGATTTAATTACCAGGATTTAGAGAATGGAGGAAGGTGCTAAATTGAAGATTATGATCCAGTTTTGGCACCAGGCAGTTGAAAACTGGGTGGGCCATTGACAGGAAATAAAAAAAGCCTGAGTGGCATAAAAAGCTGTGATTATTCTTTACTTCTAAGCCACTAGAACTTTTTGTTAACAGAAAATCAGCATAATAATAACACTGGAGAAAATTTTGGAAAAGGAATGAAAAAAACGTATAATTCCAGAATCCTAAAATAAACAGCATTTTCATTTTTTTGCATCTTATCATGATTTCTTATTAATATGCGAACTTGTTTCTACATTGTTGTGTTTAGTGTAAAGCCATTTTGTATGCCTTAAAAATTTATTATGTAAATATTTTTCATACTTTTTCAGAATTTAATTTGAAAGGACTTTTTTCCATTATAAAGTATATACACTCTTAACTTAAATTTTTTAAAAATGCAAATTAAAAATAACAGTGATTGCAGTATTTACATTTTAGATTGGTAAGGATTAAAATTTTTGGTTCTCGTGTGGTTCTGATAGGTTTTAGTGAGAATGCAGATTTGTGTAACTTTTTAAAGGGCAATTTGGCAGTGTCTGTAAAAACTAAAAATTGCACATACCATGCTTGATCCAGCAATTTCATTTCTAGGACTCTTTTTTTTACAGATATACTGGCTCTAGGTCACTTAATCTACAGGTCAGTTTTGTCATATTTACCAATTCTTCGTATCAATGTTTTCAGGAAAATATTTTCCTAGTGAATATGGACAAAATTAGATTATTTCATGGGAGAATTTTTCCGTATACTCTGATTTCTTTCCAGTCCTTTGAAAAGTTTTTTCCCGGCATTTTCTGCTTTCTCTAGTCTTCTAAAAAGTTATTTTATTTATTTATTTTAGTATTTTGGTATTTTTAGGTTTCTTTTGTTAATTTCAAAGTGCATATACCAGCCTTGCTTTTTTGTTTTTGACTAAAATTTACAGCTATTTGTATTGGATGGAATGATTTAAACAGCTTTTGAAGATTTTTGATGAGATTTGGTTGACAGTTTTCTTTTTGTCCTCATAACATTATTTTAAGGAATGTTCAACTTGTAAGCTAATGGTCATAGCTTGGTTGATTTTTATGAGTGTATTTTATTTTCCAAAAGACATTTCACAGTCAGTAATCTTTATTTCACTATAGATCTAACATGTGTTTACTGTAAATATGTACTGAAAAATATCTGGAGCAACCATACCAGTAGAAATGCTAATAAGAATGATATTAAGGCATTGGGAATAATAAAATTAAAGACTAGAATAATGAAATATTTCATTCAAGCAAGAATGTGAGCAAATGAAAAAAAGTGACCTAAATCTCATCACAAAAGACAAATTAAAAATTGTAATGACTAGAAACACAAAATTAACAAATCTGTTTATTAACATATTAATAAATAGAAAATATTTGTAGAAATAATATTTACAGGGATTCCTGGGTGGTGCAGTTGGTTAAGCATCCGACTCTTGGTTTCCGCTCAGGTTGTGATCTCAGGGTCGTGAGATTGAGCCCTGTGCCGGGCTCCTTGCTCGGCACAGACTCTGCTTGAGATTCTCTCCTCTTCTCCCTCAGTCCCTCCCCGCTCCTTTTAAAATAAATAAATAAATCTTTAAAAAAGAAATAATATTTATAAATATATCTACATTTATTTCCATAATAACATATATGTAAATATATAGATGAAAAATCAATGCATATTAAGTTATTAAATATAAATATATTTATATGTACACACTATATTATAAATACATATAATGTGTTAATATATGAGTGTAATATAAGTAATATATAATCGGGTTCATATGTCTCATTTGTTCAGATCCTTGAGATGAATTTGTAAATTTGGTAATTTCAGTGAGTTTATTGTTCAGCATACTGAAGTTTGGAGAATTGGTTTGTTTCTGGTACACTAATGCACAGAAACATATGTTTAGGGTGTGCATTGCATTATTGTAATACCAGAAGACTGGGAACTACTGAAATTAATGTCAGTAGGGTTTGTTAAATTATGTGTGCATTTCTTTGATGGAATATGTTGTAGCCATGAAAAAGAGTGGAGTATGTATTAAGATAGAAACATTCTTAGTGTATGTTAAATGATAAAGGGAAGGCTCAAAATAGTGTACCTTGATAGTTTAGAACAGTGTACCTTTTCATTTCCAGTTTAAAAAGATATATTTAGGTGGGGGGGAATGGGGTAGTTGGGTGATGGGCATTAAGGAGGGCATGTGATATAATGAGCACTGGGTGTTATATGCAACTGATGAATAACTGAACTCTACCTCTGAAACTAATGATATGCTATATGTTAATTAATTGAATTTAAATCAAATAAAATTAAAAAAAATTTATAAGTATATGTTTATATATATCTGGAAGAATACACAAGAATTATTTACAGTGGTTGCCATTGGGGGTTTAAAAGATGGAAATAAAAGTTAATATAGGTACACTTGTTGTAATTTGATTTTTATCATTTTTACTAACTAGTAAAATTAAAATATTTCTAGTATATATTCATTACAGAACCCTTGAAAATGACATGCCGAAGAAAAGTCTCCCAAAGCTAAACTTTTGTTTGCAAGTTTGTTTTACTGTGTTTCCTTTCAGTCTTTTTATTTTATGTTTTACTTTTTTGTGTTCATTTTACTTACCATAATATTAGTGTTTTCCTGTTGTCATATATTCTTTACCGTACTTTCTGAAATAAGATGGGGACATAAACTCACAATTATTTTTATCAGTCACTTATTTTTTTTTAAAGATTTTATTTGTCAGAGAGAGAGAGAGGGGAGGAGAGCATACGTAGGGGGAATGGCAGGCAGAGGGAGAAGCAGGCTCCCCGCTGAACAATGAGCCCAATGTGGGACTCAGTCCCAGGACCCTGGGATCATGACCTGAGCCAAAGGCAGACGCTTAACCAACTGAGCCACCCAGGCATCCCTATCAGTCACTTATTATACCATTAATATTCTGATGTGAAGGTTGTATATTATGCCATTGACTGCCTGGTTGATGACCGATCTTGTGGGTTAGGTGGATGGCCTCTTCCTTCCTCATGGCTGCATAAATGTGAATTTTAATCAGATTATCTTCTGTGTGAAATTGTGTTGAATCATTTAAATTTTTTGGTCTCTACATAATGACATTACATTTTTCATTTCAAGCTTTTTTTTTTTTTTACCTGAAATTATTTTTACTGGGGTCAGTTCTTTGCCTTTTACATTTTACAGCAAACATGTAATTTATTGATCAGATTTTTGTTTTTACATAATTTTACAGATTATAGTTGGTATTTGCTAGTTTCCTTTTGATCCTCTACCAAATTGGATTTTCTTACATACTGTACACTGAAATTTTGTCAAGAAGAGTTAATTCATCAGGTTTTAGGCAGCAGCGTATTTAACACAGAGTTTTAGTCTGGTCTGCTTAATTTTGTTGATGAATTCTGCCATTAGTATTTTTTAACAATTGGGTAAAGGACTGAGAAAATTGTAAGCAGTTTCTCTTTGATATTGTAGGACTCCTAACTCTGTTGTCCTATTCAGTGAGTCTCCCAGTTCTTTTAATTCTTTTGTATTTCAGTTGCTTTTCACCTTAACGGTACCAGTCATGATGTTGGTCTCTTGGTGATGAGATTTTAAAATAGAGAATTCTGTTTTTATGTGACTTACCCATATCTTTGATAAAGTTTTTTCATGTAATTGCCATTGGTGGTTCTGTTGCAAAGGCGACACCTGTGGAAGACAGTGAAGGCAGTTTGGGTGCTAGAAATACAGATCTTTATAACGGACTTAAACCAGACTGTGTAGCTCCTTCAGATTGACTGCAAGATGTATTAACTTCACTCTCAAGTGTTAAGCAAGGTTGAAACAGCTTACGTTTCTTTTAGTTGAATTATTCACTGGAATATTGCTGCAGCAGAGGATGGTGTCATCATTATAGATTTTGCATTGTATTGATTTTCATAAGGATTGAACCAATTGTAATGCTATCAGCAGTGTGTAAGCATCTCAGTTTCAATATATTTAGAATTTGGTATCACTATTTTAAAATGTTTCCTTAACTAGGAGTAAAATGGCCTTGTGGAGTTGCTTTTGTTTACATTTTCATTTGCTTTGTGTAGAAATTTAATAGGAACAACAAATCAGAAGCAGGTTGAAAAAAATGTTAACTCTTAACCAGAACATTTGGTTATGTAGCCTTCTAGCACTATGTTAATGTTTTGAATCAAAACCAGTTTAAAAATTAAGACTGGTTATTAGCATAATGAAATAGAGTGTCCCTGGAAGGAAAGTCATAAAGAGTACTATTGTACTCTTGAAACAGAGGAGTTCTTTTGTCTGATGTCCCTCTCATTTCTGAATAGAATAATACACTACTTTTATCCTGCAGTTGGCAATTAATACTGTGCTTAATCTGTCTCTCTGTGTCTACTCGGTTCAGTCCATTAAAAAAAACTTACTTTTTAATTCTTTGCCATGTTAGTAATGCCATAATATATTTTTCAGGGATGTGAATAAAAAACTACTTTTGTCATATTTTGATGGTTTTTCTTGTTTATTCTTTTTACTTAGCCAAAAAATATTAGTATAGTCCCACTTTTTCCTTATTGTTTTTGAATATAGTTTTTAAACTATAAGTAATTTAACTAAGAGAAGTTTAGAAATCTTTTAAAATAATCTTTAAAATTAAGCATGTCATAGTTCATTTGTCCAAAAACAGGAAACACTTAAATAGGTTGAATGAATATTTTTATTTACTTTTCTCTTTGTAACACTTGTTAAAACTCTTGTTTTGTTTAGAATTTTTTATAATTTGTGAGGTGTATAATTAACTTTTTTTTTTTCTTTAATTTCCTTTGAAACCAATCATTTTAGGACTAGTTTGAGAATGTTGCTTAAGTGATATAAGATGCTTTCTGCCATGACCTACTTGTAGTGAGGAACAATTAATGTAATAGCAATATGTCGTTTGGCTAGTGAGTGTGCTGTATAACTCTCTGCTAGGTTAGGAACACTGCCTTCAGGGCACTAGCGTAAGGCTAGTTGAGTGACAAGATTATCACATGTAACATAAGATAGTTATGAGTAATGCAAATCACTGTGTACTCAGGAGCTGAGTAAATGGAGTTCACAGAAGGAAAAGAACAATCAATAATTTACTTTCAAGGCTGTTTTCTACCTTTATCTCTTGATGATTTGTTTCCCAAAACAGTGTTACCAGATCCCTTTAAAATTAGTCTTTTAATTTAATTTTTCATATTTTATTTATTTATTTGAGAGAGAGCGAGAGAGACAGAGCTTGAGAGAGCATGAGCAGGGAGGAGAGGGGTAGGGGGAGAGAGAGAAGCAAACTCCCTGCTGAGCAGGGAGCCCGATGCAGGACTCCCCATCCCAGGACCCTGAGATCATGACTGAGCCACCCAGATGCCCAAAATTCATCTTTAATTTGTCTTTTCATAGCTACCTATTTACAATTTTGGGACCATTTGGAAGGTGGTGCTTGTAGGCTTGTGTCACAATTCTCATAATAATGGCAAAAATGTTCTGTAGTTTAAGTCGTAGAGGTTTTGAGGTATCTCATGTTTTATAAGATACCAGTTTTTTTTTCAGTAGCTTGATTGATATCTTACTGGATTTGCATGCATAGTGACTTTTATCAACCAGAATCTCCTCTCTCTATTCCCAGTTGACTCACTGAAGGTTTGTTGGTAATTTAGGATAATTATCTTGAATAGTTCAGATTTTATACTTCTAGGACATGTACTGGGAAACTTCCCCCCACTTTCCTCTTCTCATTCTCCTACTTTGTGCTTTGCTTCCCTCCAAGTCTTTCCCACCAGCTGAATAGTTGAACCAAATTGTAATAGAGTAGGCTTACCTGTAAGAACTCTACAGGCACAGAGAGCAGATAAGTAGAGATTTTGTTTATGGGTTTTTTTTAAAAAGATACTTAAACAGTTTCAGGTATCAGTTACATACAGTGAAATATGTGAGTGATGTATAAGTGAATGATAAGCAGTAAGTAATGAATATATAGTAAATGATAAAATATGTGAGTAATAAGAAATGTATTGAGTGTTAAGTTGTGATAAATGCTTGCAGCTATGTAACTCATATCTCTGTTGAGATATATAACATTCCAGTCACCCCAGAAAATTCCCTCCTACCACTTTGTACTCAGTACCTCTTCTCCACAATCAATCTTTGTTCTGCTTGTTATCAGAGCTTAGTTTTGGCTGTTAATGGAATTTTATATAAGTAGGATAATTTTCTGACTGGCTTCTTGTACTTAGCATAACGCTTCTGAGATTTGTCCATGATACATGTATGTGTGTGTGTGTGTGTGTGTGTATAAAATACATATTAGCAGTTATTTTTTATTATGAGTACTATTTACTATTCCATTGAATGACTATACCTCAGTTTGTTTATCCATTTACATACCAGTGGTCATTTGGTTTGTTTTCATCTTGGATATTATGAATAAAGCTGCTTATGACCATTCATTCATTCATTCATTTATTTTTGAGAGAGAGAGAGAGCACTCATGCGAGCGGGGAGGGGCTTGGGGGAGGGACAGAGGGAGAGAGAGAATATTAAGCAGGTGCCACACTCAGCGTGGAGCCCAACATGGGGCTCGAACTCATGATCATGAGATCATGACCTGAGCCAAAATCAAGAGTTAGACGCTTAACCAACTGAGCCATCTAGGTGCCCCTGACCATACATTTATAAGCCCTTTTGTGGACATATGTTTTCATTTCTTTGGGTAGGTATCTAGAAGTGGAATTGCTAGGTTTTATGGTAAGTGTCTATTTAAATGATTTTCCCAGAAGGGAGTGGGGGCGGCAAAAAAACCCCACAGAAAAACCCAATTTTCCCAAGGCAAGTGTTTGAAGCATAGTATGGAGGGGAATGGATGTGAGATGACTCTAAGGCTATACTATGAATGACTTTTATAGTTCATATACTTTTATCCTAAGTACCGTATAAAGCCATGGAGGAGTTTAAGATTAGAGAGTAACACCATCAAATATGTAATTTTATTCTGACTTCTTTTTGAAGAGTGGATTAAAGGTCAGACCAAAGAAGGAAGATCCAGTGAAGATACTGTCTCTTGTCCCAGAGGACATAAAACTTGACCCAAACTGGGTTAAACAAAAGGAGAACTTTTTGGGTCACATAAATCAGAAAGTCCAGGCATATCATTCAGTCTCAAAGCTTTATTAAATATCTGAGTTAAAAATTTATATTTCATCAGCCCTTACAAGTTTGAACTCTAGGTATGTTTATTCAAGTCATCCTCATGCCTAGAAAAGTGCCTTGTACATAGTAGATACTCAATATTTTGAAGAATGAATGAATATTCTTGGTTATCTGTGGGAGTTATATGAGGGTCGTTCTTGAAACTTACTGCTTTTCCTTACTCTAACATCTAGACTATCCCCTAGAATATTTCTCAAACTTGACCACTTTTCTCAATCTCTACTGTCTTTATGCTTTTTTTCCTCCTACTTCTCTTGGATGATCTTTGTGGTCTTCACGTGCGTTCTTTTTCTCCACTGCAGTCTTTCCGATGTTGGAATTATTCAGGCCTTGGCCCTGTGTCTGTTTCTCTTCTTTGTGCCCTTCCCTGGGTAGAAGGGAGAATTTTTTTTTTTTAGATGTATTTATTTATTTGAGAGAGAGCGAGAGCACGAGTGGGAGGGGCAGAGGGAGAGGGAGAGAGAATCCGAAGCAGACTTCATGCTGAGCATGGAGCCCGACGCTGGGCTCACGATCCCAGGACCCTGAGATCATGACCTGAACCGAAACCAAGAGTTGGATACTTAGCCAACTCCACCACCCAGGCACCCCTAGAAGGGAAATTTTTTTAAAAAGGAAGATTAAAGGTGTGATACTAGGTGTAAAGCATGGAGTTTACATGACTTTGATATACATACTATTTGCTATAAGGAGAAAGAAAATATACCAATGGTTACTATAAACTGAAGTTTAGGGAAGGAATGCATATGTTAAATTTGAGGGAAAATTTCCAGTAGAGTTCTTTCTGGTTTGCTTAAGAATAGAGAAAATATATTTCTTTGTTTTAGGAGTTTACAAATTGAGTGCCCAGAATTTTAATGTACACATCAGGTAATCTGTAACAATCTTATTTTCTAAGCTAGCAAATGGCTTTAAAATCTGTAAAGGAAATTTTCAAAGAAAGAATGATGTATAATTGAGTTGAAGCACAGCATTTATGTTTTCTTCCCACTCTTGACTTTACTGTTCCACCTTGTATTTTCCTCAGACATTCAGATTTTCTGGAAATTTTTATATCTTTACATCACAGACTGTTGATTAAAAATGGTTGACTCACAGTGATGATGGGGGAATGTTAGGGGCACCGTGGAGTAGTCACAGTTGCATAGTATTTGCACAGCTATGTTTAGGACTTGGCTGATTTATGTTTAAATCTGGAAGAACCTGAAATTTGCCTGTGTAAGTACAGTAAAGGTCATTGAGTGTATAGTAAATTTGTTAATCACCAATATTTCTCCCTCAAACAACATCACCATCATTATCACCTAGTGCTATATCTGACACACAGTAGGTACCTAACAGGATTTGCTGTATTGATGTGATGAACTTTAGTTCTCTGGAAAGTTCACACGGTGAGAGAGAAACATTACTAAAAATTACTAAATCCAGTTGTAGATATAGAAGTGTGTTAAGGGAAGAGTAAGAGTTTGACTTAAATATCTAGTCTATTGGGTCCTTTTTTTAAAATTTGGATTTATTTCTTGTCATTTCTCTTTTCCTAGACATTTCAGTTTGCATATAACCCTGCCCCAATGTTCTTTGTATTGTAGTATTAATATGACTTTTTTTTTTTTTTTAAGGTTTTATTTTGTTTATTTGAGAGAGAGAATGAGAGCACAAGAGGGTACCGGTAGGGTCAGAGGGAGGAGCAGACTCCCCGCTAAGCAGGGATCCTGATGCGGGGCTTGATCCTGGGAATCCGGGATCATGACCTGAGCCGAAGGCAGTCGTTTAACCAACTGAGCCACCCAGGCGCCCCAGTATGACTTACTTTTGAGTATACTTTTCTTTAATATTTTGTTTTAAAAAAATTTTAAATTTACCGTTAATCACACAAGTGATACATTTTTAGAAAAAATTCCAACTGTATAGATAAGGTAAAAGTACCACTGTCCATTTATTTATTTATTTTAGTTCTGGTTAGTTAACATACAGTGTTATATTAGTTTCAGGTGTACAGTATAATGATTCAACACTTCCATACATCACCCTGTGCTCATCATGACAAGTGCACTCCTTAATCCCCATCACCTATTTAACCATCCTCCCACTCCCTCCCCTCTGGTAACCTCAGTTTGTTCTCTATAATTAAGGATCTGTTTCTTGATTTGTCTCTCTTTTTCCCTTTGCTCATTTGTTTTGTTTCTTAAATTCCAGATATGAATGAAATAATATGGCATTTTTCTTTCTCTGATTGACTTATTTCGCTTAGAATTATACTCTCTAGCTCCATCCATGTCATTGCAAATGGAAAGATTTCATTCTTTTTTATGGCTGAATAATATTGCACTACACACACACACAGTATGTATATACATACATAAACACACATATATACACACATACACATGAATATACACATATATACATACACACACATACATATACATACACACACACATACAGATAGACACACACACATACGCCACAGCTTCTTTATCCAGCTTCATCAGTCGACAGACACTTGGGCTTCTTCTATATCTTGGCTATTATAAATAATGCTACTGTAAACATCCCTTTGAATTAGTGTTTTGTATTCTTTGGGTAAATACCCAGTAGTACAATTCTGGATCATAGGGTAGTTCTGTTTTTAACTTCTTGAGTATCTTCCATACTGTTTCCACAGTGGCTGTACCAGTTTGCATTCCCCCCGATAGTGCAAAAGGGTTCCTTTTTCTCCATCTCCTTGCCAACACCTGTTGTTTCTTGTGTTTTTTATTTTAGCCATTCTGACAGGTGTGAGGTGATATCTCATTGTGTTTTGATTTGCATTTCCCTGATGGTGAGTGATGTTTAGCATCTTTTCATGTGTCTGTAAGCCGTCTATGTGTCTTCTTTGGAAAAATGTCTATTCATGTCTTCTGCCCATTTCTTAACTAGATTATTTCTTTTTTGGGTGTTGAGTTTGGTAAGTTCTTTATAGATTTTGATACTAACCCTTTATCAGATATGTCACTTGTAAATATTTTCTCCCATTCTGTAGGCTGCCTTTTAGTTTTGTTGATGGTTTCCTTTGCTGTGCAGAAGCTTTTTATTTTGATGTAGTCCCAACAGTTTGTTTTTGCTTTTGTTCCCCTTGCCTCGGGAGACATATCTAGAAGGAAGTTGCTATTGCTGATGTCAAAGAGTTTACTGCCTTATGCTCTCTTCTAGGATTTTTATGGTTTCAGGTCTCATAGGTCTTTACTCCATTTTGAATTTATTTTTGTGTTTGGTGTAAGAAGGTGGTCTAGTTTCACTCTTTGCACGTTCCTGTCCAGTTTTTCCAATACCATTTGTTGAAGAGGCAGATGTTTTCCATTGGGTATTTTTTCCTGTTTTGTCAAAGATTAATTGACCATATAATTGTGGGTTTATTCTGGATCTTCTAATCTGTTCCACTGATTTATGTGTCCATTTTTGTGCTAGTACCATACTGTTTTGATTACTATAGTTTGTAATAAAACTTGAAGTGAGAATTGTGATGCCTCCAGCTTTGTTTTTCTTTTTAAGATTGCTTTGGCTGTTCGGAGTCTTTTGTGGTTCTATACAAATTTTAGGATTGTTCTAGCTCTTTGAAGAATGCTGGTGGTGTTTTGATAGGGATTGCATTGAATGTGTAGATTGCTTTGGGTAGTATTGACATTTTAACAATATTTATTCCATTCCATGAGCATGGAATGTCTTTCCATTTCTTTGTGTTATCTTCAGTTTCTTTTATGAATTTTTTATAATTTTCACAGTGCAGGGCTTTCACCTCTTTGGTTAGGTTTATTCCTAGATATCTTACTCTTTTTGGTGCAGTTGTATGGGATTGTTTTCTTAATTTTTCTTCTGCTTCACTGTTGGTGAATAGAAATGCAACAGATTTCTGTACATTGATTTTATATCCTGCAACTTTACCAAATTCATTTATTACTTCTAGCAGGTTTTTTTTTTTTTTTTTTTTAAGATTTTACGTATTTATTTGAGGGGGCAGGGAGAGAGCATGAGTGGTAGGGAAGAGGCAGAGGGAGAGAGAAGCAGATCAGCAGGGATCCCGAAGCGGGAGTTGATCCCAGAACCCGGTGATCATGACCTAAGCCGAAGGCAGACGCTTAACTGACTTAGCCACCAGGGTGCCCCAGTTCTAGCAGTTTTTTGAAGGAATCTTTTAGGGTTTTCTATATAGAGTATCATGTCATCTGCAAATAGTAAAAGTTTTACTTCTTCCTTACCAATCTGGATATATTTCTTTTTTGTCTTACTGCTATGGATAGGACTTCCAGTACTATGTTGAATAGAAGTGGTGAAAGTGTACATCCTTGTCTTGTTCCTGATCTTTGGGGAAAAGCTCTGTTTTTCACTATTAAGGGTGATGTTAGATGTGGATTTTTCATATATGGACTTTATTATGTTGAAGTGTGTTCCCTCTAAACCTACTTTGTTGAGGGTTTTTATCATGAACATCCATCCAATGGATGTTGTACTTTGTCTTTCTTTTTCTTCATCTTTTGAAATGATCATATGGTTCTTACCCTTTCTCTTATTGATGTGGTGTATCACATTAATTGATTTGGGAATATTGAACCATCCTTGCAACCCAGGAATAAATCCCACTTGATCATGGTGAATGCTTTTTTAATTTTTTTTAAAGATTTTGTTTATTTATTTGATGGAAAGAGAGAGCCAGAGAGCACAAGTGAGGTGGGCGGGGACAGCAGAGGGAGTGGGAGAATTAGCCTCCCCGCTGAGCAGGGAGCCCAATGTGGGGCTCGATCCCAGGACCCTGGGATCATGACCTGAGCCAAAGGCAGACACTTACCGACTGAACCACCCAGCCACCCAGGCGCCCCAGCGAATGCTTATTTAAAATGCATTTTTGAATTTGGTTTGCCAGTATTTTGTTGAGAATTTTTGCACTTTATCACGGACATTGGCTTGTAGTTCTCTTTTTTAGTAGTGTCTTTATTTGGTTTTATTATCTGGGTAATGCTGGCCTCATAGAATGAATTTGTAAGTTTTCCTTCCTTTTCTATTTTTTTGTCCACTGCCCATTTAGATCACTTAGATAGCTAACTCCCCTGGTTAGTTTGGCATACATATTTCTGAGATTTTATACATATACACGAATGAATACATACTCTTTTTTTTTTTTTTTAAAGATTTTATTTATTTGACAGAGAGAGACACAGCGAGAGAGGGAACACAAGCAAGGGGAGAGGGAGAGGGAGAAGCAGGCTTCCCGCCAAGCAGGGAGCCCGATGCAGGGCTCGATCCCAGGACCCTGAGATCATGGCCTGAGCTGAAGGCAGACGCTTAACAGCTGAGCCACCCAGGCGCCCCAAATGAATACATGCTCTTAAAAAATAATGTTTAAAATTACAGGTTTTTGTCAGGTTAAGTTTTAGGAAGCAATCTGCATTTTCTCTTCTGATTTTATTACTTACAGGATTCAGCACTCTTGGTACACCTAATGAAGTCCTGTCCTTTTATTTAAAATTACATTAATTTGTTAAAACCAGAGTATCAGCTTAGAAAATAAATCAGATTTATGAAAAATCTGCTTAATAGTTGAGCTGTCTTCCCAATCATCTTCAGTGATTTAGTGGATCAGTAGCAATTTGATGTATAAAGTACACTGTGTATACAAAGAAGTACTCTCTAATTTAGACTCTTTTATTCCAAATTAGTAAGGCTTCAATTTATGTTTGTTATGCCTTGGAAAAAGCTTTTTTGTATATTAACTTCTGTTTAGATTTTTCTAGCCATCATTTTATAACACTAAAAATAAGAGCCATTTATTAACATTAAACAGCAAAACATTAGACCTCATTAAATAAAACTTAGGAGTTTCTTAAGAATGGTGACAATTTTAAATTTTAAAATCATAGAATGTTGATTATCATTAAATGTTTCCTAAATAGCATTTTATTTCTATTGTTATCATATTATTTGATCCTTTTTTTTTAAGATACTATTTTTAAGTACTCTCTACACCCAATGTGGGGCTCTAACTCATGACCCCAAGATCAAGAGTCACACGTTGCACTGACTGAGCCAGCCAGGTGCTCCTATTATTTGATCCTTTTAAAATATTTTGTGCTTGGGGCGCCTGGGTGGCTCAGTTGGTTAAGCGACTGCCTTCGGCTCAGGTCATGATCCTGGAGTCCCTGGATCGAGTCCCGCATCGGGCTCCCTGCTCGGCGAGGAGCCTGCTTCTCCCTCTAACCCTCCCCCCTCTCATGTACTCTCTCTCTCTCTCTCATTCTCGCTCTCTCAAATAAATAAATAAAGCTTTTAAAAAAAAATATTTTGTGCTTAACTGCAGAGGTTTAATGTAATCATTTTGCATTTTTAGAATTCAGGAGAGACCTTAGAGATTTATCTAATACAGACAGACAAAGAAGCCTCAGGTCCATAGAAAGTCCATTTTATTTTACAGACAAAGAAGCCACAGGTCCATAGAAAGTCAATAACTTGACCAACTTCTCAAAACTAGTTATTATAAAAATTGGAACTATAACCTAGATATCCTCTTCTACATTCCTAGTTTTCTGACACTTTCTAATCTTGAGTCTAATTGAAATAGAGAATGTGTTCAATATTTGCATGTTTAAAGGTCTTCATTAGTAAGAAATCTTCCAGAACCTGTAAGGACAAAAGCATTTGTGGGAAGAATCAGTGTTTTTTGTGAGCGAGTGTTAGGTCTTCGTTTTAGGGACATGTGGTTGATAATTACCCAGTCTTTCATTATTCAGTCTCTTTTCCTTCTTGCCCTCCTCCTTTCTCTTTGAGTGCAGATAGGAAGACTGTAAAGTAGACATGTAATACTGGACAAAAATAGGGAGACTGGATCTAGGGACCTAGGGTAAAACTGGAGTAGGTTAATAATTTTTTGTAACTTTCTGTGCTGGTTCTGATGTTTCAACCCAGTCACTAGAAACCAAAGGAACCAAAAACAGTAGATTTTTATTTTTATTTATTTTTTTATTTTTGAGGGAGAGAGTGGAGGGGAGGGGAAGGGTGGAGGGAGGAAGAAAGAATATTAAACAGGCTCCATTCCTAGCGTGGAGCTCAACGTGGGGCTCGATCTTATGACCCTGAGATCATTATCTGAGCCGAGATCATTACCTGAGCCGAAATCAAGAGTCGGATGCTTAGGGGCACCTGGGTGGCCCAGTCATTAAGCGTCTGCCTTAGGCTCAGGTCATGATCCTAGAGTCCTGGGATCGAGCCCCACATCGGGCTCCCTGCTCAGCGGGAAGCCTGCTTCTCCCTCTCCTACTCCCCTTGCTTGTGTTCCCTTTCTCACTGTGTCTTTCTCTGTCAAATAAATAAATAAAAAAATCTAAAAAAAAAAAAGAGAGACGCTTAACCAATTGAGCCACCCAGGCTCCCCGAGATACACTTTTTAATATTATCTTTGTTGCATTTCTTCCACCTGTTATTTCTAAAGATTTTCTAGATAAAGCAAACACAGGGTGTGGAATAAGATGGGAACATTTAGGTAATGGTATTTATTCCTGTAACTATGAATCATTATGTTAGCCACAGTTGCAAGTACGGTGTTTGGTAGCAGTAGCCTTTCAAAGAATATCTTTTGAATATTTTATAAAAGTAGTTGAAGAGTTAAAACATTAGCAAAACCACTTAACTCTGATAAACATTTTGAAATTGTTCATGTCGTTTTGCATACTAGCCTTTATAATTTTAAAAATTAAATTAAAATTTTTTTATCTAGTCAGGATAGGAGTTGGGTAGTCTTATGGGAGTTAAAAGAAGAGTTCATACGAAAAATAAATTTCTTCCTTAAAACTCACTAAGAATCAAACTTATTAGACTATCCAATAAAATATGGTGACTGGCACACACCACCCAGAATTCTAGGGTAACTTCCTATCTTCATGGGTCTTTAGAGAACATAATCTGTGTCAGGGGTCAGCAGATTGTAGCCTGCAGACCAGATCCTGTCCACAGACTGTTTTTGTAAGGTCTATGAGCGAAGAATGGCTTTCACATTTTTTAAAGGTTGTAAAAGTTAAAAAAAGAATATGCAGCATAGATTGTTTATGGCCATCAAAGCCTAAAATATTTACTGTCTGGCCTTTGAAGAAAAAATTTGTCTATTTCTAATCAGAATCAGATCAAATGGTAAAGGTTCTAAATGGCCACAGAGAACCAAGTCAGCACATTCAGAGTTATAGTAAAAGTAATATAAATGAAGAAAATCAACAGATGGAATGTTTGTTTACAGTATTGTTTACAGTAGGAAGAAAATTTAAGAGTTTTATAACAGGGGACTAATTAAATAAATTACAGGACATATGTGTAGTAGAATATTATGCACTGAAAATCGTCACCCATGATTTATGCAAAGGAAAGCTGTTAATTGCAATAAGCAGGATGCCAGATTCCAGAACAGTGTGTGCAGCATGGTCTTTTTTTTTTTTTTTTTTTTAAAGATTTTATTTTTAAGTGATCTCTATACCCAGCATGGGGCTCAAACCCACAATCCCAAGATCAAGAATTGCATGCTCCACCGACTGAGACAGCCGGGCACCCCTGATCCTTTTTGTTTTAAACAAACATAATGTCTGTAGGTGCAGAAAACTTTATACACTAGAATATGGGATTGTTTGTGACTTAAATATTTTTTTTCTTTCTTTTTAAAGATTTTATTTATTTATTCATGAGAGACAGAGAGAGAGAGAGAGGCAGAGGGAGAAGCAGGCTCCCAAGGAGCAGGGAGCCCGATGCGGGACTCGATCCCAGGACCCTGAGATCATGACCTGAGCCGAAGGCAGACGCTTAACCATCTGAGCCACCCAGGCGCCCTTAAATATTTTTTTTCTAATTGTTGGTTTTTTTGTAATTGCTGATTATTTTATGATGAAGTTAAATAATTGACCTTTTGCTATGGAAAAATTGAACAGAGTTTTAAGTCACGAAGAGAACAGGTAATATATTAATATGTAAAATAGCGTTAGAAGTATGGATACCCTACTGAAATTTAGAAGTCTTTGGACAAATTAAAGAAAATAGAACTGTTAAAATCCTCTTCCAGTTTATAGTTTTTTTGTTTGTTTATTTTTGTTAAGTAGGCTCCACACCCAGCATGGAGCCCAGTGCGGGGCTTGAACTCATGACCTTGAGATCAAGACCTGAGCTGAGATCAAGAGTCGGACACTTAACCAACTGGGCCACCCAGGCAACCCTAAAATCTTCTTAATGTATTAGCCTAGACATTCTGTAGGCTGATCATGTGATGATGGCATTTTGTTGGGCTATTCAAGGAAAATAATACAATTTTAAGGAAATTTCCTCACAATTTGAGGTACCATGTATCATAGAGAACATTTCCTTCCACAAAGCATTAGTTGGTGTTGCTTTCAAAGATGGAATTTTCACTTAGACCATGAAGTTTAAATTAAAATGTCGTTTCTTCCTTCCCTTTGTCCCATCATCTTCTTTACTTTTTTTTAAGCCTTCCACAGTATGTTATTGAAGTACAATTGATAGAAAGTAGAATATTGACCTTTTACGTAGTATATATACTTGTCTCCAACACCCAGATCAATATATGGAACATTTTTATCACTCCAGATAGTTTACTTGTGCCCCTTTCCAGTTAGTACCACAGCCTGTCCTAGGAGGTAACCAGTCTGGAATTTTGGTTAGCTTGGCTTATTTAACCTGGGATCGAGCCCCGCATTGGGCTCCCTGCTCCGCGGGAAGCCTGCTTCTCCCTCTCCCACTCCCCCTGCTTGTGTGCCTGCTCTCGCTATCACTCTTTCTGTCAAATAAATAAAATCTTAAAAAATAAAAAAATAAAACTTTATATAATGGACTCATATGTACTTTTTAGTAGTTGACTCCTTGCTCTTTACATAATAATATTTTTGAATTTACTTTTTTTGCTGAGGGAGGAAAGAGACTATTATGAATAATGCTGCTGTTAACCTTTTCTGTGCAAATCTTTTTGTAGGCATATGCACTCATTTCACTTGGGTATATATCTAGGAGAGGAATTTCTGGGTTAATAGGGTGTGTGAATAACTTTATTAGAAACTGCTAGTTTCCGAAAGTAGTTGTCCCATTTTACACTCTAATCAAAATGTGGCAGTTCTAGTTGCTTTCTTCCCTCACTAACACTTGGAATTCTTAGGTTTATTGATTGTAGCTGTTCTGATGATTGTGTAGTGATGTCTCTATGTAGTTTTAATATGCTTTTCTCTGATGATTAGTAGTGTTAGACGCATTAAGTGCTTATTGGCCATTTGTATAAATTGTATTGTCTTTTATTATTGATTTGTACTTTTTTTATGTGTTTTGGATATGAATTTTTTGTCAGATATGTTTTGTGAATGTTTTCTTGCAATACGTAGCTTTTTACTTCACTAATGGTGTTGTTTGATGTGCAGAAGGCTTTAATCTTGATGAAGTCCATTTTATCAATTTTTAGTTTTGTACTTATTTTCTTTTATATGCTGAGAAATCTTTTCCCTTGCCCAAAGTCATAAAGATACTCTCCTAAGTATTCTTCTGAAAGCTTTATGTATTTTCTCATTTATTTTATTTTATTATTTTTTTAAGATTTTATTTATTTATTTATTTCAGAGAGAGAGAAACAGCATGAAGGGAAGAGGGTCAGAGGGAGAAGCAGACTCCCCACTGAGCTGGGAGCCCGATGTGGGACTCGATCCTGGGACTCCTGGATCATGACCTGAGCTGAAGGCAGTCTCTTAACCAACTGAGCCACCCAGGCGCCCCTCTCATTTATTTTTTATTTTTATTTTTTTTTTAAAGATTTTATTTATTTATTTGACAGAGAGAGATACAGCGAGAGAGGGAACACAAGCAGGGGGTGTGGGAGAGCGAGAAGCAGGCTTCCTGCTGAGCAGGGCGCCCAATGTTGGGCGCGATCCCAGGACCCTGGGATCATGACCTGAGCCGAAGGCAGACGCTTAACGACTGAGCCACCCAGGCACCCCTCATTTATTTTTTAAATTGAATTATTTGTCCCTTTATTTTTTCCAGGGGTTCTTCATGTATTTGAGGTATGAGTTTTTGTCAGCAGTACATAATTTGGCACTCACATTTAACTCTGTGATTGCTCTGAATTAATTATGTATGTTAGGTAGAGATTCACTTTTTTTCCACATAGATGCTGTGTCCTCACCTCTTTCTCTCTTGAATTTTATTAGTGTCTGTCCAAAAATTAAGTACCAATTAAATGCCAGCATTGTTTTAATTACTGTAATTTTATAGTAAGCTTTGAAACTTGGTTGTGTAAGTTCTCCAGCTTTGTTATTCAAGATTGTTTGAGTATTCCAAGTCCTTTATATTTCCATATAAATTTTAGAATCACCTTATGTATTTCAAGTTAAAAAGCCCAGTGGGATTTGGGTTTGGATTGCATTGAATGTATACATTAATTTGAGGGCAGTTGATATCTTAAAAATACCAAGTTTTTCAATTCATAAACATTGTGTATCTCTCCATTTACCTCTTACATTTCTCTCTGCAAAATTTTGTGATTTAATGTAGATGTACCTCACATATCTTATTAAATTTATTTCTAGGTATTTGATGTTTTATTTGATGCTGTTACAAATGGTGCTGTGGCTTTACTTTCTGTCTCCACTGTATACTACTAATACTTAGATATACAGTGGGTTTTTGTATATTACTTTTGTATGCATTGATCTTGCTAAATTCACTTAGTTCTAGTAGCTTTTCCCCCCTTCGGATTTTCGATGTATGAAGTTGTGTCATATGCAAATAAGGACTGGTTTTAGTTCTTTTCCAATTTTTATATCTTTATTTTTCTTGTGTTACCGTACTGACTAGGACGTCTAGTAAAGTGTTGAATAGGTAAGCTGAGAGCCGATAGTCTTGACTTGTTCTTGATTTCAGGGAAGGTGTTTAGTATTTCACCATTAGGTATGATATTAGCTGTGGGCTTTTTATAGGTACTCTTTATCGGATTGGGGAAGATTCCTTTTGTTTCTAATTTGCTGAGAGTTTTTATCATAAATAGATACTAAATTTTGTAAATGCTTTTTCTGCATTTTTTTGAGATGATCAGGATTCTTTTTTATTCTGTTAATGTAGTGGATTCCACTGACTGATTTTTTTTAATCTTGTTAACTTTGCATTCCTGATATAATCACAGTCATGATACTATTTCTTTTAATATATTTGCTGTATTTTGTTAGTTTTTAAAGGATTTTTGTGTCTGTGAGGGTTTAGTTCAGTAATTTTCTTACAGTATTTTTGTCAGGTTATGCTAACAGAGTAGCTGCCTTATAAAATGCCTTGGGAAGTGTTTCATTTTCCGGTCTTCTCTGAAAGAGTTTGTCTAAGTTTGGTATTTTTTTTTAAATACTTGGAAAATTCACCCATGAAGCCCTCTGAAAGGTTTTTAAAAATAAATTACATTAACATTTAGAGAAAAATCAAGATTTTCTATTCTTGGGTTAGTTTTAAAAACTTGTGTTTTTGGGACACCTGCGTGGCTCAGTCAGTTAAGCATCTGCCTTCCACCCAGGTCATGATCCCAGGGTCCTGGGATCAAGTCCTGCATCAGGCTCCTTGCTCAGCAGGGAGCTTGTGCGCACTCTTTCTCTCTCTCTGCAAATAAATAAATAAATAAATAAATAAATAAATAAAATCTTTACGAAAATAATAAAAAGTTGTGTTTTTACAGAATCTGGACATTTCCTGTTAGTTGTTAAATGTACTGGCATAAAGTTGCTTCTCATGTTGTCATTTATGCTTTTTACTATTTATGATATCTATAATTACCTTTTTTATTATGACACTGGTAATTTGTGTTTGTTTTATACATTGTCTATTTTGAATTGCTCTTTTTTAAGATTTTATTTGAGAGAGAGAAAGAGAGAGAGAGAGAGCACATGAGAAGGGGGAGGGTCAGAGGGAGAAGCAGACTCCCTGCTGAGCGGGGAGCCCGATGTGGGACTCGATCCCAGGACTCCAGGATCATGACCTGAGCTGAAGGCAGTCGCTTAGCCAACTGAGCCACCCAGGTGCCCCTTGAATTGCTCTTTACATATAATATTGCCTGACTTAAAAATTTTATCTAACATTCTCGAATAACATTAATAGTAATGATAGCGTTCTATATTATTCCTGATTTTAGTGGAAATCTCTTTAATGTCTCATCATTAGGATGTATTGGGGTAGATATCCATTATTGTTATAAGATAATCTTTTCTTCCTAGTTTATTAAGAGATTTTTTTTTATAAGGACAAGATAATTGGATTTTATTAAATGATATTTTAGCATTTCTTGAGATCACAGTTTTTTCTTTTGATCTTTTGAGGTGATAAATAGTTTCCTATTATGATGTTCTTGCACTTCTGGGAAAACTCTGCTTAGTTTAATATTGTTGATGTGGTTTTGCTAATATTTAGGATTTTTGTATTTATGTTTTCATGGGAATGATCTGTAGGTGTTGGTATTAAGTTTATGATGTTTTGTCTGTTTTCCTCCTCCTTGTCTCCCTATTTTTCTCTCTCATCCTTCTCTACAATTATTAAGCACCTACAAAGTACAAAGCACTTAATACTTATCCTTGTTCCTTACTGTAAGGCTAATTTATTTATTAAATAGTCTTTGGGAGACATAATCTTATAAATCTAATTTTGCTGGTTAAGCACATCTTTTCACCTAATAG
>NC_138380.1:15719589-15732371 GCF_054177405.1 Leptonychotes weddellii
AAAAAAAAGATTTTATTTTTTTGTTTGACAGAGACAGAGAGAGCACAGATAGGCAGAGGGAGAGGGAGAAGCAGGCTCTCCGTGGAGCAGGGAGCCCGACATGGGGCTTGATCCCAGGACCCTGGGATCATGATCTGAGCCAAAGGCAGCTGCTTAACCGACTGAGCCACCCAGGCGCCCCTGGTTAATGTATTCTTATACATGCCTGTTGCTTTAACACAGGATTACCTCATTTAAAAAATTCGTGTTTTGTGCATTAAAGCTTCTAGAAGCATTGCAGATGTTACAGTTTACCGTAATTTGCCTAGTCCCAGAAAATTGGTGAAATGGTAACTGCTGAAGTTATAGCCACTGTCAAAGTTTAAACACTTTCACATGTGTAAGTATAGTAACATTGTTTAGTTATCTACCACATGTTATTATACCTGTATATTGTTAGTACCAACAGTTTGATGCTTAAAACTTTCCTCCCATTAATAGATACACTGTAGTTTTTATAATAACTAATGGTTGCATACTTCATATAGTAAGACTATAGCTATATTGCAAAAAATCCCATTCTCTCCCCTCACTCCAGGGTGGGGAGGGGGATTATAAGTGGATAACTAAATGGTGACTTAATTTTAATGTTGTTTTGTTTTATTTTAAAGATTTTATTTATTTGTCAGAGAGAGCGAGGGAGGAAGCGCACAAGCAGGGGGAGTGGCAGGCAGAGAGAGCAGGCTCCTCGCTGAGCGGGGAGCCAAATGTGGGACTCAGATCCCAGGACCTTGGGATCATGACCTGAGCTGAAGGCAGACGCTTAACCGACAAAGCCACCCAGGCGTCCCTTAATTTTAATTTTTTATTTTGGCTATTTGCTCTTTTATTCCCCCTTTCTCCTTCAATCCCTCACACCATTGTTCATAAAAGCTGTTTTCTCTTCAGTTAAAACCCAGCTGCTTCCCTTGTAATACCAGTCATTAGTTTACCTTTGGCTGTTTTCCTTTCTTGTTAAAACTTAACTTAGACTCTAATAATTATTTTATCCAACTTCTATGTCTTTATTTTGTTGCTTTTGCATTTTTCATTACTCATATTTTACTTTCTTCATTCCTTTTTGCACCTCCATCTGAATTTCTTCCTCCTATGAAATATGAAGCTGCACCCAATTCTGAACTTGTAGATAATTTTCTCTTTTATTTTTTGTATACAGGTAGTATGATTATTTGGAGCTTACTGAGGCTCCCAACATTGAAAGCATTTTCTAAACATTTAGTAAGTGTTGATTAACATCACTCAGAACAGTTTTACTTACTGCTTTAACATGTGTTATTCAGAATGGTCTTGGTTTTATTGTAGCTGTGTATGGAGGTATTTCATGTCAGTATTTCTCAGGTACTGTATTTGTTTCCTGAAATTTATCTAATTGGAAAACAAGGCTGTGTCTACAAATTACTTCAAGTTTTGTGAAATTTTATAGTAAGAGTAATGGAGATGCAGAAATAATTTTTTATATCCTAAAATAGTGCTAGTAGTTTCCTGTTGCATGCTGGAACAACTCATTGGGGTCTGTTAAAGTAAATGCTTGGAGTGGAGAGAAATCATGTGTTTAATATAATACTAAAAAAGATTTCCTTAGGAAGAAGGTTAAGAGAAATAGATTTGGAAGAAGTCCAAGACTTAGACTCATGCTCGGATTTGTGAGGTTTCTCTGTTAGTTTGGAGCAGGGGTCCCTGCTGCTTGTTTTTCTAAGGCCCAAGGGAGGGGTTTTTACATTTTCAAGTGTTTGAAAAAATAATCAAAGGAGTAATATTTTGTGATATGGGAAAATTAAGTGAAATTCAAATTTCAATGTCCATAAATAAGTTTTATGGTAACACAGCCACACTCATTTCTTTATGTATTGTCTGCAGCTGTCTTTGTACTTGAGCAGCAGAGTTGAGTGATTGCAGGTCTGTATGGCCCACAAAGAATAAAATAGTATTCAGCCCTTCACAGAAAGCATTTGCTGACGCCTAGTTTGGAACCTCTTCTCTTTTAGTGAGTGTTAGATTTTTTTAAATGGGCTTTTAGATTCTTTTTTTCTTTCTTTCTTTCTTCCTTCCTTCCTTCCTTTCTTAAAGATTTATTTCTTTATAGAGATGGGGGAGTGGGGCAGAGAATCTCAAACAGACTCCTCGCTGAGCAGGGAGCCCACTTGGGCTGAATCTGACAACCCTGAGATCATGACCTGAGCCAAAATAAGAGTTGGATGCTTGGGCGCCTGGGTGGCTCAGTTGGTTAAGCGACTGCCTTCGGCTCAGGTCATGATCCTGGAGTCCCGGGATCAAGTCCCACGTCGGGCTCCCTGCTCATCAGGGAGTCTGCCTCTCTCTCTGACCCTCCCCCCTCTCATGCTCTCTATCTCATTCTCTCTCTCAAATAAATGAATAAAATCTTTAAAAAAAAAAAAAAAGAGTTGGATGCTTAACCAACTGAGCCACGCAGGCGCCCCTGGGGCTTTTAGTTTCTAAGATGGCAATGGTATGGATAAGTTAGCATATTTTTTATTCCACTGTTAGGTAAATAATATCTTCCATTTCCTCAGAATTTGGGTGCACATATGTTTTTAGTCATTTTTTAATTTTTATTTTTTAAAGATTTTATTTATTTATTTGACAGAGAGATAGTGAGAGGAGGAACACAAGCAGGGGGAGTGGGAAAGGGAGAAGCAGGCTCCCCACCAAGCAGGGAGCCCGATGTGGGACTCGATCCCAGGACCCTGGGATCATGACCTGAACTGAAGGCAGACGCTTTAACGACTGAGCCACCCAGGCGCCCCTTTAGTCATTTTTATAAACTATAGGCTTAAATTCCACAATACTATTTGAAATGTATAATTATTTAAATAGATAACTTGGCTCTAAGAAATGAATATACTTTTTAAAAAAATATGTTCTTTATAAATTGCTTCACTTGTTGATCGTGGACTTTTTAACTTTTTATTTTAAAGTATGTGTATAGAGTATACCTATATGCGATTTAAAGATTAATAAAACAAGCACATTGGAGTGTGTCCCACCCAGCCAAAAATTGAAAGGATGGACTTCCTCATTAGTCAGTCAGTGCTTGCCATGAAGTAGGAAGACCGAAGTGGTGGCAGGTGAAATAATTTGGGGATGGATGAATTGGAACTGATCTCTTGGTGGAAGAGGAACATGCAGCATGCAACCTGGGATCAGGATTTAAGAGGTGTTAGAATCTAAGCGACTGGGTGACATTTAGATATAAGTAAAGAAGAGGTCCCACTTAACCATGCTAATAAACATTTTTGTTTGTTTTTAATACTGAGAGGATGAAACTGGCTCTTGCACTTCAGTTTAGTATTTTTGCTTGATTTTTTTCTATCTTATCTGTTACTACTGGTATACTATAAACTGATGTACAGACACATCTCTAAAAGGACTAATTTATGTTCAGAGTGACTAGGAGGGTTTTGAATTTTTGATGCTTTGATTCATTTGTTTCAAATAGTTCTCTGGGTCAGTCCTTAAAAACTATAAAATAGGCACACCCTTCTACCAGGTGCTGCCCCCCCAAATAGATCTGGGTTTTTTTGTGGGGTATTTTTGTTTTGTTTTTCTGAATGGAAAATACACTGATATACACAACTCCTTCTATTGACAACCTGTGTAAGTATGGTAGAGAACTAATTAGCACACTAATTAGTCTCTGATTTTATGCAGATTTGATTTTATCTTATTAATAATATTTTCATCAAGCTTAGCCTTTAATTTTTTTAACTCCTCGCTTTCTTCTGAGAGAGCATTAAACTAATAGGAAACATGTTCATGCTGATTCTCTAATTATACATTCAAAAGTTTTTTTGTCTCATCACTTTGTGTCTTTTTGTCAGATGCACTTAATTTTTAATTTAAAATAGTTTTTCCCTTTATAAATGTAAATGTTTATTTTCTAAAAATTGGAAAATAGGAGGAAGAAAAGAAACTGCATATAGTCACCCTGCTATTTTGGCATTTTCCCTTTGAATCATTCTTTGTATCCTCCCGCCCCCCCCTTGTGGGAACCTATAATTTGCTATACATTTGCCTGTGGCACAGTGAGAACACAATAGATGTGATCTTTGTACTCAAAGGATTCAAAGTTTATTAACTGTGAAGTTATTTTTAAAAATTAATGTACTATAATAGAAGAAATGCATTAATATAATGTCTTTTTACAAGACTCATACACAAGGCTCATTTCCAATCCATACCATTTCTTTCATTGTTTCTGTAGATGTAGTCACTATTACCAGCTTATATATAATTTTTTCTATGATTTTTTAATGTAAAAAGGTTGTACAGTACCTGCAGTTAAATTTTTTCATTCAGTATGTTTGTATATGTAGATCTACCTTAGTCTTTTAAACTGTTGTATTTCTTTTTATTGATTTACTGTAATTTTGTCATTTCCTATTGATGGGCATTTAGGTTTCCCTTTTTTTTTTGCCATTACAAAAAAGTGCTGGAAGTGTTTGTATATGCCTTAGTATGTGTGCAGCTCTTTCTGTGTGGAAGATACAGGGAGGTGGGATTAGTAGATCATAGAGAGTATGTGGTTACCCTTGAAATTTTACTGTTCATATTCCTCTTAAAGTTGGACCTTACGGGAGCTTATCTTACATCACTCTTCTCCTGACATGTTGTTATTGCTTAATATTTTATTTTATGCTTGTTAAATCCAACAAATTATACTGTTCTGTATAGAAGTACATGATTTAATTGGCATACATTTTTACCATATTCTTTTCTCACTGTCTCTTCTTTCTTTATTTTTTTTAAAGATTTTATTTATTTATTTGACAGAGAGAGACATAGTGAGAGAGGGAACACAAGCAGGGGGAGTAGGAGAGGGAGAAGCAGGCTTCCCGCGGAGCAGGGAGCCCGATGTGGGGCTCGATCGATCCCAGGACCCTGGGATCACAACCTGAGCCGAAGGCAGACGCTTAACGACTGAGCCACCCAGGCGCCCCTCACTGTCTCTTCTTTAATCTCTGATTGTGAGATCATTTTCCTTCTTCCGGAAGAACATCTTCACAATTTCCTTCAGTGGAGGTCTCTTACTGGTAAACTGTCTCTATTTTTGTTTATTTGTTTTAATTTTTAATTTAGCCTTCTTTTAACAATTATTTTTAGCTCTTTATCATGGAAATTTGTGAGCATACGTGAAAGTAGACCAATAGTGTGATGAAACCCAGTTATTTCTATCCCATAGTTTCTGTAGTTACATTTTACCATTCTACTTTCATCTCTTCCCCATTCTGTGTCTCCTTTCCTGCTGAAATATTATATCATGAAGTCTGTAAATACTTCAGTGTATCTCCTATAGAAGAGCTTTAAAAAAGGTTAAAAAAAAAAAAAGACAGCAGGAAGGGAAAAATGAAGGTAGGGAATCGGAGGGGGAGACGAACCATGAGAGACTATGGACTCTGAGAAACAAACTGAGGGTTCTAGAGGGGAGGGGGGTTGGGAGGACGGGTTAGCCTGGTGATGGGTATTAAAGAGGGCACATACTGAATGGAGCACTGGGTGTTATATGCAAACAAATGAATCATGGAACACTACATCAAAAACTAATGATGTAATGTATGGTGATTAACATAACATAAAAAAAACAAAAAAATAAACATAATACTACTACTATCCCTAACTCACAGTAATTCCTTAATATCATCTAGTATCCAGTCCATGTGAAAATGTTGATTATCTCAAAAAATGTTTTATGATTTTACTCTTATTCTTGAGGGTTATTCTTTTCTAGGAAGACAATAGTAGGTTGATAATTTTCTTTCAGTATCTATGTACGTCTTTCCCTTCTGACTTAAGTTGTTGCTCTTGAGAAGTCAGCTGTAATTCTAATTATTCCATTGGGTGAGAGGTCCTTTATAAAAGTCTGCTTTTAAGATTCTTGTTACCTTCAGTGTTCTGCAGTTTTGCTGTCTTGTAGCTGGATGTGGGTTTGTTGATCCCACTTAGGTATATTGTGCTCTCTGGGTCTGCAGATTATTTTTAACCATTGTGGGAAACTTGCAGCTGTTATCTTTTTCTTTTAAGACTGAAAAAATTGAGGAATATACAGAAACATATAAAACATGTACAGCAAGTGTCTTTATAACCCAGGTCAAAAATAGGATATTTCAAGTACCATCAGAATTTCTCAGATAACATCTCTTCTCATTCATAACCCTTTCCCTTTCATTCAGAGGCACTCAGTAGTCTGACTTTTATTACCTTATGTGCATCCCTGAAATATATTTTATTTGTTGAAATGTATATGACCACAGTTATATTCTTCTTGCTTTCTTTGCTCAGCATTGTTTGTGAGATTCATCTGTGGTTTTGTGTAGCTGTAATTCATTTTCTTTTCTTTCTTTTTTTTAAGACTTTATTTGAGAGAGAAAGAGAGCAACAGCAGAGGGATAGGAGAAGCAGGCTCCCTACTGAGCAGGGAGCCCGATGCGGGGCTTGATCCCAGGACCCTGAGATCATGACCTGAGCTGAAGGCAGATGCTTAACTGACTGACCCACCCAGGTGCCCCACTGTAGTTCATTTTCTTTCTTTCTTTTTTTTTTTTTTAAAGATTTTTTATTTATTTGACAGAGACACAGCGAGAGAGGGAACACAAGCAGGGGGAGTGGGAGAGGGAGAAGCAGGCTCCCCGCTGAGCAGGAAGCCCAGTGTGGGGCTCGATCCCAGGACCCTGGGACCATGACCTGAGCCGAAGGCAGGCGCTTAATGACTGAGCCACCCAGGCGCCCCTGTAGTTCATTTTCATACGGCCATTATTTCTTCAAATATTTTTTTCTTCTCCTTTTCTCTCCTTTTGTTCCCATTATGTGTATGTTGATGCACTCAGTGGTGTTTTACTTTTCTCTGAGGGTCTGTTCAGTTTTCTTTTTTCTTTTTCCTCTCTGTTTCTTGGATTGAATAATCTTTATTAATCTGTCTTTGATTTTACCAGTTCATTCTTATGACAATTGAAATGCACTGTTGAGCCCCTCTAATGACTTTTTTATTTCTTATTATACTTTCCAACTCCAGAATTTCATTGTTTATTTTTAATAATATTTATCTCTTTATTGACACCCTATTTGATGTGACATTGTCATCATACGTTACTTCTTTAATTATAATTTTCTTTAGTTCTTTGAATATATATGTAAATGGCTCTTTGAAGTCTTTGTTAAATCCGACATCTGGTGGCTCACACAGGCAGTTTCTATTGCCTGCTTTTTTCCTTCTATATGGGTTATACATTCCCATTTCTTTGTATGGCTAGTAATTTCTTATTGGAAACGGACATCTTATATAATATTGTAGCAACTCTGGATACTGGTCTCCCCTGCCCCTCTGAGCCCTTATGATTGTTACTTGCTTATTTGTTTTTTTTTTTAAAGATTTTATTTATTTATTTGACAGAGACACAGCGAGAGAGGGAACACAAGCAGGGGGAGGAGTGGGAGAGGGAGAAGCAGGCTTCCTGCGGAGCAGGGAGCCCGATGCGGGGCGCGATCCCAGGACGCTGGGATCATGACCTGAGCCGAAGGCAGACGCTTAACGACTGAGTCACCCAGGCGCCCCGTTACTTGCTTATTTGTTTAGTTACTGGGTGGATTATTTTAGTGAAGTCTGTTTCCCTCTTGCAGTGTTAAGCATCTGGTGTTGTTCCTAGGGGGTGCAGATTTGGATATGCCCACATTAACCCAGGGATTTTTCACAGGGCTCCCTTTCACTGCCTCTTTCCTTGACCACACCCAGATGTTAAGCTCCATTAATTGCCACCTGCCTGCTCCATTGTTTTCAACAATGCCTTAGGACATAAATTGTTTCTCAGCTTGATCCAAAAAATTGGAGCTCACTTGAAGGGATAGTTCTTGAGTTAGAGCTTGAAATTTGTTCTGACCCCAGGAGGGCTCATCCCAGCTGGTTTACAGGTTAGCCTGTTTCTGAATCTCCTCCCATTTGTCCTTCACCACAATGTCCAAGGTTTTGAGATTGCCCTTAGGCTTGAACTTCACACACTGTTGCAGACAGAGTCAACATTGGAACAATGTTGGATTGGAACAGTCTCTTTGGAAGAGATTCAGAGCTATTGGTTTTAAGGCCTGCTTTACCTTTCTGGTAAAATCTTTGGCTCTGGCTCTGGAATTGGGTAGTAGAGAGAGTGATGTGCTTTTCTCTTTGTGTTTCACCCCCAGTTTAGGAACTGAGCACTTCTTGGAGGTATATATGGTAGTCTCAGGTCACCTAGTCTTGCCTTTCCTGGTGTGGGACTTCTGCTTTCCAAAGTAGCTGAGTGGAGGACAATCTGGGTCCTAGTATTTTCAACATGTAGCAGCAACATAGGACCTCTTTTCTGTGCGTGGCAGTTGAGTGGAAGAGAGGTGCCCTTATCTGCACTTACCTGGAACTTAGCTTTAGCATCAGGTAGCTTTGAGCAGAATGAGAAATACTGACGTCCTGCTCCTCCTGGGAAGACTGCTCTTGGAGTGGTAGCTGTGGTGAGAGGGTACTCTTTGTTCCTGGCTGCGCCAATCTGAAATTTCAGCCTCACTGAGCCAGTAAGGGGGAAGGAAAGAGAGGGGTAGGTTTTGGTTCAAATACTACATAGTCTTCTGTTTTTCCTGAGTTTTAGATTTTCTTGAGAAAATGTTTCTTCATTTGCCTCATACCTTAGGATCATTTTTGTCTGTTGGGGTCACTAATATATCCCAAAGACATAGACTAGAATTTGAAACACAGTAAGAGCTGAATAACTATTTTATTGAATCACTCAATAAATGAAGATAAAAAAGAACTGTTAGAATGGCAGAAACTTCATTGGTCAGCTATCTAACTTTTCTAATAAAGTGAGAACCTTTGTAAGTAGAAGGAATAAATGTTATGTTGTACTGGATACAATTAGAACAACCGTTAGCTTTCTTGATAAGAGAGCTTAAATGTGCTTTTACCTTTTGTTTTTTAAACTTTCCGTTTTAAAAGACTAGTCATTGTTAAGTTCTATATTATACTATACTTTAAGTAGTGGTGTAGAAGTCTCTACCAAAGTGGTTTAAGTTAGATCTTTTTTACTTGAATCATTTTAAATGTGTATGGAAACTTTTTTTACAGGAAGGAAACTTGTAGCAAATCTTTTTTTTTCTTTAAATTGATAATACACATAAATGATCGTCTTCAGTTTTTAATTATTTTAATTTTCATATTAGGTTTTTAAAAAATATATTTGTATGCAAAGGTTGCATTTCCTTATTGCTTTGATTTGAATGATTTGTCATCTTGGCTGTTTTTTGATTTGTTCAGCTGATAAATTTGTGGTAATTTTAATAACAACTCTCCCAAAATCAATGATCATATTCCTCCAGCTGCAAATGAATGCATGCAAATTAGCAAATTACTTTTAGTATTGAGTATTGCATCATGAGTAAATAAAAAAACCTTTGCCTTTTCATTGAGATGTTCAGAGAAGTCTGTTATTATGTCTAATATGTATTTGGTACATATGGACTTGAAAAGATTGGCAGTTTTGTTCAGTGAGTCTTCTGATAGGTACCTACACATTTATGGATGAATAAATAGGTACTTCCCCTTCCTTTACCTGCTCCCTTCCTTCCTTCCATCCCTTCTTTCTTGCTGTCCTTCCACTTGACAAATAGTTACATGCCACCAACTGTTCTGAGATTTTTGGATATGCCAATAAGTAAGACAGTTTTTTCCCTCCTGGGGGTTACTTTCTACTGGAAAAAGATTTGGTTCATCTTCTTCCACCCTTATCTACCTCTTCTGCAAAAAATGCTGAGGGGACATGTTATAATGTGTGAGATGACTTGGATGCTGATTTTGATTTACATCTTAATAATTTACTAAATGAACACATTGGTGGAGAGGTCAAAAGCAGTCCCACATAATTGATTCTTTTATGTATAATGGCATCTTAACCTTTATGAAGGAGACTTTAAATTCTTAGGTATTTTTCTAAAACATAAATAAGCTTTCCTCCTGTTCCTAAAGGTAATACAGACAGTCTTGAGTTCCATAGTGTATGTATATTCATGGTATATGTATACTGGTAATTTGGTACTTAATTTAAAATGGGGAAGTATTGTTGATATTTAGGCAATCAGCTTACCTTGCTTTTTTATGTAGCAAACTGTCCATAGCTAGTGTTCAGTCTGGTTTTTTGCCTTTGTGTAGTTTATTATTTAAGTAACATGCTTTGTGAAATAGGTACCTAATATAGAAACAGTGGGTAACTTAGAATGTTGTTTCCTATTTTTGAAGAAGGTTGTCAGTCATAAATGACATATAACAATAATTTATTCCTTTTTTTTCATTATTCATTCATCAAATAAGTGAGTACTGACTCTTTACCACCAGCCATATTGTATCTGCTTGGTATACCATCGTAAATGTGATGTGCCAGGTTAATTTCTCTGCTCTCCTGAAGTTTCCATTCTAGTGAGATTGGACTGGTTATTAAATAAGAATTTTATAGTCATAAAACAGTGATTAAGTAAACTGTAAGTGGTGTGGTATTATACTTAAAGGTTTTAAAAAATGTTAGTTTATAGTTCTATGTATATATATCGAGTATATGGTTTTTATGGACACTTAAGATGCTATTCTGGATACCCTTCAAAGTCTGTGTGTGTATATATTTCATACCTGTAAGTAGCTTTCTGTTACATGTTGTTAATATATTTTGGTTGTGTAGTATATCCAGCAGTATAATTTGCAGTGCAGTGGAGTTGCATCATATACACATTTACCTTATGACAAAATCAGCTGTGAGATTGGCAAAAAATTAAAGGACTAATGACTTTAAGTAGGGAACCAGATACTTGAAAAGTTTTCTCAAAAGTGCTTTTTACACCCCATTTAAGTGTATAGTGTATATTTTTCTTTTCTTGATTTTTTATTATAAAATATATCTAACCCCAAATTTGTCATTTTAAGTATTTTTAAGTGTACATTCAGTGGCATTAAGTACATTCACTGTGTTGTGTAACCATCACCACTTTCTATTTCTAAAACCTTTTTTACCATCCAACCAGAGACTCTATATCCATTAAGCAGTAACTCCCCATTCTCCCTCTCCCCAACCCCCGGTAACCTCTACTCTCCTTTCTATGTCAGTGAATTTGCCTGTTCTAGATACCTCATATCAGTGGAATCATATGATACTTGTCTTTTTGTGACTGGCTTATTTCACTTAGTACAGTGCTTTCAAGGTTCATCCACATTGTAGCATGTATCAGAATTTTACTCTTTTTTATGGCCGAATATATTCTATGTGTACACTACATTTTCCATTCATCTGATGGACACTTGGGTTGTTTCCATCTTCAGCTGTTGTGAATAATGCTGCTGTGAACATTGCTGTACAAGTATCTGTTCAAGTCCCTGCTTTGAGTTTTTTGGGTATATATCCAGAAGTGGATCATATGCTAACTCTATATTTAACTTTTTGAGGAACCACCAAACTGTTTTCCACAGTGGCTACAGTACTTTAGATTTTACAGTATATTTTTATACAGATTTTTTGAACAGGGTCCTAAGCACAAAAACATGTATGCAGCACTTTATGAGTGATTTTTGAGCATGGTTTTGAGTACGGTACTTTTATTTTGTATACTTCACTACTCTTTGGTGTTTCAAGAGCATTATATTTTGTCAATTTATACTGTGTGGTATTAGGTTCAGTTGATCTAGAGAATAAGAACTTGGATAATAAGGTAGAGATTTTCTGTAGTATTGACTTTTTTGAAAAAGGAACATCATTTTCACTTTTTGGAAATGTATATTTCATACACAGATATGCAGCTGCAACTTCAGTGATCATAATTTCTGTCTTACCATGTTGGAAAGGGCATGGGTTCTGAAGCTGGTGGTCTTACTTTCGAATTGTATGTTTTAACCCTTGGAGCCAGGTTTACCACGTAGCCTCAGTTTCACCTTTTATAAATGTGTTCTTACCAAGTCACTGTGAGGATTAGATCGTGTATGTGAAAATGAACTTCTTTTTTTTTCAAAATTAATTACCGAATCAAAAACTAATCACTTCTGTCCTAAGAACCCCCACACCTCCTCCAGGAAGTCATTGACTTGACTTTCCTTTTTCATTTAAAAACATCTTTTCTTTCTGTGTCTTATACCTTTATAAATCTTATTGTTTTAACTCATTTTGTTTTATTTTTATTTTAATATACTATAAATATTTATAGTATATTAAATATTTATAGAATTTATACAATATATATTAATATAAATATTAATATTTATGAAATAAAATTATTCTTTCTTAAATGAAAATTTGGGCTAAGGTATTTGGAGAGGAGAGAGTTTATTTCAAAGCTTATTTTATTTTATTTTATTTATTTATTTTTTAAAGATTTTATTCATGAGAGAGAGAGAGAGAGGCAGAGGGAGAAGCAGGCTCCCAGGGAGCAGGGAGCCTGATGCGGGACTCGATCCCAGGACGCTGGGATCATGACCTGAGCCGAAGGCAGACGCTTAACCATCTGAGCCACTCAGGCGCCCTCAAAGCTTATTTTAAGATTTTTTATTTTATTTATTTGACAGAGAGAGAGATAGCGAGAGAGGGAACACAAGCAGGGGGAGTGGGAGAGGGAGAAGCAGGCTTCCCGCTGAGGAGGAAGTCCTCAAAGCTTATTTTATTTTTTTATTTTATTTTATTTTATTTTATTTTTTAATTTTTTTTTAAGATTTTATTTATTTGCGAGAGAGAGAATGAGAGACA
>NC_138380.1:15732471-15827398 GCF_054177405.1 Leptonychotes weddellii
TTGCATGCCTTAGCATTTTTCAGATGAATAAATTGAGTCCTAGAGCTTTTGAGTGTCTTAACCAAGATCATATAGCTATTTAGTGGAGGGATGAGGCAGAAATCAGCTCTTTTACTTTGTATTCCAGTGTTCATTCTACCACATTAGACTTCTCTCCTACATTTTACCAGTTCTGTGATTACTTTGACAACAGGCTTGCATGGTGTCTCTCCATGGTATTAGAAGTGTACAAAATGCCCTCTCACTTGTTTTAACCATCTTAAGGGACTTCTTGCTGTTTTGTTTCCTTTCCTCCCTGTAAACTGGAAAATACATACTCTTGCAGACCCTTTAAAAAAATTTTTAAGGGCGCCTGGGTGGCTCAGTCGGTTAAGTGTCTGCATTCAGCTTGGGTCATGATCCCAGGGTCTTGAGATCGAGCCCGCATCGGGCTCCTTGCTCAGCGGGGAGCTTGCTTCTCCCTCTTCCTCTGCCTGCCACTCCCCCTGCTTGTGCTCTCTCTCTCTCTCTGTGTCAAATAAATAAATAAAATCTTTAAAAAAAAAATTTTTTTTTTTAGGGGCGCCTGGGTGGCTCAGTCGGTTAAGCGTCTGTCTTTGGCTCAGGTCACGATCCCAGGGTCCTGGGATGGAGCATCATGTCCTGCTCTCTGCTCAGCGGGGAGTCTGCTTCTTCCTCTCCCTCTGCCCCTCCCTCTGCTTGTGCGCTCTCTCTCTCTCTCTAATAAATAAAATCTTAAAAATGTTTTTTTTAAAAAAACAAGCAATCAAAAAGCAAAAATTCAATATGTCATCTTTTATTTATGGTAATTTACTTTTTGGAAAGCTTTTCAATTCATAAATCCCAACTGTTTACCTCCCAGCATCCCATAAATTACCTCACTAAAACTCAAGTAAGCTATTGGTTGTGGAAGTAATGTCATGCAATCAAAAGTACGTTAGAAGTGTAGATAGCACCTCTCAATTAGTTTCATGTTGGTGGAGACTATGTTTGAGTCTGTTTTTCCTGCAGGTATAGTTTGGGATATTCAAGTTGGAGGAGCTATTAGAAATCAGCTCTAATTTTAATATGTGAAGAAACTGATTTTATATATGAAGAAACTGATAGTAGCAAAATTGGGTCTGCAAACCGGGATTCTGGAATTGGTTATAAATACATACACCATGTCTTTAAAAAAATTTATTTTGAAGTAGTTGTAGCATCATAGGAAGATATTTTATTTTTCTTCTAATTATTAAAAGTCAGATTTATGGGACACCTGGGTGGCTCAGTTGGTTAAGCGTCTACCTTTGGCTCGGGTCATGATCCCAGGGTTCTGGGATCGAGTTCCACATCAGGCTCCTGGCTCAGCGGGGAGCCTGCTTTTCCCTCTGCCTGCCACTGTCCCTGCTTGTGCTCGCTCTCTGACATAATAAATAAATAAAATCTTAAAAAAAATAAAAGATTTAACTTAATTTTTCAAAAGATGAAAATAATTCATAAGGTTTGCCATTTGAAATACAAAAAGAATATTTTGTAACAAATCAGATAATACAGATTTTTATAAAATAAAATTTTGAAAATAAAATTAATTTGAAAAATAAAATCTCCTACTTACCTCCATTTTGTCTTTTTTGATAAGGTAACATTTTGGTGTATAACCTTTTATGTGCTTTATTTTCTTAGAGAAAACAAATCAAATATATATACATACAGGGTATATATATTTATGTGGAAATAATTGTCTATGTTAGTCTCCAGCTTGATTTATTTATTTATTTTTAAAGATTTATTTATTTGTCAGAGAGAGAGTGAGAGCACAAGCAGGGGGAGTGGCAGGCAGAGGGAGAAGCAGGCCCCCACTGAGCAGGGAGCCCAATTCGGGACTCGATCCCAGGACCCTGGGGTCATGACCTGAGCTGAAGGCAGATGCTTAACCAACTGAGCCACCCAGGCATCTCCAGCTTGATTTATTTTTTAATATATTTTTAAGATTTTATTTATTTATTTGAAAGAAGAGCGCAGTGGTGGGGGGTGCGGGGGAGGAGCAGAGGGAGAGGGCCAAGCGGACTCCGCACTAATTAGGGAGCCCATTGCAGGGCTCAATCCCACGACCTGGAGATGACAACCTGAGCCAAAATCAAGAATCAGATGCTTAACTGACTTAGCCACCCAGGCGCCCCTCCAGCTTGCTTTAAAAAGACAAACCAAAAACAAAAACCCAACAACTTTATAATAGACATCTTCTGATTCAAGACGTCCAGTTTATGGCTATAACATTATTTAGTTAATGATTTCCCAACTGATGGACAGTTACTTTGCAGTTTTCTGCTCTAGGAACAGTGCTGCCAAACAGAGCAAAGTACTTGGTCCACCGGTGTATTTATGTGGGATAGATTCTAAAGTGGTATAAAGGCATGGTTAACAGCACAGATTCAGGGGCTGAGACTTGCTGGAATGAATCCAGGCTGCACCACTTAAGAGCCAGGCAACTTAAGGCAAGGTACTTTTTGTGCTCTTATTTTCTCTGAAAGAAGAACTTAGATCAGTGATAATCTTTACTTTCTGGGGAGACTAACTTCTTTGATAAGCTAATGGGGAAAATATGCTCTCTCAACTATTTACTAACCAGAGAGGTTGATCATCTTTTCATATGTTGTAATTATTTGTAATTCTGTGAATTACTCGTCGTCTTCTGTTCTCATTTTGTTTGACTTAATTGCCTTTTTAAAATTGCTTTGTGAGATTTGTTTATATACTCTGGACCCTAACTCTTCATTATATATAGTGAATATATCCTTTACTCTGTTGCTTGCCTTTAATTTTGTGTTTTCTTCTTTCCACATTACTAAGTTGACCATATCTTTCTTTTTTTTTTAAAGATTTTTATTTATTTATTTGACAGAGAGAGACACAGCGAGAGAGGGAACACAAGCAGGGGGAGAGGGAGAGGGAGAAGCAGACTTCCCGCTGAGCAGGGAGCCCGATGCGGGGCTCGATCCCAGGACCCTGGGATCATGACCTGAGCCGAAGGCAGACGCTTAACGACTGAGCCACCCAGGCGCCCCTGACCATATCTTTCTATGTAGATCTGTCTTTAAAGTAGATAGACCAGAATTTTATTATTGCTTATAAACTGTTCTATCCTTACCATATTGACTTGTGAATGTCACTGTTACTAAATATTAAAATCTCATAAATTCATGGTTCTGTTTCTAGAGTATTTAGGTTCTTTAATCTTTTGTCTAGTTTTGTACCTGTCAAATTTAAAATTACTCTAGCTTTGTAACAGTTCAGTATCTGATAGCACAAATTCCCACATTTCCCCCCCTAGAAGTTTTAAAGCAGTTTGTATGCATTTACTCTTTCTTATAAACTTTAGTATCAGTTTTTTGAATTATGTTAAAAAAAAAAACCTGTTATTTTGATAGAGATTGCATTGACTTATATTTTGGAGGCTAAAATAGTGATTTCAACATAATGTTATAATTTACCATTGACTTTACTAAATTGTTACATAAAGATTTTCAACTCCCCATAATCTAAAATAAATTATTTAATTTTTCAAAACACTTTGGAGTATGGAATCTTTTTGGTTACTTCCCCCTTCCTTTTTTTGTAGGATTTTGTACCATTACCGTAGAAATACTTTTTTTGTTTTATATGTGCTTATTTTACCAGAAGTTTTCACTGGCATAATAATACGTATTTGATTGTGAACCATTGGGTTCTATGGCATATTTTTTCAGTTCTAGTCTTTTTCTGTGGTAAAGGTTTGATATTAACATGTAATTATAGATGACTGAAGCCTTTTCTATTTCATTAGGTTTATTTTGTAAACACATTTATTTTCTGACACATTTTAGAATTCTGTAATACTCCTTTAGTTATATGGCAGCATTACTAGCTTTTAGGTCAAAGATGAGACAGTGTAGAGTGTGTTTTAAGGCTGTATGTTATTTATTTCCCTAAAATGTGCTATGATTAGGTACTAGGTTAGTATTAAATGTTTTATGTAGAAAGGCGGAAGTTCTTTCGTCTTTCTCTTGAATCCAAAAGATCAGTAATGCTAGACTTTTTATTTTGACATTCAAAACAACTTCAGAATTCTATTCTGAAATCTCATCTGAGATGATAGCAAAATTTGTTTGATTAATGTTTTAACAAATTTTTTGTTAATATGGTTCCAGATGGTTGAAATGCCATTTTTTCCCCAGTAGTAAACAGTATACTTTGTTTCTTCTCATGCAGGTCTTTGAAGTTCTACAGTTTAGTTCTCAGTGCTGAACTTCCTTCTCCCTTAAGTTATTATAAACTTTTGCTGCTGTTTAATAAACGTGAAGATGTCTCGCAGTCCTGATGCGAAGGAAGACCCTGTGGAATGTCCTCTTTGCATGGAGCCCTTGGAGATAGATGATATCAACTTTTTTCCTTGCACCTGTGGCTATCAGATTTGCCGATTTTGTTGGCATCGAATTCGCACTGATGAAAATGGGCTTTGTCCTGCATGTAGAAAGGTAAATACTCCAAAGTAACTTTGTGTACAGTTTTTTTGCCCCATGCATATGAGTAAGTAGATTTAAAAGAATCTACAAACCTCAGGTGATTTTATGTGTAACATTATATTTTTAAGGTAATAATGGAAGTAGAAAAACACTATATGATCTTGGTAAAGTCATATAACCTCTCTGGTTAACCTTTAGCTTTCTAATCTGGAGAAATTCATAAGATCAGTGGTGCTGGGTATTTAAGAGAAATAGGAGTAGAGAGGCTGTGGATTTAGATAGGATGGTATGAAATTGGAAAAACACATTCAGCTGGGAGGAAATTCACTTTAATTTTCTAGTACAAAATAGGGGAAAAGTTTTGACATTTACTAAAAGAGGTTATGGGTTAAAATGACGGAAATCCTGCTTCAGAAGGTAATGGTTACTCATTTGTTGAGTCTTTACAATAACTCCAGGCTGTAATGCTATCCCCAATGTACATTGAAACTAGGCCTTTCAAGTAACTTGTCCACAGGCATCAGCTAGTGGATAGTATGTTTGGGATTCAAATATAAATCTTTTGAGTCTTTTCTAGCTCTAAATAGTTCTATGATTTTTAATATTCCTGGGTCTCGTTTAAATAAGCATCTACATATCTATAATATCTATATCTATATATCTATAATTATATGTAATCTATAATTACATATCTATAATATGTAATAGATATTTATAATATATATATAATATATCTTTTTGTATAGTTAATGTATTTTAGGGATATGAATGAAAAGCAAAGGAAAACCTTAATACTAGCTTTGGTCAAAATTTGTAATAAATTTGTGTTAGTGGATTTTAAGCATTCAGTCATATTTTAAAAAGTGGTTCCTGGTCATTCCACAAGAAGACAATTGTATTGAACTGTTCTGTTGAAAGTGGTAATTTTTAGTATAGCCCAAGACTATAAAGCTTGTGATGTCATTTGACTTCTCAACTTTATCTCTTTTTTTCTTTGGGTGTGCTATGAAAAGAAATCTTAATAAAAAGACCACTTGTTAAATAGTCATTAGAGAAAAATCAATTATTTGGGGAAATGGCAGAAAAATTCACTTCACTTTTAGGGGATTACCTAGAATCACTTTAAATTCTTAGAAAGTAGAGAAAAAAGTAGAAAAATTTTAAGGATAAAGCAAAATAATTTTAGCAGAGCTGGTTATCAATAAAAGTGTGCCTTTCTGGGAGGATAAGCAAGTGTGAAGAATCGGAAAAACAGTAGGCCATTGGGATCAATTTAAACAAAGAAGCATTAGTTCAAACATACTCAGGATAAGGCTGCTGAGAAAAGGTAAGAGTAGTGGTGCTTTTAAAAAAGATCCTAAGGAAAGTATCTGTGTGGTTGCCTGAGTGTTGCACTGGAGCAAGACATGGGTCCAGCCTAACTTTTATACCATGTAGCAGAGACAGATGCTCTCTAGCTGCAACACTGATTATAAATTTGGGTCAGAGCCTTAAGGTGGATGGAGATACCCTGGAGGAACTAAGACCTCCTGTGCTCAGAAGATGAATTATTGATATACTCTGTCCACCAGTTTGTCCTCCTTGCAGTCACAAAAGAGCATCCTGCAGTAAACAGAAATAGCATTTATAGGCTGGTTGACAGAGTTCTTACATGTAAAAATGTGTAAGAACCAAGAATTAACAGACATTTCAGGAATACCAACATCAGTACCAAAAATCAGTAAATAAAAGAACCTAACATAAGTAAGCAAACAGAAACATTTAAAAGGTCATTGGTGCTTCTCAAACAAATAAAAGAGAATGGCATATCTATATAGAATGAACATTTTTTAAAGAGCAGATTAGAGATCTTGCAAATGACTAATCTTACGGGTGGGCTGAAGAACGAATGAACAAAGTTTAAGAACAAATTAATAAGTTGGAAGATTTTGCTGAGTATTTTTTTTTTTCCGCATATAGTACAAAAATATTTTAAAAAAGCATGAAAGAGAAGTTAAGCAGCATAAAAGATCTGATTCTAATCTGCTAAGAGAATTTACAGAAGCAGTGAAATAAGAATGGGTGGGAAGGAATAAAGAACCACTAGAAGGAAATTTCATGTGAAAAGCAGTTGTCCTTGGGCTGTGTGAGTAGGAGACAAGATAACTGAAAAATATCAACATCTATTAATAGAATTGTAAAATTTTAGAGTATCTAGAATAAAGACAAAGTTCTCAAAGCTTATGGGAGAAAAATGCATAGACTACAAAGGAACAAGAATAAAACTGATACTGGTGTTTTTGTTCTATAACGATGGAAAAGAAAATAATTGAGAAATTTGTTTTTCCAAATTTTTGAGGGTAAATGACTTGAGGAATTCTCAATTTCATTCACATGTAAAAGCATAATAAAATATTTTCCAGACATAAAAAGATTCATAAGGTTTAATATCCACTATACAGGACAAGTAGAAGAGTTGGTGAGTGTGTAAGGGAAGTAGAGTGGCCATTGACTGAGATGGGGAAGACCTCAGTAGGGACAGGTTTTTGAGAAGATCAGGAACTCAATTTTAGACATGTTAAGTTTGAGATTCCTATTAGAAATCTAAATGGAGAAATTGGTTAGGTGAATATTCAAATTTGGTTCTGGTATGGAAATATAAATTTGAGAGTTATATAACATATACAATGTTATTTATAAAGTAATACTGGATGAGATCACAAGAGCGGGTCAATAGAAAAGATGATTGTCTAAGGATGGGCACCAAAGCTCTCCAACATTTATAGAAAGAAAAAAATCTATATTAAATAATTATGAGACAACCTCCTTTAGGGTTTCTAAGTTACAATCTTTAGCTGCGGTCTTTACTGTTAAGTCAGACTGGGAGGATTTTTTTTGTTTTCTTGTTGACTTAATATAACTACAACTGCTAGAACTTCTGCTTGGTCTGTGACTACTCGACCTTGCTCCTGCTTGTCTCATGGCTGTTGTGGGTCATAGACAGTAGATGGTGCTGACCACACAGAGTCTTGGCTTAGCCTTGCCAGAGAATGTGCTGAGCACACTTAGCACATGTAGTTATGAAGCTGCCTGTCTTAGTCAGGGACCAGCAAATCTTTACATCTCTGGAGACCAGCCTCAGTGGTTGTGTTAACACAGGAGGACCTCAAGTGTTGCCCGATGCCTGGAGAAGGCCATGAAGCTGCCATCTACACATAGCCCAGCCCTGCTGGAAGATGGCCTGTAGAGGCCACTCTGAAATGGCAAATCAAGATGATTTAAGTAAACTTGGAGATGCAGGTGGGGAGTTGGTTGAAGCCAGCCCTGGTTGGGGTGCACAAATGACACCTGCTTGTTTACGTAAAGGGCCTCTTTGCTTTAGTGTTTTGAGAAGCAGAGAGTGGGCAGGTTTTACAAACCAAGAGAGTTTAATGTTTCTCTTTGGTCCTAGTTGCCATGCCTAAAAGGATCAAAAAGACCTTCCGTGTTTCCCTAAACTAAGGCATAGGCTACCTGGTCATTCCTTAGACTGTCTTTGTATGTTCTTTTAGTGCAGCATTTCTGAGAAAAATACCTGGTGGAGACAGCAGATGTGGGAACACAGGTAGTGTACTGATGTAGCATCATACAATGTTGACTCATGTGGAAGCCAGACAGGCCAAAGAGATGAAAACTCTGACAAAGTTACTGTTATTTTCATCTCAGAAGTAACAGAGGATATTGCATTCATGAAACAAGAACAGGGTAGTCTAAAAAAAATTCAGTGAAGGATAAACACTGTTAATAATAATTAAAATATAGCAGAAATAACAAGGAAAGAGTTGGGAGATGAATTTGAGAAAATTTCTTAAAAAGTAGTGCAAAAAGACAAAGGAGATATTCTTATTTGATAAATATTCTTATTTGAGAGAAGAGATAACTTTATTTGAGGATCAATCCAGAAGGTCAAATACTAAATAAGTTAGTGTTCTAGAAATAGACCACAGTAATATAGAAGGAAAGTTATTTCAGAAATATGATTGAAGACTATTCCCAAGACCAAAGGATATATTTCCAGATTAAAAAGGCCTATTGAGTGCCAGGCACAAACTATTTTTAAACAGAAAACGGAAAACAAAGAAGTTCTACAAGCTTCCAAAGAGGAAAAAAGTAGGCTACAAATGAAGATCAGGCATCGGAATCATTTCAGAATTCTCAAAAGCAAGACTTGAAGCTTGAAGATATTTCGGAAGGAAATTTATTTTCATCCTGGAACTCCATATCTTCCTGTTAAGTGTGAAGGTACATGAAAAGACCTTTTCAGACGTGAAAGATCTCGAATTTTTTTTTTATGTTCCGTGCATTCTCTCTCAGGAATCTACTGCAGAATATGCCCCTCACATGAAGGAATGAAGAAAAGAGAATACATGGGATAAAGGAAAGAGGTGACCAAGTACGGGAGTGATACAATGGGATTCCTAAGATGATGGGAAAGAGGACAACCAGTACAGAATGTGGCAGATCAGAAAGTTGCAAGAGAAGGGTTTCTACAAAAAGATAAAATTGAGAGAATACTTGGTGTTTTAAAAGAGAATTGTGGGGGCGCCTGGGTGGCTCAGTTGGTTAAGCGACTGCCTTCGGCTCAGGTCATGATCCTGGAGTCCCTGCATCGAGTCCCGCATCGGGCTCCCTGCTCGGCAGGGAGCCTGCTTCTCCCTCTGACCCTCCCCCCTCTCATGTGCTCTCTCTCTCTCATTCTCTCTGTCTCAAATAAATAAAAATAAAAATAAAATAAAATAAAAGAGAATTGTGTTGTGAGGCCATTTCAACATTTGGAGGAGATTTGATGGTTTAATCTAATCAGACAGTTAACTCTAGGGGAAACAAAAAGCTGTACAAGAAAAGTAATCATATTATGCTGCAATGGCTCAGATATGTTGTAGGGGTTGAGATTTTTTTTCCCCCCATACAGATATATTGTTACAGCATCATTTGTAGAAAAGACTATTTCTTCACTGTTGAATGGTTTTCAACTCTTTCTTAAAAATCAGTTGCTCATAAATGTGTAAGTTCATTTCTGTTATCTGCAGACGATTGTTTCTATCCTTATGCCAATACCATACTGTCTTGACTACTCTAAGTCTTCAAATCGGGTATGATAGACCTTTCAATTTTGTTATCCTTTATAGAATTTATTTTGGGCATCTAAGACCTTAGCATTTCCACATAAGTTTTTTAATTAGTTTGTAATTTTGTACAAAAAACCTACTGGGCTTTTGATTGAACTTGAATAAACAGGTCAATTTGAGGAAAAATGACATCTTGAAAATGTTGGCTCATCTAGTTCTTAAATAAGGTTTATCTTTCCAGTTTCCTAGGTTTTAAACATTTATAAAACCATGTTCTGTAGTTTTCAGCATATGGAGTAGTATAGCATGATTTGTTATATTTATCTGTAACTATTTTATGTTTTATGAGCTTCAGCATGTGGTATTTTAAAAATTCCATTTTCCAGTTCATACATAGAATAATTGATTTTGTTAAATAGATTCCTTAGGCTTTTCTACATAGATGATCATGTCTTCTGTGAATAAAGGCAGTTTTACTTCTTCTTTTCCATCCTTTATGTTTTTAAATTATTTTTCTTGCCTTATTGCACTGGGTAAGCCCTCCAGTAGAACATTGGAATAAAGTGCTAAGAACAATTATCTTTGTTCCCAGTTTCAGTGGGAAGCATTGAGTATTTCACAGTAAGTATGTTCCTGGCTGTGAGTTTTTTGTAGATGGTTTTTTATCAGGTTGAGGACGTTTTCTTTGCTTATTGAGAGTTTTTATCACGAGTGGGGGTTGCATTTTGTCAAATGCCTTTTCTGTTTCTTTTGAAATCATCATGTGTTTTCTCCTTCATTCTGTTGAAATGGTGATTTAGGTTGATTGATTTTTGAATCAACCTTCCCTTCCAAGGATAAACCTCATTTGATGATAATAAATTACCCTTTTTCTTTTCAATTTGCTAATATTTTCAGAAAGGTTTTTATGTCTGTGTCATTAGAGGTATTTATCTGTGGCTTTATTTATATTGTTTTTAGATTTGGTATCAAAGTAATACTCGCTTCATAAAATGGGTTAGGAAATGTTTCCTTGTCCTCTATATTCTGAAAAAGTTTGCATGTGATTGGTATCACTTCTTTTTTATTTCCTCCCCAAATTCATTATTGACCTGGACTCTATCAGAATGTCTTTATTGGAGAGCAGCCTATGGGAACTAGCTATCACAGGATTCCTCTATGTAGATTTCTGGAATTCTTTTTGGACTAGTTCCTGCTTTGTGATATTTTGCCCCATAAATTTAAGTTGCCTCAGCCTCTTCAGGTTTTGATCACTTTCCCCTCTGCTCAGTGTGATTGTTGGACCCAGCCAGTGTCCAGTAAGTGTTGGAAGAGCAGAAAGCTAGGATGTTTTCACTCATGGTTTTCATCTGTCTCATTTCTTTTCTCTCGGTAGTCACGGATTTGCTGTTCATTACCTATATTGTTTGATGTCTGAAAACAGTTGCTTCATATATTTTGTCTTATTTTCTAGTTGTTTATGCTAGTAGGCCTGGTCTGTTACTATCTCCTCTGTCATGGCTGAAGGTAGAAATGTATAAGTAACATTTGAACTTTATAATAATGTAATTGTGAATGTTGACCTAACCAAAATTAGGGTGGAAGGTTAGAAGGTAGACGTGGGATATATAGTTAGGCTGGGTGAAAGAAAGCTTTATTGTCAATTTGTTGTATGATGTGATAATATGTAGAACTGAAAAAGCAAGAAGTAGCCATACAAGCATCTTATTTAATGATGTGATAGTAAATGACAAAATAATGATCTAAAAGAGTCTAACAGGATTATTTCTAGGGAGAGGCAACTGGGTCAGGGAAAGAAGAAAATGAGAGATTATTCTTTTCCCCAGTAAACCTTGTAGAACTGTTTGACTTAGGAACATATACAGAAAATTATCAGTGAAACTAGGGAAATCATAGGAAAGAAGGTATAATAGTACTGGTATTAGTCATAATCAAATTTAAGATCAAACACATTTTAAAAGAGAAAAGAGGAATTTTTTAATTGCTATATGTCCATAGAATCATGGAATTTTATTTACTTAACAGTAGCTCTTTGAAGTGTATTGAGCTGATATAAATACCAGGAGAAACTATATCCATATCCATAATGGAGAGAAGTCCAACTTCTATATTTTAGAGTTTGATAGATGAAATAGACCCAAAAAAAGGAAATGGAAAAAAAATTTTTTTTGAAGATTTTATTTATTTGTCAGAGAGAGAGCACAAGTAGGGAGGGCGGCAGGCAGAGGGAGAAGCAGGCTCCCTGCTGAGCAAGGAGCCCGATGTGGGACTCGATCCCAGGACCCTGGGATCATGACCTGACCTGAAGGCAGATGCTTAACCGACTGAGCCACCCAGGCATCCCAGGAAATGGAAAATTTGAATAACACAGTTAGCAAGCATGTGTGTGCTTGTACATGCACACAACTTTGTACAAATTAATATAAAAATTTTTTTAAATTTGTTTATTTATAATCTCTACACCCAACGTGGGGCTCAAACTCATGACCCCAAGATCAGAAATTGTGTTCTTTTCCAACTGAGTCAGCCAGGCAGCCCAAATTAGTACAAAACTTTAAAATACAAGTGCAGTGAGCATAAAAATTGACTTGTTAGGCTACAGTGGAAATATTAACCAGTTCCAAAAAGAACTCAGTTGGGTATATCTTTTTATTTATCCTGCTTAGGATTTGTAGGGCTGCTTAAATCTGTCTTGGTGAATTTCATTAGTTCTGGGAGAAAAAAATCAGCTATCATCTCTTCAGATACAGACTTTATTCTCTTTCCTCTCCTTCTGGGACTCTGATTACATATTTTTCAGATTCATTTTCACTGCTCTTCATGTCTCCTAATCTCATTTCTGTTTGTTTGTTTTTTTTTCTTAATGCATTAATGGATGATTTCTTCTGATCTTTCTTTTTGTGTTTGAATTTTTTTTTTTAGGTCTGGTCTTTTGCTAGATATAAATATGTGTATTGAGTTTTAACATTTTGCCTTTCTAGAAGTAATGTTTGTTATCTTTTCATGCTTGATATATTTTAAATACAATTTTGTACCCTGCACCTACTTTCAGGTTTATCATATATTTGAGGTTTTTTTGTTTTGTTTTGTTTTTTGGCAGCAGATCATATATTTGTTTAAACAGATAAGCGTTACTGTTTTTAAATCTGTGTCAGATAATTCCAGTAGCTAAAGTCTGTGAGGAATGTTTCTCCTGGTTGTTCATGTTGTTTTATTTCTTTATGTGCTTGGTTTTATATCTGTGCCTGCTTCTTGGTTGTTGTCCCTGAATTATTTGTAGAGTTGTCCAGGGCCTAACGTATTTTTGCCCTCCTCTAGAGAAACTTTCATTTGTCTTCTGCTGGATCCTATAAACAGTGACGTTAGAGGTGCCTCAAGCATAATGGGCGCTGGTGGGGACAAGTATAAAGGTCTAAGGTCCCTAGGATGCAAATTTTCCGTAAGGTTGGTTTCAGCAACTTCTTCAGGATGTTTTTCTTCTATCCCTATTTTTCTTGTTCTGACCTGTCTGTAGTTTGTTCTTATCCTGAGACTGAAAGAGTCTTTTGGGGGACGGGCTGGGTCTCAGCTTAAGTTCTTTTGAGTTCCCCAAAGACTCTTCACCTTGGGCTAGCCCTGGGCTTTGAATGCTGACCCTCCCTCCCCATTTGTTGTTACAAAGATTTACACTTACCTCTCTGGATTTTGACTTTTATACAGAAGTTGGCTTGGGACTTCCCCACTGCAGATCATTACTGTTTCTAAGATATTGGTTAAAAAACAAAACTTTATATAGTATTTTTCATTGTTTCTAGGAGGAGGAAAAGTTAAGGCTGTGAATGCATTTATTGGAAAACAAAGAACAAAAAATAAATTAGCTTATTTCTAGGTTAAGAAACCAAAAAAAGAGTAGTAAACGTGACAGTAGAAGCAGGGATTAAGCAGAATTTGGTGAAATAGAAAAAAAGTAGTATTTCAATAAAAGTTAGAGCTGGTTCTCTGAAAGACAATAAAATAATCAAACTCTTGGCAAGTCTGATTGGAAAATAAAGAGAAAAAACATAAAAGATACATTAGAAATAAAAGTGGGACTATAACTACACACATGAAAAAAATTAAGTGATTACACTAGAGTCTATAAACCATCATAATTAATAGTTTGGCAATTTATCGTCATATTAACACTATTAAAAATATTTTACACATTAAAAGTGCCATATGCCACAGGTGCCATATTTTGCATTAGTTTGATATATAACACACAATAATATATTTAAAGAAAAATTTCATGCTTGTACATTTTCATTTGACGCTGTATTCCTAGAAAATTAAGTTTAGTATACATGTTTCAGTCAAAAAGTAAACCATGTGTATTTTTTGTATCCCATTTTTAGTCTTTCTCCCTTGCTTATCTCTTTGTACTGGCTTATTAATGTTGTGTCATTGGGTTTGTGGAGTAGGTATTTCTGGTGGTGTGTGTGCTGGAGCAGCTGTCAGGGAGTGCATGCCTTTCCAACTTTTTCTGGAGCCTTGAAAAGTTAAGATTTTTTTAAAAGAAAAATTAACCATGCTAAATTCTCTGTTCTAGAGAGTAGCTTGGTGTTCATTTGGCAAATATTTATTGAGCGCCTAAAATGTGTACTTCTAGCTTCATATTTCATCCTGGAGAAAGACTTCAGATCACGCAAAAGTCACACAAGTTACCAAGTCAGCTGTTTTATATGCCTCCTACTCACAAGTCAGTTCCAGTATGCCAAATAGGACCAATTAGCTGGAAGATTCAGATTTTTATTTCATTATTTTTATTCAGATTTTTAAATGTGGAAATCAAATGGTATGGGTGCTTGCGTCTTCCAGGACCACTAAGAGTTATGTCTGAAAATTTAAGAACGGGATTTTGGGAGACCTTATGATATTACCAGTAGAAGCTGAGGAACATAAAGAGAAGTCTCACTTTCTTAATGGCCTTCAGCATTAATCTGAGTGTGTTGACAAATTCGATGGTTTTTATTTTTGTATTTTACTTACGTATGAAAAGATGAAAGTACCTTTAAGTTAAAAGCATAGCAAGATTTCAGGCTTTTGAATACCATCTCCACTCTACCTTGTTCCTACTTTTTTTCTTGATGACATCATTTCTGTTAGTCCCTACTCCTATATTCTTATAGGCACAATTTCCTGTTTCTGGGATCTCTTCATATCCACTTAGATATGATCTTTCATTCATTATTAACTATTTATGTTTTAGGCGGGGAAGGGCACAGGGAGAGAGAGAATCTTAAGCAGGCTCTACACCCAGCACGGAGCCCGATGTAGGGCTCGATTTCACAACCCTGAGATCATGACCTGAGCTGAAATCAAGAGTCGAACATTTAGCCGACAGAGCCACCCAGGCGTCCCTATTTTTTGATTAGTAGTAATAATAAGTGACTTATTGAATGCTTATGTGTAGGGCACAGTTTTAATCACTTCATAAATGTATATCTCTTCTAACTCTTACAGAAACCCTCTTAATAAAGTACCGTGATTCCTATTTTATAGGAGAGATGACTGAGGCAGGCAAGTCACATAACTTATGGCCAAGGTCTCTCAGATAGTAGAGAGGAGCCAAGATTTAAAGCCAGGCAATGTGATTCCATAGCTCTTATTCAGGCCACCAGTAGCCCTGGCATTAGCAGGAGGAATAAAAGCAATATTGTAATGACAAAGGGAAAAAAATTACAACAGTGTAATTGCTAGTATTTATTGAGGGATTACTGTGTGCTGTTCATGATAATAATGGCTTTATGAGAGTTACTTTACTTTTACCATTATGCCTCACCCTTTAAGATCATTTTCATCTTACTATTGAGGATACTGAGGCATAGAGTTTCACTAACTTGCTTAAGTCCACATGGCTAGTAAATGTTGGAAACTAAAGTCAAACTCCTGAGCCAGAGTATCTGTGGATTGTTGTTTATTTGCCCATTTATGTTCCTTTTAGATTGACAATGAATTAAATAATAAGTACTTCATTAATATTCTAGCACATAGTAGGTTTTCATTAAATATTTGTGGATTGTAATATATAAACCTATGTTTAGATGAGATAAGTTATACTCTTTGCCTCTTACACAGCACCCTGGAAGCTTTTTTTCCTGTCAACTCTGCTAGACGCTATAGGGAATACCACGGTTGTATTTTTTTTTATTACAGAACCTTTGGTGGTGTTTTAAGTTTTAGTGTTAAAAGTAGTCTGTGCTAAGCTCTAAAAAAAAGTAAGTATTTTAAAAACTTTTATCTTAAATTTATTAAATAATATTTTAAGCAATTAAAAGATTTAGGAAAAGGGAGATGTAACAAATAACCACATACCTGTCATCCAGAATGATAATTGGTTTTCATATAGCTTATTTCTTTCCTTATTTAATGCTAACTTCTATGTTTGTTTTGTGCTTAAAGCCATATCCAGAAGACCCAGCAGTTTATAAACCACTCTCCCAGGAAGAATTGCAAAGGATAAAGAATGAGAAAAAACAGAAACAGAATGAGAGAAAACAGAAAATATCAGAAAACCGCAAACATTTGGCTAGTGTACGTGTTGTACAAAAAAACCTCGTCTTTGTTGTAGGTCTGTCTCAGCGCCTAGCAGACCCAGAGGTAAGTCCTCTTCTGTTTTCTTTCTCAACTTGACATTTTTTTCTTTCTTGCCTATCTTATTTGGAAATAACAGCTGACCTTGCCTATTTGCAGGATTCCCCTGAAATTATTAAAACTTAGGAGAGAATGGGAAATGATTTTTTAATTATCTCTAAGAATCCAATGATCAGTTGTGATCAGAGTGTCTTAATCTTTCTTGGCCTCATTTTCTTCAGTTGTAAAACGAGGCAGTTGAACTAGATCTCTGAAATCTCCTTTAGTGCTAATAATCTGTGAAAGTTGGATAATTTGCTATTCAGGCTAACATGTGACATGACTACTCGGTTTCTTTCCTCTTTTCTGTAGCTATATAAGGATCACAGTGGACATGCAGTTACATGAACCCACTAGAGATCTGTATTTTTTTTAATCCTGTCCACATAGTGATTCTTGGTTATTGAACAGTTACATTTTAAGCCAATTTTGGGGAAAGAATTGGATGAAGGAAAATAATGGACCAGGTTCTTTGTCATTTGTTTGGAGGCAGGGGAGGCCTTAATCCTTTTGTTCATTACCTCTTTTTTCTCCTTTCACCACCTGCGTTGAAGAGTAATGTTGAGCTTATAACTTTCCCTGATACCCTTGGATGGTCATCTGCTAATTTTCAGTTTCTGATGTATTAGGAGGTGCTGACTAGATTGATGGGAGAGCAGGTAGAAGCTGATTGACAGCCAGAGTGTTTGCTTCAGTAGGAGAGAGTTGGATTTGGGGGTCTACCAAAAGTATTCCTTGAGAAGGGTTTGGAGTAATGCTCATCATCATGGTACCCATAAGAGGGAGGATTATAGTGAATATGCTTAGGGAGGTGGGAATCTTCAGACTTGGCTAAGTGGGCAAAGGTCCCAGTGGAAGGAAACTTAAGGAGTCTAAAAATTGATTTTTGTAAAAATCAACTTAGAATAATACATATTTATTAATGATGAGTTTACTATGTCATTGAGGCTGTGAAGGGCTTCAGGATCAGTAGAAGAGAAAGTCAGGGAGACCTTACTAAGAACCCTTTATCATTGGTAATAAACACAGAAGCAACTCCAGAATTACTTGGACTTAAGTCCAGGGTTACTGGCATCAGTGGGCAGCATGAATCCTTCAGGAGACCAGGTTCTTTCCAAAGCCAAAGGGGGCTGATCTAGAGTTCTACAGGAAAAGACTTCAGTAAGAGCTGTTAAGGATGAGAGCTCATTTTAGGCCTATGGCTCAACCTCAGCAGCCAGTTCTTTCTTGTTTTTAATTCCTCAGGCAGGCAAAATCCCAGTTCCCCTGTGACCATTTTCTTGAACACCACTACAACTTTATACACCAGTCCTTCTGTCTTCCCCTTTCAAAACTCTGCCTTTTTTCTAATCAGAGGGTACTTCTTGCCTTTGCAAGTTTTTTGTTTTATCTGTCTCTATTTACTCCTACTAATCTTACTGATTAGAATCTACTTTGGCATTTTTTTTTTTAAAGATTTTATTTATTTATTTGAGAGAGAGAATGAGAGAGAGAGAGCACATGAGAGGGGGGAGGATCAGAGGGAGAAGCAGACCCCCTGCTAAGCAAGGAGCCCGATATGGGACTCGATCCCGGGACTCCAGGATCATGACCTGAGCCGAAGACAGTCGCTTAACCAACTGAGCCACCCAGGCGCCCCTACTTTGGCATTTCTGAAACTGCTATTCCAGTAAACTAATGGAACTTTTATTTTGATTTGACAACTCTTGGATATGCATGTACTTGATTTTGTTAATACATCCTGCCTGGATCCTGTCACCTATAGTACTGGAGGCATATGGGGAGCAACACCTGAAAGCTGGCTAAAATTAAGCCATAGTCTCAGTCTGGTGTTTGGATTATAGGTTTTCTACCTCCTCTTTAGATTCTGTGATTTGTTTTTATTTACTTACAGAGGTTTCTTATTTCCACTTCAAATGACATGACTCCAGTAACATTAATCTGAAGAACTATTACACAGAAAAAAAATTAATCGGTGGTATCTAGTGAGAGAGGGGTACTTTATCATGAATCTAAATGTGCCTTAAAAAAACACTCTACTTGTTTTATACTTTTGAAATCATTTTTGCCTGGTGAGAGGACAGTGAATTTTTTTAAACATTTATTTCTCTTGAAACTCTAGGAAGACCAAAGACCAGACCAGTCCTACCACTTCTAAATAATAATATAACAAATTCTCTTAATTTATTGTATAATCTTTTCAGTTTGGAAAACTTAAAGTTGGCTTTATTAGAAAACTTGGTTTCAAGTTGTTAGTGTAACTTTCAGGTCAAAGAAGATCTCTATTTACTTCTTTTTGGACGATGAACAATTTGATATTTGACTGAATTCCGATTAGCAAAACAGGAGAGTTTAGGGAAAATTCAAGCTTATTTTGAAAATGACTTTTGTGCATCAGAAAACTTAATACCAAGATTGATTGTCAAATGTATTCATTTATTGATCAATAAAAAAATTTTTTTAAAGGTTTTATTTATTTATTTATTTATTTTTAAAGATTTATTTATTTATTTGAGAGAGCGAGAATGAGAGAGAGAGAGAGAGCCAGAGGGAGAAGCAGGCTCCTCGCTGAGCAGGGAGCCCGATGCGGGACTCGATCCCGGGACTCCAGGATCATGACCTGAGCCGAAGGCAGTCGCTTAACCAACTGAGCCACCCAGGCGCCCTAAAGGTTTTATTTATTTAAGAGAGAGAGAGTGAGCACGAGTGGGGGAGGAGTAGAGGGAGAGGCACCTTGGGTTTCCGGGATCATGACCTGAGCCGAAGGCAGATGCTTAACCAACTGAGCCACCTAGGTTTCCCCAGAAAATCTATTTTAGAAGATCTGGTAGGTAGTTCGAGGCAGTGATTAGAGGTAATCATCTTCCAAATCCTAAAATTTCAGATTTGCTGGAACCTAATTCATTCATTTTATAAATTAACTCTTGAATACTTACCATGTTTTAGGTACTTTGATGTTGGAAATAAAATAATTTAGCTTGCCAGACTCATTCTCTACCCTTAACTGACTTACAGACTATTGGTAAGACAGGATTTAAGTCTTTTTTTTTTTTTTTAAAGATTTTATTTATTTATTTGAGAGAGACAGAGATAGCAACAGAGAACACAAGTGGGGAGTAGAGGGAGAAGCAGGCTCTCTGCTGAGCAGGGAGCCCAATGCAGGGCTCAGTCCCAGGACCCTGGGATCATGACCTGAGCCGAAGGCAGACACTTAATCAACTGAGCCACCCAGGCGCCCTAAATTTAAGTACTTATAAGTGTGCTGGGGATTTATAAACAGGGAAGTACAGAGTTTTTTGGGGAACATGTAACAGTGGGGAACTTGGCTAGTATAGAAATCCACAAAAAGCCTCCCAGAGGAAAGGATAAATTAAGAGTTACTAGAGATTGGCTAGGCAGCAAATAAGGACAGGAGTGTCTCAGGTATTTGGTGGTCCAAGAGAGCAGCTTGTTTGAGGAACTAAAAGACTTAAAAGACAGAACCATGATATTTTACAAATGAGAAATTGAAGCATAGGGAAGTTAAGTGACTTAGTTAAGTGACCTGGGATCACACAGCTACTTCATAGCAGAGCCAGGACTAGAAACCACACGCCTTCCCAACCGACCAGTTTTTTAAAGGTCCTATTCCAATATATTTTACACTGATGATTGGTCTGTTGTTCATCCATTCATCCTTCTGTCTGCTTACCAACTTTATTTTCTCTGTAGTATCCATGATCACTTGACTATGTTACCAAAGAATATATAGGAAGACATTTTAAACATTAGGCATGCCATTGGGCGTTTATAATTCTCTCACATGGCTTTTTGTATTCTTTAGTACTATTATTTTTGTTTTTGTTTTGTTTTTTTTAAAGATTTTATTTGTTTATTTGACAGAGAGACAGGAGAGAGGGAACACAGGCAGGGGGAGTGGGAGAGGGAGAAGCAGGCTTCCCGCTGAGCGGGGAGCCCAATGCGCAGCTCGATCCCAGGACCCTGGGATCATGACCTGAGCCGAAGGCAGATGCTTAACGACTGAGCCACCCAGGCGCCCTCTATATTACTATTAAAGGTGGCTCACTGTGAAGTAAATATATGATATTTTGAATATATGGACCATGTAGTGATATGCAGGGTGTTTTACCTACTCCCCATACTTCTTAATCACTAGAATACTGTTTTGCTAGTTGTATGTTTAGGTAGAATCTGGAGTATTTAACTTAATATAGAAAGTTTAAATTATTTGGGGGCGCCTGGGTGGCTCAGTCGTTAAGCATCTGCCTTCAGCTCAGGTCATGATACCGGGGGCCTGGGATCGAGCCCCTCATTGGGCTCCCTGCTCAGCGGGAAGCCTGCTTCTCCCTCTCCCACTCCCCCTGCTTGTGTTCCTGCTCTTGCTCTCTCTCTCTCTCTCAAATAAATAAAATCTTTAAAAAAAAAAAAAAGGGTTTAAATTATTTGAATTTCCCTTGCCTGGGCAGGCCATTTCTTATCAGCCATAGGCCATTTGCTAATACTTTGAGGCCCACCAATGTTCTTTATCCATGTAACTCTTTTTGTTCAGTGCTGAAACAGTTATTTTTCGGTTAACATTTATTGAGTACTGGGCAGTGTGTAAGACACTGAGTATACACCAGTACAAAGGTAGTCCTTGCTTATTTTCAAACTAACAGTATAATACACTATGAGAAGTACTTTGTGCTGTGGAGGCACAAGAGAGAGCACCCGATCTTGTTGGGGAAGTATGTACTCTTCCACTATCTTTGGGGAGAAGTGCTTCTGGTACAGGAACTGTACAGATTCTTCAGGATGAGAAAGATGTCGGTCTGCAAGTGATTTTTTTTTTTTGGCTGGAAGATTAGACTGCAGTGGTGAGAGATGAGGCTGGTGAGGTAAGTAGTAACATACTATGAAGGGCTTTCTAACCATGCAAAGGAGTTTGCACTTTATTCTAAAGGCAGTGGGAACCTGTTGAATGTTCTTAGGAACAGTGACATGGCTAGATTTGTGCTTTGAAAATAATCATTCTGGCTCCAGTGTGACATGTCAGTATAATTATATACAAGTCTTATGTTGTATTGAAGGTATTATACCCAAATACTGGACAGAAACTGTTTCCGTGAGTGGTTTTCAACCTTATCAGAGCTGGTAACCGTTTTTAAAAATATTTTATAACACTCTTTGACTTTTATGAAGTGATTTCATGATGTAAAGAAATAAAAGGAATAAAAGAGAAATAATTTATAAAACAGACTATTTCTACATGTAAAATTTGGGTACCACTACTCTAGAACCTTGCTACTCAGGGTGTGGTTTCTGAGCTGGTAGAGTAGTATCCCCTGGGTGCTTATTATGTAAACTCAGGCCCTGCTTCAGAGCTACTAGATCTGAATATGCAATTTAACTGGATCCTTAAATGATTTGTATGCATATTTAAGTTTGGGAAGTACTGTTTTTAAGTACACAATAAAATAGTAAGATGCTTACATCTGTGTGCAGAATCACCGTGTGACACCTACAAAGGCAGATTGTTATAGGTATATGTATCGGCAATCCAGATACTATGAAAAGCCAATGATGTGATTTTTCTGAAATAACTCTTGGTATAATTCTGAACAAAGCACTTGTAGTCATACCTTAATTACGTATTATTTGCTTTCCTATAAATTCAACATATGTCAAAACTGTAGGGAACTACTTTTGATTTTATATATAATGTGGAATTTGTTTCTAGTTTCACTTAATTATAAATAGGTTTCTCAGCTACATGAATGTCTTGTAGAACATTCAAAAGTTGTGCAGGACAGTTCTTTACTGTGCAGGGCTAGCCAGACAGAGCATTGTAAGCCATTCCTGGCTCCCATCCACTGAACATAAGCATGGCCTCCCAGTCACTTTGACAACCTCCCCCAATAAAAGCTCCCACAGATTTTTTAAATGCTCCCTTGAATGCTGCCTTCATTGAGAGCTACTACCATAAACTCAGATGTGATTTGAGATGATGATGCAGCACAATGTGTGACCAGTCTGAACTCTTTGAAGCAGATATTTTGGTTCTGAAGTCCTGTGCTGAGTTGGTGTGCATCCAGTTGGAATATTGAGTGCAGTTCTAAACTCCACCAGCCAGGAAACTTTTCAGAATAAACTCTTCCCTACTCATCAACCCTGAGACTTTGCTGTGTACAACCTGAGGGTCATTGCTTTTGCCACTTAATAGTCTCATTTGTCTTGGGGGATTTGGTGGAAAAAAGATTGAAAACCAATACAGTCACCTCATCTTATAATCCATTAAAATTGGCTATAAAAAACATAACAGCCTTGTACTTACAAGAACCTAAAGTAAACTGTGGTAAAAATAATTATGTTAATTAATTTGAAAACTGTTGAGAATTAATGATACCCCAGTCAGACTGTTTCACAAAGCTTTGATTCTTTCATATGCAGAACATACTAGCTAAGTTGTAAGTATGTGAGAATGTTATCAAATTAGAGTGTTTGGAAAGAATACTTTGCACACACATGGACAGGTATACACAGAATGCTTTCCCTGAGAGAGAGCTTGCTATTTGGGAAGGTTGTAGGAAAGTAGATCTACAGATAAATTTTAGGGAAAGAACAAAATTTAATTTTGAAGTAGTTGTGAATTACAAGGAGAGGTTTTTGTATCACGGTACATATTAGTCAAATTAGCCAAGGTCAAGTAAGTCTGTAAGAGAAGTTAAATGAATGTATGTAGTGATCACAAAGTAAAGGAAGTGACACAGATGCGAGGGGGAATAACCACCAAAAAGTAACCAGGTAATAGAGAAAGAAATGTATAAATTTGTTTCCTCGATTTTTTTCCATCCATCACTGCATATATCACCGCATGCATATATGTTATTTACCAGGAAAAGGGAGGAAAAAAACAGGAGATAATCAAGAAGTGGTAAAATCGACACAAAGAAACTAAGTATAACACACACACACACACACACAGCATGAAGCTAAGGTTGAACATTGTTACCATATTTGCAATTTGTGGTTTAATATAATATATCAAATGTTATATACAATAGATTTATGAGTAGAGACTCTACTATGTCTGTTCTTGAGTTTCTGTCTCTGTTTAATACATAATTATTTTGGTCATTGTTTTGACAATTACTTTTTTATAAGGATTATCTGTTAATGAAAATGTGGTTAAGATATTTGATCTGTTTGGTGTTTAAGCACACTGTGAAGATAAGATCCCATGGATTATTGGTGCAGATATTAGAACATAGTGGGTAATACCAAACTTAGGGAGTCTTAATTTCCATATAGTGGGTCAATGAAAAATAGCTTTTAGACTCTTGATGATTTCCTATAGGTTAACCATACAAATTGTAATTAGGAAGTAGTCACATTTATTAGAAAACTTTAAAAATTATTTTCCTTTCACTGAAGAGGGATGGGATATGCCCCATTATAAGAATAACATTGATGAAAATGGGAACACATTATACCTTATTTCTTCTTCTTTTATAGGTTTTAAAACGACCAGAATATTTTGGGAAGTTTGGTAAAATACATAAAGTTGTCATCAATAATAGCACATCATATGCAGGCTCACAGGTAACCAATTATAGGGATTTTTGCCTTTCCTCCCCGTGGTCTAGGCTTGGCCTGGGCTGTTTAGAAGGAAAATCTGCTTTCTGGGATTTTCTAGAAAGTCTGAGGGTCAAGGATTTAAGCAGTGTAGTGACCTCTACTGGTGGGGTGGGGGAATTTCTGGTGCTCATTTGACTTCAGGACTTAAAAGAGTGAATTGATAGTAGTAAGAAATAGTAAAACAAAGATTAAGTGATGGTTTGAGGGGGAGGGGGAGTTGAGTCTATTATCAGGCAATGTAATAATTAGATGATTTCTAATTAATATTTTCAGATATTGAAAACTTAATAGAGCATCTTTGTTATGCTGGTATTAGCAGATAGAATACTTGCAAATTGCATTTATTTTGGGGAGAACGTAATTTGACACGGTGTCTTTAAATTTTATTTTTTTAAATCTAATTTTCAAAGTTTGTTGTAACCTTGACGAGCCTGTCAAATGATTTAGAAAAATAAATACCAAGCCAGAGATGATACGTTATCCGTATTATATTTTAGTCTACTTAAAATCAGATAAGTACAAGTGTTTTAAGATGAGCTAGGATATGGTTTAATCAAAGCTACTACTATTTCTGATTATGTCATTATTATTATTATTATTTTTAAGATTTTTATTTATTTGACAGAGAGAGAGAGAGTGAGAGAGGGAACACAAGCAGGGGGAGTGGGAGAGGGAGAAGCAGGCTTCCCACCGAGCAGGGAGCCCGATGCGGGGCTCGATCCCAGGACCCTAGGATCATGACCTGAGCTGAACGCAGACGCTTGACGACTGAGCCACTCAGGCGCCCCTTTTAAATGATAGTAGTTGTAAAGGTCTTAAGAATTCCCTAGGCAGGGTGCAAAGGAATTGTTTTTTTTTTTTAAAGTTTTTCTTGAATTTGAAACTAGTAACAGTGTGTTTTCACTTTAGGGTCCAAGTGCCAGTGCTTATGTAACCTATATCCGGTCAGAAGATGCTCTCAGAGCCATACAGTGTGTCAACAATGTGGTAGTAGATGGCAGAACACTTAAGGTAATATGGTCCTCTTGATTTTTTTTTAAGGGGGAAGAGATAAAATGTAACTAGGGGAGAGCCTACCATTTACTTATTACATTTGGAGGGAATCTATTTGAAGATTGCTTCTTAAGCATCCATACTAACTTATGACAGCTAATTTGTTTATTGCCAGCTTATGGAGGGTCTTGTTTTACCAGGTAGGAATAAACACATTCATTATCAGGTGATAATCTTTAAAAATCTGTATTTACACATAAATCTTATTTTGTGAAAATAGGATCTATTATTCATATCAGAAATAGAGAATCGTTCTAATTTGTCATCCTTAAAGATTTGGCCATTGATCAATTAAGGTTTGAGTAAAGGGTCGCACTAAGCCATGCTTTATATAAATGGAAAAAGGATGACATAACTAGAAAAAAGAATTTGCTTAGGTGCCTAACTTTTGTAATGTGAAATAGATTTTGTGTATCTTCTCTTCTGATCTCTAGGGAGGATGATTTGGGTACTCAAGTTCTGGAAACCCTAACTGAGGTGTTTTCTTTAGTTCTTCCAAAGGAGCATCATCTTTAATAGATCCTGCTAGTAATAGTTTAGTTCTCCAGTATTGAGAGCCATACCTCTTGTTTTGTCGTGTCTGTGCCTTATTTGAGGTGAAGTGAAAACAACAAACATGGAAATTCTCATTGTGCCAATTCACATTTTGGGTCCTTTTTTCCCCCTCCCTGCTCTTTCTGCAGGCATCTCTAGGTACAACAAAATACTGCAGTTACTTCTTAAAGAATATGCAGTGTCCAAAGCCTGACTGCATGTATCTACATGAATTGGGGGATGAGGCGGCCAGCTTCACAAAAGAGGAAATGCAGGTAGTAAAATAATGTGAATTAAAACTTTGCAGAAAAGGGAGTATTTTTCTTTATAAATTAAAATTGCAAAAGCAAGAACTAGGGATTTAATTTTTTTAATTGTTATTAAAGTAGCATTTTCCAGTGTTCCATGGAATGTCAGTTCTACAGAATATTGTTATAATAAAAATGGGTCTATAGTCCATTAAGTTTGAAAATGCTAGATTAATGAAGATAGTTTTCTTTCCTGCAGGACTTCTCAGAGTCTTTAATATGCTAATACAGATCCAAGAAGGGAATGTACAATCAGAACTTAATTGACCAAGGAAAGCATTTTGGTAAATGCTACTTTAGGGGGAATATCAACAAAATGGAAGCTAAGTGGGTTACTGTAATTATGAGGTTTTTTTTCCTTCCTAATTTCCACTCTTTACAGAACATGCTAGAAAATAATAACCTATCAAATGTTGCTGATAACCTAACATTTTTATAAAATGATTTTTTCTATGAAAGTGTATTGAGTCAGTGTCCTGTGAAGGATGAACTGAAGGCTTATTATCCTATGTTCTTTTTTATATTTCCTGTTCTCTGTTCTCCTTTCAATTTGTAGTATTATAAACATGACAAATAAAAATGTTGACCATATGCATATTAAATAAGGATTATACCAAAGCACAATGCTGCACTTCCCTATTACAGATGAGGACATCAGATTGTTGCTGTGGACTTTTGCAGGAATACCTCTCATTTAGAAGATAGAGGGGCATTGATTGCCACCTTGGACTCTCCATGTCAAACTAGAGAAAGTCTAGTAGGGTCTCTGTTAAGAGCAGATTGTTAAAATGAAATATTACCCTTTTTTTGACTTGAAATTATTTCAGATTTAAGTTCCATTATAATCGATTCATTGGAATTTCTTGATTGTATTTCTTTATGGTCCCAAAACAGTGTTAAAATAAGGTCTCTGTGATATTTAATGGGAACAGATGACTTCTTACTTAATAAATGCTTGTTGATTTTTTTTTTTTCTTTTTTTGGGTGAAACATTTTGGATAGAATCTAAGGTTGAACCATTCCAAACTAAATTTTGACATGTAAAGAATATGCATTACTCATGCTACTATTATAGTGAAGATTTCTGTCAATAATCTGAGCCCAAGTTGATCTCATTTTGAGTATTATTGAATTGTAAACAAAAATGGACAGACAGTCCCAGGGAACTGACTTGTAATGGGATTTAACCTGTGTTTGTGGACTGCCCCTGTAAAATCATTTGAGTATTAGTTTTAGCTCTTAGTTGCTAATGAAAGCCATAATGTCTCCTGAAGTATTGATTGTAGAACAAAATTTAAAGCCTTTTCATGTTTTAAAGATGTAAAATCCACATCTAACTGTATTTTTCTTAATAATTTAAAATTCATATTGTTGTGATGAAATTTATCTGCTCTTTATATGAGTTTAAAATTAATTTGAAAAGAGGTTTCTTTATTAAAACAGTTCCTCTGTATAGAAAGGAAATTTGAACAAATTATATCATGGCAAAAGTCAGATCTTTCCTTGTTACTGCATAATTGAAAATTTAGTACCATATGAAATATTTATAGATCCATTTGGAACAGGCAGGAGCCCCCTCAAAACAGGGCACAATGCGTTGTGCAGTGTATATGATACAGTCCTACTTGATTAGATGATGTTGCCCTTGCTTGTTTTTATTGTTTTGTGTTTGTTTTGATCTGTCCCTTTCTGGGTTTGGTTTTCCTGTAACATCTAGTTAGACCACACTTCTAAAATAATTAAACAATCCTGAAGGTAAGTAAAAATGTCATTTCAGTCATGATATACATGCAAATAGTAAAAAGTCATTCAAGGTAATTTCATTGTAACTTATTTTTTTTAAGATTTTATTTATTTTTGAGAGAGAGAATGTGGCATGAGAGGAGGGGGGGGGGCAGAGGGAGAAGCAGACTCCCCAGTGAGCAAGGAGCCCGATGTGGGACTCAATCCCAGGACCCTAGGATCATGACCTGAGCTGAAGGCAGATGCTTAACCAACTGAGCCACTCAGGCTCTCCTCATTGTAATTTATTTTTGTGTATGACTAATTTCCAGAGGCAGACTTTGCCTAATTTCTCTGATAACATTTGTGACACTGTCTTCTGATATACAGCATCCAACTACAGGAAATACAGATTTTGTTGTATATAGAACACTGATCTTCAAACTTTCTGTAAAGAGCCAATCAGTAAATATTATAGGCTTTCTGGGCCTATCTGGTCTTTGTAGTAAATACTCAAATTCTTCTGTTGTAGCAGAGACAAGCCATAGACAGCAAGTAAATGAATGAGCATGACTATTCCAATAAAACTTTATAAAAACAAAGGGGCTGGGGTGCATGGGTGGCTCAGTTGGTTAAGTGTCTGCTTTTGGCTCACGTCATGATCCCAGGGTCCTGGGATTGAGGCCCACATTGGGCTCCCTGCTCAGTGGGGAGTCTGCTTCTCCCTCTCCTGCTCCCCTCTGCTTGTGCTCTTTCTCTTTCTCTTTCTCTCTCTGTCAAATAAATAAATCTTTAAAAAAAAAAAGACAGGCGCCTGGGTGGGTCAGTCGCTAAACGTCTGCCTTTGGCTCAGGTCATGATCCCAGGGTCCTGGGATCGAGCCCTGCATCAGGCTCCCTGCTCGGTGGGAAGCCTGCTTCCCCCTCTCCCACTCCCCCTGCTTGTGTTCTGTCTCTCTCTGTCAAATAAATAAAATCTTTTTTTTTTAAAGATTTTATTTATTTATTTGACAGAGAGAGACACAGCAAGAGAGGGAACACAAGCATGGGGAATGGGAGAGGGAGAAGCAGGCTTCCCACCGAGCAGGGAGCCTGATGCGGGACTCGATGCGGAAATCAATCCCAGGACCCTGGGATCACGACCTGAGCCGAAGGCAGACGCTTAATGACTGAGCCACCCAGGTGTCCCTAAATAAATAGAATCTTTAAAAACAAACAAACAACTAGAGGCCCTTTTCAACCAGTTTCCCCATCTTTTACTTAAGAATGAAGTCTTCTAACAGGACATTACAAAATTTTCAGATCACCAAAAAATATTAATTTCTCTTTTTAAAAGAGATGAACACATTGTAAATAGTACACAGATGAAGAGTCTTAATACATTTTTCATTATCTTGACACACAGTAAAAACTCCATTACTTTGTTTTTACATAAAAATTAATGTATTTTAAGCTCCAGACCAGGGACTGGCAGTTTACTACCACACAGGCGCCCCAGGCCTCTAGTTTTTGAGCTGGCAAAAAAGTTGTCTGTTGATATGGTTTTCTGCACAATAAATGGTTGATGAAATCCTTAATTAATGGCATATATATCATGTAGTTTTGTAGGAAGAACTTTCATTGGTCTACCCGTTCTGTGACATCATCCTCACGGGGTTCTCTATGCCATGAAAAATCCTTACATGTTTATTTAGGATATCTTTAATAATTCAGAAAGTAAGTCATTTTATACCAGCCATTTTGTGAACCACACTGCAGTTTTAATTTCTTCTTCCATTAGGCGGGTAAGCACCAAGAATATGAACAGAAACTACTTCAAGAATTATATAAGTTAAACCCCAATTTTCTTCAACTATCTACGGGTTCAGTTGATAAGAATAAGAACAAAGTGACACCACTGCAGAGGTATGATACGTAAGTACCGATATTAGTATAATCAGACACCTTACCTTCATGTCTGTCGATCTCTCTTCTCATTTTACATCTTCTTCAGGCAGAATTCTTCTTGACAATGTCTATCATTTGTGCAGAATTGTTGCATTATATAGGAAATGTTGAGTCACAGTTTCTGGGTTTGAATGTTTGCTGCCTGCCGCTCCCTGGTAATACTTCAGATGAGCCTCTTGATGGCTGGCTACCCCTTTGCATTGATTTGCAGACTGCCCTGGACCCTCAGAACACCCTCCTTGAAAAAAAAAAGGAATTAAGGGATGTTGGTTATTGAAAGGCTCTTATTACCTAATTAAGGTTTCCCCTGATAAAATGAGGGGGAAAATATTGTAAAAGGGGGAGTGGGAGTTATCTGAAGCATTGTATGTTGGGGACCCAAATATTTGTGGTTTTTTAGTCACAGGAATCATTAAAGTCTTATATCCTCTGAACGAGGAGGATTCAGAATCTTATTCATCTTACGAAGCAACTTACTTTTGTGTAGACCTGTATTATGTCAGTGTTTAAATGAATTTGTAGTCTAAGGTACAGAGTCTCATTCTGATGTGGTGATCTTCACATTTTGGGTTATATTTGGTCATGGCCTGTCAAAATGGTATGATAAATAAAAACAATAATTTTGGGGTTGTACTCTATCCCGAATGTTCCTTAAGTTTGATGTGTTAGGATCTTGTTAATGTTTTTTAATTTGGTAAGTTTAATTTTTATAAAATGAATTCATTTGAAGTAAATAGCTATAATTAGTTTAGATATGTTGATTTTCTTTCTTTTTTTTTTTTTAACTTATTCAAATTTAAATTTGTTTAAAGTGATATCCTAAATGTCTGGTTGTTACTTGTTATAGTCCAGCATTTAGCACTAAAGTAATATAAGGGCCATTTTTCAAATGTAGCTAATAGTAACTACATATATTGTCATCAGGTCAGTTTCTTCAGCTACTTATTCTTGTATTTAAATTCTTGAAGTCCTTGTTAAGTTTATTCACTTTGATGGTAAAGATTATTTAAAAGGCTATTCAAGTTTGTTTATATACACACACACATATGCACATGTACATACATGTGTATATAAGTATATATTAAAGAGGCCACAGAGCAAAACATAAAATTACTGTATAGTAAACTATGTGAAATTTGTTTATATCAAAGCTAAGAATTAAAGCTAAGTCCAAAAGAAATCTTTTTGGGATGATAAGCTTTGACCCTTTCCGTTGATCTTTTTGTACCTACTCCTTTCTGCTCCTGGATGTTTACTTTGTTATGAACCATATTCTATTACTTACCTCATTGGTTGCTAACTCAGTAGTGCTTCATATAAGAATGGGGTTACCATAGTAAAAATTTTTTTCAGATGATCTAACGTTTATATACATCACTGTTTTCATTAAAAATGTCATTCTAATTAAAACCATATTCTGGGTTTATAGCCCCTAGAGAATTCAGACCAGAAATTTAAAATTTAGATCATCTCTTTGAGATAATGTTTTTTATTTCCCAAATATAAAAGTAATATGTTTCTACTTAAGGAAATTTGAAAAATATATAAAAGCATACAGAAGAAAGTAAATATTGTATGTGATCTCAATACTCAAGACATTTTCCCTGAAAATGATTTGATGTGTTTCCTGCAGTGTGTATTTCTTTGTAGTCCTTTTCCTTCTTGTGAATGTATATATACACAAAATACATTGGTTTGTTATGTTTTAAAACTTAATACTCATTATTATGAATATTTTCCTTTGTCATGAAAACAGTTTTTTTATGGCTGCATGGTATTTCATTATACATGAGCATTTGAAATTTATTAAAGCAACCTCCTGCTGGTGTATATTATTTTCATTTTGGTGCTCTTATTTATGACACTGTGATGAACATTTTTTCATATAAACATTTTGGTTATTGCTTTGATGCTCTTTGAAGTAGAACTGCTGAGTCAAAGATGATGAGTACCTATTTCCTTGAATTGAATATTTTTTCTGCACATTTGCCAATTTGATTAAAAAAAGCTGTCTCATTTTAATTTGTATTTGAATAATAGAGTGAATGAACTTATAGATTGTGAATTCGTATCTGTTTGTTATGTTTTATTGATGTATTTAAGTGTTGTATGTGCATGATACAGAATTAACTTTCCCCAATTAGTTGACCAGTCTACTTGTGTTTCAAAATACTTGAATTTATAAATCAATTTTGGAAGAATTTCTATTCTGCAATATAACATTGAATGTTCTAAACCAATAGCATGGTATATCTCTCCAAGTCTTTTGTGTCTCTTAGGAAAGAATTTGTTGGTGTCTTTTCCCTGCTTTATTGTACTGCATCTCCCACCACCACCTCTTCCTATTTGAGAATTCCGAGGCTAAAAATTAAAGACCAGTGTTAGAAATCTTTTATCTGCTATCAGGCATCCTTGTCTCATTCTTTATAGGGCTATCTCCCTATTTTATAAGGCTGTCTCCAGTGTTTTATTCAGTTGTAAATGTGATTTTGACCATTTATTTGAGATAAGTATTTTTATTTTTATTTATTTATTTATTTATTTTTCTGAGATAAGTATTTTTAATCACAATATGAGAATACCTTGTTATTTTTAATTTGTTGAGTTTTTTTCTTTAGATTGAAAGTGAGAATTGACATTTACTAAATGTCCTTTTGGCCTTTATAACAAGTATTTAGTTTTTCTTCAACTTGTTTTTTTGTAATCAATTATTATTAGATTTACTAATATATTACTGACTTTGCCTTCATATAAAGTGTAGTCAGAACACATTTATAACTGTTTCAGTAGCAGGAGGGGAATGTCCTGGATACCACAGAGTATAAAACAAAGTACTCATTTAATAACTGCCCAAAGCCAGTTGTTACTGAACCTCAGCTAGGACCAGAATAAATTTGACATGGTTACCTGTGCTTTGCATAAGTACACAATATAGGAAGGTTTCTTTGGGGATGGAGAAGGGTTGTTTTTTGTTGGTTTAATTCAGGTCCCCCAAGTTTAAGGACATGTGATGGCCCAAGGTACAGAGAGTTCTTGTTTTGGCAAGCTCCTATAGCTTGTTTTCTTTCCATGCCAACCCCTGCAAAAGATTAAGTTCAACTGACTGTCAGTGCTGCTGAAGGTCTGCTTTGGTCTCCATTTCCACATTGTCACTGTACAGGGTATAGTGATAAGGATGAATTTGTAGATAATTTTCCTTCTTCCCATAGGGAAGACTTGTCAAGTTAGAAAGATGAACAGTATGACTCTTTCCATGGTCCTCCCCAGGAGATATGTTTTTCTTATTCAAGATAAGTTGAGAATTAAGCTTTGTGGGGAAGAATGAAAAAGAATGGTTTCTTTTTGTCTCTGCTTGTCATTCACATGTAGTGAATACCAGTTTTACAAGAACTGCAGGAAAACAAAACCTGGCACCTTATGAATTGATACTAAACCTAAAATGTAGTTTCCTCTTACTTCTAATTAAGCCAGAGTACAAATATTAAGAGTATCATAGCTACTGAATCCTCACTGAACCCTGACATGGTCCTGATACACATACATAAGTGAAGTTTCTGTAGTGTGTCTTACTCCTGTTTCACTTAAATGAACAGTAAACTATGAAAGGGTATATGCCATTTGTTCTCACCACCCCCCATTATGATGCATTCCAGAGTATATCAGTCAGATGGAGTATAGATATGCTAGTTTTCTATATTAATCAGTTACTTTGAAATGATGAATACAAATGACGAGAATGGGGAATAAGGAAACCATGCAGTAGTGATGCTTAATTAAGGACTGGCTATTTTAAGTTTGGGGCTTTGAAATACCTTCATTTAGGTTGAGACACTATTTGTGCCCCAACTGAAAACTGTGAAAGGAATAGTAGCTAGATGGGCTGCTGTGCCCAGGGACAGTGAGTAGGCCTACATAAGAATTTGGGGAGCACATTATTGGGTATATAGATCACTCAAGGTAAATGGTTATGACCTGACATTGTCGCTTAGACAAGCCACCATTGAAGGAGTGGGGATGTTCAGCTTTAGACTGAGCTGAGAAGAGGGTTGGCGTCTTTTGTGTGCCTTCAGTCTCCGTTGTCCTGTGTGGGAGATACCATTGTTATCTTGCCAGACCAGGGACTGGCAGAGGCCCGGGGCCCAGTTGTTACCTTACTACTGGCAGGGAAAACTGGGACTGGCAAGGCTCAGAGAGTTTAAATAATTCACCAGTATCCCACACAAATAAGTGATAGACCAGATTCTGACCAAAGTTGCTGTCGCTTTTACCCCCAGGCTCATTCTCCCACTCTGCCACTGCTCAGTCTAGAGGAGGTAAAATTCTTAAGAGACTTTAACTTGAATCAAAAACTCTTAACATGAATCAAACTAATTGACTTAAAGACTATGTCACAACTAATATGTACTTTGACCTTGAAGGTCTCGGGTCTATAAGGTTTATTATCTCAGGATAAATTGGATATACTATACATCGCAGGAATTAATGGTATTTTAAGCAAAAGCTTTCCTAAACCGCAGTTTGGTGGCAGTAGAGGAAAAGCTAAAGAAAGGAAAATGACTATAGGAATTTGTCAGTTTTTATTACATCGAAGGAAAATGCATGTCTTTTTAAAAACAGCTATATCTTTATTGAAAATCAAGTATAAGCTTTGATAGACTGCGGGCATAGTCAAGTGCCTTTTTTATTCAGCATAATGGGAGTGGTCCCTGCATGAATCTTGTTCTCCTACTCTGACATCATTTAGTCTGGTTTGATTTAGAAAAGGTATGGTCCCAGAGACTTGTTGAAAATAGTCTTGGGTAGAGCTTGTTAAATCATGAACAGGCTTCAGCACATCTGTGAACTCTCTGAAATTTTATCAGATTTTGTGTGTGTGTGTGTACATTTTTCTGGAGAGAGGACCCATGACTTAATAATAATTATAAATTGCACCTGTGTGTGCTAGTACTTACAGATGGAAGTGATTTCAGCAATGATTCTCAGACTATGGACAGGTGCCATGAAAGATGGCCTACATTTTTTTTTTTTTTTTTGTAAAATGGATCCCCAGAAAGGCATTCTCCCTTTTATAATAGATAAATGATTTGCAGTTCCCTTTTTTTTTTTTTTTGGCATGAAACTCAAGGCAACTTACTAGTAAACTAAGTAGATGAATTAGTAAGATTTGCATTGCCTTCTGGGTGTGTATATTAAAATTAGTGAGCTGTAAGATTTTTCTGACCTTTGTTCTCAGAGTCTTTTTTCTTATTTCTCCTAAGAAATTTTATTCCCATTCTGTATTTGGAAATATAAAGTTACTGCACATGTGCACATACATGCTGGAAAACTAGTACCGAGTTTTGGTGTCTTGTTCCACCTACATAGAATATTTTCAAGAAAGTTAGAGAGCCACTGGTATTTTTTTTCCCAGAGGGTGGGGTATAATGAGTTTTGGGGGATGGATAGTTAAATGAGCAGTTGTGTGTTTAAATTCTACTTAAGTATATAGTATCTTTTAAAAGATCAACCTTTATTACTGAAATAGAAAATTAAAATGAATAGATGGAGACAGTTTGACTTGCTGCTTTTGAAAGCTGGCCACAGCCTATATGTTTAGGATGGTAGATGTTTATCTTTCAACTTTAATCTTAAGAATAATTGAATTTTTTTATTAGTAGTAATCAAAACATTTATTTTCGCTCATGCTCAGTACATCTTGGAGTAATTGAGAAAATTCCAATTAAAATTGTATTTGCCAGACTATAATCAGTCCAGATTATGGACGCATTTTTTCTTACCATGTTAATAGCTCATTGTGCCACATTATGTAAGAGGTGGCCGTATTTTAGTAGTAAAGTAATACTTGAGATGTTAATGTATATTTGAAGCCTGTATCAAATAAACTCTGTAAAGGCAAGCTACCTGTCTGTAACTTAAATTTGTCCTTTGCAGTAGCAGCTGTAGATCTCAGTTATTTAAGATGGGCAAGCACGAAAAATTAAAATGAATTCTTCTAAATGAATATGGAGTATTTAATTTAGGAGCAGTGTGAATATGTATTTGTATATACAGTAACATGACACTGAGATTTGGAAATGTCTATTATGTTGACATTAAATTATACCTTATTTCCGAAATGCAACCATAATTAGCACAATCATGGAGACTTTGTCTTTTCAATATGATGAACACGAGGACTAGACCTTCTCAGTATTTTTTCTGTCCCCACTCCCAGTCTGGAAAATGGTCTTTTCTATGATCTTTCTCCTATGTAACTTGTTTTATGTTGCAAATTTTAGAAAGCTGCCAAGAGACTATTTTCAGGAGTTTGATGGCATCACTACCAAGAATTAGAAAGGAAGTCAAATTCGAGCACTGTCTTTGGGGCAAGTTAGAAGCTAGCATCTGAAGATCCAAACAGAAGAGTAGCTGTGTCACACTGCCTACTTGCAGATAGTTGTAGATAGTGGTTTCTTTATCTGTAAAACCTTTTGAATTTGATATTAATGATTGCTTCTAACTCTACAATCCAGTAACGGTGCGCCTCTTCAGTTCCACTAGTGTAGTAATCATCAGATACCAGGTGTTGCCGTTTAGACTAAATCAGCATCTCCAGAAACAGATTCTGGATATACACTCTATATTTCAAAAAAATAAATATACATATTATTTAATGCCATAGCACTGGATTCCAACTTTTGGGTTAGTTGAAAAATATTTATTCCTGAGAAATCTATAATCTCACCATAGATTTCTGAACTATTTAGGACTAGGACTTTAAAAAAACTCAGTAAGACTATTTCTACGAAGATGTTACATGTTTACAAATTTTCATTTACAGACATTTACACACACAGCATTGCCTTCTGGAAATATCTTGATTGTGTTATGAGACCCACCTACCTTTTAGAACTGCTTAGTCCCACTTGAATCCAGTGCTTTTCAGTCAGTTGTGTGGTATTTAAAGATTTAGGTGTTTTGATTTCTCTTTCTCTCAGCATTATTACTGGGCAACGATGATTCCAAGGCTAACATGCCATTCCTTCAGTTCTTGGACCAAATGAACTCTGAGTATGCCTGCTGCAGCCAAGACCCTGAGTGCTTGTTGCTACAGCAGAACTTGTGAAAATTCTATTGGGACAGTCAGGCCTTTCCTCAGGGCCCTACCCAGTTGGCTGAGATGATGTTTAATCTCTTTAATTCTGATTCAGGCTCAGAGGGCTCAGTCGGAGCAAGGAGAGGCAGACCTCAAAGCACCTGTGGAGAGCCAGCAGCAGGAGATTGAATCCTGGAACCTGGAATTAAGGGCTAAGATGGAGAAGCTGGTGAAATCCATCAGCCAACTGAAGGACCGCAAGGATGCCTTCTACTTGTGATAGAAGACCCAGCCCCAGTGAGGATGTCCTCTTTAGACCCCCATCAGACCAGACATTAGCAGCTTCTGGAGAAAACCCCGTGAATGGGACAAAAGGAAAAAGGAGGTGCTGGATACCTTTTAAGCACTGCTAAGCCATTACCTACCCTAATCAAGCTACTGCCAGAGTTGGAGGCATGGAAAGCCCTGCAGCGAAATGCTTGCATTGGCATTGGCACCTGGACCACAGATGGAAAAGTTGGAGAAGTGTTCACGGCTGGAGGAAAGCTGTTGTTTTTCATCTGTATTAGCTGTTGGAGGACCTGAAGGGACTGCGTCACCTGGTTAGCTATCAGGATGACTCTCTAACCAAAGAGGAAGGTCCTGTTCACAGCGTTGCTAAAGTGTCTGCTTCAGAAAGCCTTTGTGGTAGAAACGCAGCCTTGCATGGCCCAAACTCCCCACCAGCCCTTCATCTTCAAGAGTGAGAGGAAGTTTACTGTCCTATAAGGCTGCTGGTAAGATTCCAGGAAGGCAGTGGGTCACTGACTGCAGAAGTCCCCAGTGACAGGAATCCTTCTCAGTTACAAGGTCTCCAGAAGTTCAACATTCTGACTTCAAACAAGAAAACTTTGACCCCTGAGAAGGGGCAGAGTCAGGGTTTAATGTGTAATTTTGACTACTTGACTCTGGTAGAGCAACATTCAGGTGGTTCCAGAAAGGGCATCATTAGGGACTGCTGAGGGTGATGGAGGAACTGTACATTATCAGCGTCATGGTTGGATACACCTACCAGGGTCTGAAGCAGGAGCTGAAAACAGATAGTCCTTTGTGTGATTATTTCTTTTTTTTTTTTTAGGATTTTATTTATTTGAGAGAGAGAGAATGAGAGACAGAGAGCATGAGAGAGAGGAGGGTCAGAGGGAGAGGCAGACTCCCCGCCGAGCAGGGAGCCCGATGTGGGACTCGACCCCGGGACTCCAGGATTATGACCCGAGCCGAAGGCAGCTGCCCAACCAACTGAGCCACCCAGGCGCCCCTGTGTGATTATTTCTAACCTGAAGCTACTCAGTTGCTTTGGCCTTGGTTCTCTGGTTCAGTCTGCTCAGCTTAAGCTCTCAGAATCAGCAGTTTTTTTCTAGGCACCCCCCCCCCCCCCGCCCTGGCCCTGGAGCTTGCTGGGCCCTGCTCTCAGTTGGCAGTTCTCCTCCTGTATTGGCCGAGACCTTGACCTGGAGCAGCTGAGCATGCTGAAGGACAAGCTGTTTGGGCAGAACTCTAGGATTGAGGGTACATTGTTGTCCTGGGCTGACTTCACGAAGCAAGAGAGCCCCCCCACCCCTATGCAAGCTACCATTCTAGACATGGTTGCACAAAAATCTGGACTTGGTACATGACCACCTGAGGAATCTGTGGAATGATGGCCATTATCATGGGCTTTGTGAGCTGGAGCCAGGAGCACCAGCTGCTGAAGAAGACCCATCTCTGGAGCCTTTCTGCTACATTGCAGCAAATCATTGGAAGGGGACATAACCTGCTCCAGGGTGGAACCTCAGGACAGTGATAAGGTGATCTACTCTGTGCCGCCCAACAGCAGGGAGGTACTGCAGTCACTCCTGCTGACTGGACTCATCCAGCACTACCAACTGCTTTCTGAGGGAGAACATACCTGAGAATATGCTGTACTGCCTCTATCCCTGAATCCCCTGGAGTGAGGCTTTTGGGTACTACCACCAAGAGAAAGTTAATCTCCAGGAACAGAGGAAATACCTGAAACATAGGCTTCTTGTGCTGTCTGCAGACAGGTGGATGAGCTGCAACAACCACTGGAGCTTAAGCTGGAGCCAGAATTGGATTGATTAGGGCTGGAGCCCAGGATGGCATAAGGGCCAGAGCTAGGCCTGGAGTTAGAGCCACTGCTTGAGGCAGGACTGGATCTGGAGCCAGCACTAGAGCCCACACTAGGCGTGGTGGCACGGAGAGTGCCAGAGCCAATCCTGGGACCAGAACTGAAGCTGGAGCCTATTCTAGAGCCATTCCCAGGGAACCTCAGGAGACAACTACCGTAGCTCTATGATATGCTTATAGTGTAACTTGAGATGCAAATGAAAGTGGGGCCCCTGTGCATTTTGGTGTTTCCTGGTTATGTTAGAGCAACAGACTTGTTCAGAAAGAGGCCTTTCTGAACAGAAGTGGCTAATAAACTTTGTGCTGACCTAGAAAAGAAAACTGTAGATTTTTTGTTTGCTTATTTTTAAATAAAAAAGCCCTGTGCAGTTTATCTTAGTGTACCCAATCTTCTTTCATCTGGTATTATGAGGACTTGGCAGTTCTTGACAAGAGAATAGTCCATTTCATGGAGTAGGTGTCTTTCTTCCATATTAAATGTGGTATTTATTAAAGTTTATTTTCCTTTCTTAACCTTCTTGGTGTGATAATGGGTTGGTGGATGTTGAATGTAAAACAACAAATACTTAATATGACTATAACTTAAGCAGACACAGAGCTTGATGAGGAAGGAAGTTCACACCCAGTACTAGGGAAGTTGTGAGAACTCTGACCTGTTAGCGGTAGTCTTGGGATAAGTGTTACCTGTCCAGCCATTAGAGATCCAAGGAGTTCACATTTACTAGAATTGGAATTTGTAAATATATATTTTTTTCTGTTGAGATTATACATGCATTTGCAGGGATTCTCCCATCTGTATTTTCTTTTGCACTGATAAGGTTGCACTTACAATGGCAGTTTTAACTATAATTTGACTCTTTACAGCCTACGTAGGAAATAAAAACAATTTTTAGTTTTATCTTTATTCTTAAAGCTTTTCATTTATTATTCCTTGAATAGTTAATTGTAAGGTAAATTGAAAAATATATTAAAACTGAGTGGAACATAAGCTTACTGATAACCTTGCCCCAATCCTGTTTTTTTAGCAGCTGTCTTTGGTTTAATGACACTGATCTAGAAATTTTTAAGCATCTTTGGTAAACCTTTCCCATGCAAAGCATCAAATGCTATGAATCAGTAGTTATGAAACCTCAGTTGGCATGGGGACTAGATGATATAAGTTAGTTGTAATCCAGAAACATCAAGGTTTATTCTGAATGCAGTATTTTCATAGATTGCCCTTGACATTAGCAAGACTAACCTCACCTATACTGAAAATTAATATTTAGTGCTCTTTAATGGTGGTGGCTGAGAACCTGAACTGAGGTAAAGACACTGCAATTCTTCCTCTGTAATGTCTTGCTTTCATTCTTTTGTTTCCATTATTTCTGTTTCCTCTCACCTTTAAGCCTTTATTCTCGTAAGAATAGCGCAAGTTTGGGGAAGATGGTGGAGTAGGGAGCACCAGGAATCTGTCTCCCCACCTGGACAACAATTGCACTGGCAGAATCTGTCTGATGTAGCTATTTTGGAACTCTGAAATCTGTTGAAGGCTTGCAAATTCCATGGAAAGACTTGGGTTAATTTTGGTCAATTTCAGCTCTTGGGCCAAGCCACGTGGCAGGCAGCTGTGCACATGTTCCTGGAGTAGCTTGCACTTAGCTTGCAGAAGCCAGGGTGGGCAAAAAGACCCTGGCTTTCATATATTGAGGATCTTTGTTCTAATTGCTGATTACTGCTTCTGATCACAGAGGTGCAGACAAAGAAGCAGGCAACCATTGTTGCAAACCCCTCCCCCTCTGGCTGAGATGATACCCAGGGGATTTAAAGGACTAGTGTCCTTCCCCTCTTTTCCCCTTTCAGTTTTTCCTTTTCCTCCTTTTGGGTGCTAGATATTAAAGACTAGGAGATTCAAAAACAACTGCATATTGGGAGAAATGTAGGGTTTGTGCATGGCCAGAAAAAGGCTCAGAAAAGACCTGAGAAGACTTTAAACTTATACCTAGGGCTGATCTTTCGCACAGAGACAGCCTGCAAAAAAGCAAACAAATAACAAAAAAAGCAAACAGTGAGAAGGGGGAGAATCTGATTTCTAAAGGTACTACGTTACTAGACTCAAAGGGCCAGTGTTCAGTAAAAAATCACAGTTATGTATATAAAAGAAAAAGAAAAGTATGGCTCATTCAAAAGAAAGAATGATCAACAGAAACTGTCCCTGAAAAAAAACCCCAATGGCAGATATAGTAGACAAAGACTTTAAAAAAAACTCTTTTAAAGATTCCTAAGGAACTAAAAGAAGATGTGGAGAAAGTAAGACAAAGTATGAACAAAAGGGAAATATCAATTTTAAAAAGTAGGAAAGCAAAAAGAAATACAGTAATTTAAATGAAAAATTCACTAGAGGATTCAAAGGCAGATTTGATTAGGTAGAAGAATCTGTGAACTTGAAGAAAAGACAATGGAAATATTATAATGAGTTTGAGGAACACAAAGAGAAAAGACTGAAGAAAAGCAAACAGAGCCTAAGGGACTTGTGGGACACCATCAAGTAGAGCAGTGTATGTATTGTCAGAGTTCCAGAAGGAGAAGAGAGAGAGATGCAGAGAGAATATTTGAAGAAAAAAAAAAAAGGCTGAAAAATTCCCAAATTCAATGAAAGAAATGAATATAAACATGGGACAACCTTAAGGAACTCTAGTTAAAATGAACTCAGACAAACATTGACACACCTATCAAACCAAAATCAAGTCAAAATTTCATAATCAAAAATAAAATCAAATAAAGTCAAATCAAAATTTTATTAAAATGCCAAAGACAAGGAGAATCTTGAAAGCAGCAGGAGATGTGAATCATCATGTAGAAGGAATCTTCAATAAGATTATCAGCGTATTTCTCATGAGAAACTTTGGAGGCCAGAAGACAGTGGGCCAATATATTCAGAGTGCTAAGAGACAAAAACTATCAACCAAGAATTCTCTATCTAGCAAAATTTTCCTTAAAGAGTGAGGGAGAAATTAAAACATTCCCAGATTAAAAAAAACTGAGGGAGTTGGTGATCTCTAGACCTGTCCTGCAAGAAATTTGCTCAAGGGAGTCCTGCAAGGTGAAATGAAAGAACACTAGTAAAGGTAAATGGGCAAATATAAAAACTAGTGTGATTGTAACAATGGTTTGTAACTATACTTTTTGTTTCCTACATGATTTAAGAGACCAGTATATTTAAGGTTCAGTATATTAGTGTAAAAGCTAAAAGGGGTTGGGATTGAGCTGTAAAGGAACATAGTTTTTGTATGTTACTGAAATCAAGTTGATATAAATTTTGAGTATTATAATTTTAGGATCCTAGTTAAATATAATTCCCATGATAACAAGGAAAGTAACTCTAAGATATACACAAAAGGAGATGAGAAAGGAATTTAAACATTTCACTAGAAAAATGTCAGCTAAACACAGAAGATACTAATGCAGGAATTTGATGGGGGGAAAGCTATAAGGCATGTAGAAAACAAATGGCATAAAGGGCATAATCACTACTTCCTTATCAGTAATTACTTTACATGTAAATGGATTCAACTCTAATGAAAAGACAGATTGGAAGAATGGATAAAAATACATGATCCAACTATATGCTATCTACAAGAGACTCATATTAGAACCAGAGACATAAACAGGTTGAAAATGAAAGGATGGGAAAAGATAATCCATGAAAATAGTACACAAAAGAGATCAGGGGTGGCTATTCTACTATCAAACAAAATAGACTTTAAATCAAGAGAGACAAAGGACATTGTATATGAATACAGCAAGAAGATAGAACATTTAAACCTTTATGCACCTAATGACAGATCATCAAAATATATGAAGCAAAAACTCACAGAATTGAAGGGAGAACTAGTTCTACAATAATAGGTGAAGACTTCAATACCCCACTCACAATAATGGATATAATAACCAGATAGAAGATCAGTAAGGAGAGAATTTATTTTTTTTAAATATTTTTTTATTAATTTATTTGAGAGAGAGCACACAAGCAGGGGGAGAGTCAGAGGGAGATGGAGAAGCAGACTCCCCGCTGAGCAGGGAGCCTGACGTGGGGCTCTATCCTGGGACTCCAGGATCATGACCTGAGCCAAAGGCAGACGCTTAACCAACTGAGCCACCCAGGTGCCCTAGTAAGAGAATTTAAACATAACTCAGCTGAACCTGACAGACACCTACAGAACACTCTCCCCAACAACAGAATACACATCATTCTCAAGTTTATGTGAACATTTTCCAGGATAAGATTATATGTTAGGCCACAAATCAGTAAATTTAAAAATCTAGATACCATAGTGAGTATCTTCTCACCGTGGTGGGATAAAGTTAGAAATCATTATCAAAAGGAAGTCTGGAAAATTCAAAAAATTGTGGAAATTAACACTTTTAAACAACTAATGGATTAAAGAAAAAATCACAAGGGAAATTGGAAAGTACTTAGAAATGAATGAAAATGAAAACAAAACATTAAAACTTATGGGAAATTAGCAAAGGGGATGTGAAGGGGGAAATTTATAGCTATAAATGCTTATATTAAAAAACAAAGACCCAGAGTCAGCAACCTTACTTTACAACTTAAGGAAATAGAAAAATTTAAAAAAAAAAAAAAAGGAACAAACTAGACCCAAAGCTTGCAGAAGGAAGTAAAGATTAAAGCAGAGAAAGATGAAATAGCAAATAGAAAAACAGTAGAGAAAAACAATGAAACTAAAAGTTGGTTCTTTGAGAAGATGAACAAAATTGACAAACCTTTAGTTAGATGTAGACTATGAAAAACCACAGAAAAGCCTTAAATTACTAAAATCAGAAATAAAAATGGGGACATTACTGCAGATTCTACAGAAATAAAAAGAATTGTAAGAGAGTACTGTGAACAGTTGTATGTCAACACACTGGATAACCTAGATGAAATGGACAAATCCCTAGAAACACAAAACCTACCAAAACTGTATTATGAAGAAATTTAAAAAATATGAATAGACATATAATTAGTAAGGTTATCAAATCACTAATCAGAAAATTTTCAACAAAAAATGTGAATTCTACCAAACATTTGAAGAGGAACTAATTATAGTCTTTCTCAAACTTTTCCAAAAAATTGAGGAGGAGGGACCACTTCCTAACTCATTCTATAAGGCCAGCATAACTCTGGTACCAATGCCAAAGACATTATACGAACACCACAGACCGATACCCCTTATTTACATTGATGCAGAAATGCTCAAAAAAAATGCTATCAAACAGAATCCAGCATATTAAAAGGGTTACAAACCATGATAAAGTAGGGGTATATTCCTGGAATGCAGTGATGGTTTAACCTAAAAAATTGAGCACTTTCATGTGTCATATCAACAGAATGTAGGATAAAAAACACATGATACCTCAGTTGATGCAGAAAAAGCATTTGACAAAATTCAGCACCCTTTCATGACAAGAACAATTAACGTAGGAAGGAAACTACCTCAACATAATAAAAGCTGTATATGAAGAACTCACAGTGAACATCATACTCAGTGGTGAAAGACTGAAAGCTTTTCCTCTACAATGAGGAACAAGGCAAATGCCCACTTTTATCATTTCTATTCAACACATTATTGGATGTTCAAGCCATAACAATTAGCCAAGAAAAAGAAGAGACATCTAAATAGAAAAAGAATAAGTAATATTATCTCTTTTTATAGATAATATAGTTAATATGTAGAATGTCCTAGGGATTCCACACACAAACAAATGGTTAGAACTAATAAATGAATTCAGTACAGGGTACAAAGTCAACACACAGAAATCAGTGTATTTCTAAGTGTGAACAATGAATAGTTGAAAAGGAAATTACAAAAAATTCTATTCACCATAGTGTCAAGAAAAAATACTCAGGAATTCCTAAGCAAGGAAGTTAAAATGACTTATACAATGAAAATACAAAACATTGCTGAAAGAAACTGAAGATACATAAATAAATGAAAACACATCCCACGTTCATGGATTGGAAGACAATATTATTAAAATGTTGCTTTTACCCAAAGTTGTCTACACTTCATTGCATTCCATATCAAAATCCCTGTGATTTTTTTTTTTTTAAAGATTTACTTATTTTAGGGAGAGGGAGAACAAGCAGAAGGGGTAGAAGGAGAGAGAATATCAGGCAGACTCCGTGCTGAACACGGAGCCCAACACGGGACTTGATCTCACCCTGAGGTTATGACCTGAGCTGAAACCAAGAGTTGGCCACTTAACCAATTACGCTACCCTGGTGCCCCAGTGATAGTTTTTGTTTGGTTGTGTTTTTTCGCAGATAGAAAAACCCCTCCTAAAATTCATATGGAATCTCAAAGGACCCCAAATAGCCAAAATAATCTTGAAAAAATAGAACTGGAGGGCCCACAGTTCCTAATTTCAAAACATAACTGCAAAACTGCAGTAACGTAAACAGCATGGGATTGGCATGAAGACATATATAGCATAGTAGGATAGAAAAGAGAATGCAGAAATAAACCATCACATAGACGGTTAAATGATTTTTAACAAGGATACCAAGACCCTTTCCCCTGTGGGGGAAAGAAAAGTCTTTTCAACAAATGGTGCTGGGAAAACTGGATATCTACATGTGAAAGAATGAAGTTGGACCCTTACCGAACACCATATTCAAAAATTCAAAATGGATCAATGACCTAAATGTAAGACCTAAAATAATTATTGACTATAAATAAAGCGAGAAACTTAAGCAAGCTCAAGGAGTTAAGTTTATTCAGGAATAGCAGAGGAACTGCAGTTTGGAACAAACAAACTGTAGCATGCTACAGGCAAGTCCATTGAAGATTTTTGGTAGGTTGTATTTATGGGCAGGGAATGGAAAGAGGGGAGAGTTCAGTTAGAGTCCGCTAAAATCAAAAACAGGAAACCAGCCTTGAAAATTTTCCTGAGCAAATGAAATCCTCCCTGTCACACAAACAAAGCTCAAGTCATCCCATTATGTGAGATCAATCCAATATGAGCCATGTTCCATTCAAGCCTCTGGCAGAACTTTCCAAGGTCGATATAGAACAACCTCTGATTATCCTCCCACCCAAGAAAATTTCAACACTATCCACTTTCTGTAAATCAGACATTTCAGAGGACTCAGTCTTTTAGTCCTTAAGTTTACCTTCCTGGGGGCACATATGTGAGATTCTCCCTCTTGTATTCTCCAGTTCTGTTTTAGATTGAAGTTCTTTCACACAACAAAACCATTAAAAGAAAACACATGACTAAAGCTTTACAACATTGGATTTGGCAATGATTTCTTGGATAGGACACCAAAGGCACAGGTAACAAAAGAAAAAATAGATGGAGCTTAATGGAACTTTTAAAATTTTGTGACTAAGAAGACACTGTCTATAGTAAAAAGGCAGCCCACAGAATGGGAGAAAATACTTGCGAATCATATCTGAGAAAGGTTTAATAACCATAATAATATAGAGAACTCTTAAAACTCAACAACAACAAAATCAAATACCCTAATTCAAAAATAGGCAAAGGACTTGAATAGATATTTCTGCAAAGAGGATAGATGGTTATTGAGCACATGAAAAGATGCTGAACATCACTAATCATTAAGGAAATGCAAATCAAAACTACAATGAGATAATCTCCTTACACGCATTAGTGTGGCTACTATGAAAAAAGCAGAAAACAGAATCACTAAATTCTCTGGGAACTAATATTACACTATGTGTTAACTAAGTAGAATGTAAATAAAAACTTGAAACATTAAAAAAAGAGAGGAAAAAATAAAACAGTAAAAAAAGAAGCAGAAAAGAGTTGGAAGGGATGTGGAAAAATTGGAACCCTTATGCTCTATGGGTGGGCATAGAAAATGGTACAGCCACTGTGGAAAACAGTATGGTAGTTCCTCAAAAATTAAAAATAGAATTACCATATGATCCATCAATTCCACTTCTGGGTATACAGCAAAAAGAATTGAAAGCAGGACCTCGAAGAGATATGTGTGCACTTACGTCTTAGCGCACAGTAGTTTAAACATGGAAGCAGTCCAAGTGTTCGTGGCCAGATGCACGGACAAGCAAAATGTGGTATAAATACAAAGTAATATTATTCTGCTTTAAAAAGAAAAGGAAAGGAAAATACGATGCCGCTTATGTGAGGTATGTAGTCAAAATTATAATGACTGGGAGGGAGGAGAAAATGGGGAGTTTAGTGGTATAGAATTTCAGTTTTATAAGACGAAAAGAGATGGGGATAGATGGTGGTGATGGTTGTACAACAAGGTGGAATGTATTTAATAGCACTGAACTGTACACTTACAAATAGTTAAGCCAGTAGATTTTATATGAAATCTGCTTTACCACAATAAAAAAGTTTTTTAGAAAATGTGTAGTTCCTCTCATATCATCTTTCTAATACTGCTTTGTTTATATTGTTTCTGTGCTTAACAATTTCTCTTGGCCTCTGGTGTCTACCATTTGTCCATACCTCCCACTGTTGTCAAAATCATCCTCTGTGTTAGCTAAACTAATTACTTAACTTTTTCCCCAACCCATCTATGACCTTTTGATGTGTGATACACTTGCTATTCCTACCTTTAATGTTCTTTCCTCTCCTAATGTGTAAATCTTTTTAAGGACCTACATAAATTTGAACTCCCCTAGGAAATATTTCTTGATTGCCCCACTTATGGTGGCTTCTCTTTCTTTTAAAGACCTATGATATTTATGGTTTAAACAATTCATTTAGTAATTGGCACTGGTTGATGTTTGTTTGTGTTTACCTATCTCATTTCCCCAAATGTCTCCAAACTTAGTGGGCTCTAAGCTGTATCTTAAAATTATTTGTAATACCCATTTGACCATAAAATGAATTGATTTATTGCTATTTTGTGAAAATAATAACTAAAGGTGTTGTTTAGTGAATTCCAGACCTATTTTTCAGGAGTCACGAGCATCTGGTGATGTTTATGCAGAAGATACACTGGATATTCTGATTGGGTCCTAGCCCTTGTTAAATTTTTCTAGAGCAATTAAATGTGGTACCAGTAAAGTTGTCTGGCTGTCAGGGTAACTTTGTATATATTTACAGCCAATAAAATAATTTTGCGAAATTTGGAATCTTAATTTGTTTTGCTGTAATACTATATCATATTAGTATTTGGGTACTGATCCTGATCTTTTATTCATGTGCTAGGTTAAATACAGTTAGTTATGGAAATGCCTCACTAGGTCACTGTTGTAATGCTTGTAAAGATTTCATTTTGTTGTTAAGTCAGCAATTCTTTGTTACTTTACTGTTGTACTGCATTTTCCCTATATGGAAATCAAGTGTTATGTCTTTGTTTAATAGTAAATAGTTTACACAAAAGTTTCTGTTTTGTGTGTGTGCATTTATACACACACGTATGCCTTCTCTAGGGTTGTAAGTAGGCTATTGAAGCAGTAAAGGAAATGTACTGCTCTTAAGAACCTGTGGAGAACATTTGAGTGACTTTTATGCCCTCTGTTAAACACCTGGAAAAATAGGTGAGTATTATGTCAAGAATTTTAATGGGGAATGTGTTTATCGTGTGCACAAAACTGAATAATGGATTAAATTTTTGACCTACTACAATAATACTCATATTAAGCAGTACCTTTTTTTTTCATAAGTTATTATTTCACCCATTGTTTTTGGAGAATCTAATTAGAATGTAAGTTGCTCAAGGGTAGGGATTTGATCTTATATTTCTTTGTATCCTCAACATCTCAGCTGATATCTTTATATCATAGTGTACCAACAAATGTTAAGATAATAAAATGTCTATTTTTCTGGCTTTGGGGAGTTTGTTTTTATTGTGTGAGAATGACTTTACTCTGATTTTACTTGGTGTGTTTTTTCTTTTTACAGCCCCATTGACAAACCTTCAGATTCTCTCAGTATAGGGAATGGTGATAATTCCCAGCAGGTAAGATTTTGATTCTGTATCGCTTCATTCATCTTCCATTCCCTGAAATGGCATTCTATCCAAGTGAATTTTCTGGGTAGTGGAAAATACTTTAAATACGGAAACAATTTAAAAATACTGTTAGTGGGGCGCCTGGGTGGCTCAGTTGGTTAAGCGACTGCCTTCGGCTCAGGTCATGATCCTGGAGTCCCGGGATCGAGTCCCGCATCGGGCTCCCTGCTCGGCGGGGAGCCTGCTTCTCCCTCTGACCCTCCCTCCTCTCATGTGCTCTCTCTCTTTCATTCTCTCTCTCTCAAATAAATAAATAAATAAATAAATAAGTAAAAATACTGTTAGTGGATATCTTTTTAAAATCTATTATACTTAGTCTTCCTTTCTTCCACAGAATATTCTGTGTTAGAGTACAATTTAACCCTTTCTTGATGACTCCGAATTATCCTTATGACCACATGTTATATTGTACTGTGTGGCAATATATTAGTGTCCTAAGAATCTACTGATACTATTGGTCTTTTTGACCCTACTCCAAAATGGTCTCAGACTAGCATGCCTTCTTCATTCTTGATTTTAAGAGTTGTTTCTCTGCTATGTGCTCCCCTTGTTGCTTGTTGTCAGCTTTAATTTTCTGTTTCTCACAGTGTTCTTGCCCCCAACAGTTTTCCCTTTCCCCCAAACGCCTGTGGGCTTTGAAATAATAAACCGAATAGTTCAAAGTTGTATCCACATTGATACTGAGTGAGGTTCTGATCTTTGTATACTGCTTTGTATCATCTTGTCTAGGTGCTAGTTTTTCACTGCATAAGTTTCTGTATACCTTCTTATATTGGTACAGAAAAATATAGTTCTAATCTGTTCCATAAAGAATGGCCAGTTCCCCACAATGTTTGTGAGAAACTTAGAGATCTAAAAAAGACTGCTTTTCCAGAATTTTTACTCAGGTTCCATAAAAGAATTTGAAAATCAGTATATCCTTTGTATGTTTTAGGTTAACATTAAAGATATTTTTCATATTAACTGAAGAATCATTGTAAAGGATATAATTTTCAGGATATTATAAATATTGGTATTTTTAAATAAAAGCACTACATTGCTTTTTAATAAGTATCTAAGAGATTCAAATATCAGAATATTTTGTGCTCTGTCATTCATTTTAAAAAAATACACACTTTTTTGTAAACAATCAAATTTTATATCATTCTGTGTTCTTCTTGACCTCATTCTTCTACTTCTGCTGTTACAGAATTTTATCTTAATATAATATAGTTTATTCTTGACAGGCATATACCTCTCTCAAAAATAGATGGGAATTTTCAATTGGAAACTATTTTTTTCTGACAGAAGGCTTTAAATGCCAATTTTCTTTCTTTTTAAAAAATTTTTTAAAGATTTATTTACTTACTTGAGAGAGAGAGAGAGAGAAACTTAAGCAGACCCCCCCTGAGTGTAGAGCCCATTGTGGGGCTCAATCTCAGGACCGTGAGATCATGACCTGAGCCCAAACCAAGAGTCAGAGCTTAACTGACTGCCCCACCCAGGCGTCCCCCAACTTTCTTTCTTCTGAATTTTTATTCATAGTTTTGATTTGATCAAAGCAACTTACATAAATACAGATTTTGATAAAAATTAGTTATTAAACACAAACTCTAAAACTATATTAGAAATTTATTTCTTAATGAAATATGGATAGGGCTGTTTTAAAATTGGTTTTCATGGGGCACCTAGGTGGCTCAGTTGGTTAAGCACCTGCCTTCAGCTCAGGTCATGATCCCAGAGTCCTGGGATTGAGGCCCGTGTCAGGCTCCCTGCTCAGCAGGAAGTCTGCTTCTCCTTCTCCCTCTGCCCCATCCTACTCATGCACAAGTGCGTGTGCTCTCTCTCTAAAATAAATAAGTAAAATCTTAAAATATATATATAAATAAATAAAATTGGTTTTCGTGTATCCATGGATGAATATTACCTGTTGGTACAAGGAGACAAGTTTCAACAGCAATGTTAGTCATGTTTTCATTTTTGAAAATGTCAGTGCTGAGGATGGAAGAAAGAGTATTATCTCAGTATCAAATTTTTGAACTCTTTCTGAGTTAAATACCTAAGAATCATAAAGATTTATTACAAAAATTATTTTTAATGATGTGTTTAGAAATAACGTGATTAGATCTTCTTTCCATTTTGTTTAAAACTTAAGTATTGGGGCCTGGATGGCTCAGTCAGTTGAGCGTCTGCCTTTGGCTCAGGTCATAATTCCGGGATCCTGGGATCGAGCCCTGAGTCGGGCTCCCTGCTCAGTGGGGAACCTGCTTCTCCCTCTGCCTGCTGTTTCCCCTGCTTGTACTCTCTCTCTCCCCCTGACAAACAAATAAATAAAATCTTAAAAAAAAAAAACCAAAAAAACTTAAGTATTGGGAATCACCTAGTTTGCAAAACAGTCTAGTCATTAGTCACTCTCATCACCAACCTGAATATTTTTTTTTTTAAGATTTTATTTATTTACTGGAGAAAGAGTGTGAGTGAGAGAGCATAAACAGATAAGCAGCAGAGGGAGAGGGAGAAGCAGACTCCCCACTGAGCAGGGAGCCCGACTCGGGGCTCGATCTCAGGACCCTGAGATCATGACCTGAGCCAAAGGCAGCCGCTTAGCTGACTGAGCCACCCACGTGCCCCCAGTCTGAATATTTCTAATAATATTTTTGTTGCTCTCATAAAATTTTCACTCTTGGTCAAATTACTATAGTTAGATCCCAAAGAGTGAGCAATAGTTTGTAAAGTGAGAGAAGATAGGTTCTGAAAGGAGAGGAGACTGGCTTAGTCTTTTCAAGAAGGAATCAGTTTTAGAAAAGAGTACATATGTAATTGATGGATTTTTTAAAAATTCATGTTCTCATAAAGAAGTGTTTAAGCACCCCAGTTTGAAGACCACTGTTGTAATGCCTTTTGTTACAAGCCTTTCTGATGGCAGCTTATTAAAGTGTATAAACGTCTATTGATTATTCTTTTCTTTTCCTATTTTATTTAGATATCTAACAGTGATACGCCTTCACCACCACCTGGTTTATCAAAATCCAATCCAGTCATCCCCATCAGTTCATCCAATCACAGTGCACGGTCTCCTTTTGAAGGGGCAGTAACTGAGTCACAGTCGTTATTCTCAGATAACTTTCGCCATCCCAACCCGATCCCAAGTGGGCTTCCTCCTTTCCCCAGCTCCCCACAGACATCCAGTGACTGGCCTACAGCACCAGAGCCACAGAGTCTCTTCACATCAGGTATACAACAATACTACTGCATGTTAATAATTTTACTCAGGCTGAAATGAGACCTTGCTTAATGTGTTTTTACCCCTTTAAGCACCCGCACTCCCTTTTTCATAAAATTGTAAACATTTAAAGGGCATGGAGTAGGATGGTTAGATAAGTAGCTGTATGACTTAGGACTTAATGTGTTAACAGATTTCTCCAGAAATCAAGGGTTAGATCATTTTTCTGGTAATAAAATGCTTATTCCTCTAAGAATTTTTAAGGGCTTACGTTTTTAATCGTATTTGTGTTTATATAGTTAAATTTAAGATTTTTGTTTTCTCCAGCTGACGAAGAGGTGTGTTAGTTAATATTGAAAGTTATATTTTGGCATTTTGAGCCATTTTCATTTTTATTCATTGTAAGTTTTCTTATTAATGTGAAGGATGGCATAAAATTAATATTGAAAATATAGTACCTGTTATCGGAACAGACAGTTTTAAAAAATACATAAAGTTTAAGTAGATATTTTTTCATTGTTACATTATTTTTTCCTAGATTATATAAAGCATATATTCAAAATTACTTACACTTTGTCTTTGATAAATATATTTTAAAAAATAAACCTCTGAAACAAATAATATATATTAAAAAAACAAAAAAGAAGATAATAGGAAGGGAAAAATGAAGGGGGGAAATCGGAGGGGGAGACGAACCATGAGAGACTATGGACTCTGAGAAACAAACTGAGAGCTCTAGAGGGGTGGGGGGTGGGGGGATGGGTTAGCCTGGTAATGGGTATTGAAGAGGGCACGTATTGAATGGAGCACTGGGTGTTATACGCAAACAATGAATCATGGAACACTACATCAAAAACTAATCATGTAATGTATGGTGATTAACATAACATAATAAAATAAAAATTTAAAAAAAATAAACTTTACTAAGTGAATTCTGTTACATCATATTTATTACCTTATTTCATTGAATGACTTTCTCCAGGTTTTGGTTATGAATAGCTAAAGGTGTAATTTGGGTTTCAAGTACTTTGTTTTCTTTGATTACCAAAATCAGTCTATATCATTCAGTTTTTGAAGTTGGTAACTTAAGATGAAATCATTGGTAGAAGTATATGAGACCTTTTATAATATTATAATCTTAATGTGCTAAGAAATCATACAGATTTTGGATATATTTGCCTTTATCTTATGATGTTTAACTTTCACTAGTGTGGATACTCATTAAATACATAAGTGAGCTATGTATTTTAAATTTATCACTAATTGTCTTCCCAACAGAAACAATCCCAGTATCATCCTCTACAGACTGGCAAGCAGCGTTTGGCTTTGGTTCTTCTAAACAACCAGAGGATGACTTGGGTTTTGATCCCTTTGATGTCACTCGAAAAGCCTTAGCAGACCTGATTGAAAAGGAACTGTCAGTCCAAGACCAGCCTTCCCTTTCGCCCACATCTCTTCAGAACTCCTCTTCACACACTACAATGGCCAAAGGTCCGGGCTCTGGATTCCTACATCCTGCTGCACCGACAAATGCCAACTCTCTCAATAGTACCTTTTCAGTCTTGCCACAGAGGTTCCCTCAATTTCAGCAGCACCGAGCAGTTTATAATTCATTCAGTTTTCCAGGCCAGGCAGCCCGCTATCCTTGGATGGCCTTTCCACGCAATAGCATCATGCACTTGAACCACACAGCAAACCCCACCTCAAATAGTAATTTCTTGGACTTGAATCTCCCGCCACAGCACAACACAGGTCTGGGAGGGATCCCTATAGCAGGTAGGTTCATTTATAGCCTTTGAGAATTTGTGAATAACTCATGCCTTCAGGTTGTTGGGTGGGTAGGGTGGGAATTTTTGAATAACAGAGAATACTTATTATTCTTGGAAATTTCTATGGGGAAAAAAAAGTCCTTATCATAATTTAAAAATTTTTAATTGGATGGATGCCTTGTAATATTGAGCTTTATAAGGATGGTGGAGTATTATACCTAGTTATAACTTGGAAGCATTTTATTTAACAGGGTAGTTACCAAACTTTCATGTGGAATATAAATGCACAAAAAAAAGAAAAAAATGTGCTCTGAAATTATGGTGCTGGAAAGTCCAACACCATGGTACAAATTCCAATTATACATTCTAAAAGTAAACTGATTCAAAAAAAATTTTTGAAATGGTAATTAGTGAGAGCATGAGGGATGAAGCCACTCTCTAACTACTTTTGGCAGTTACTTATTTTGACTGATACACACGTGCAAACACACACACAAACTGTGCTCTATGTTAATAAAGTACTTAATATTTGAGAACTCTGATTATTAATGTTTCACAGACCTATGTGTATACTTTCTGTGAAAACAGTTGTTCAAGGAGAGATACTTTCCCTTTTGGTCTGTCATGTTTTTATTTCTGGGGAAAATACTAGGTTCCTCATAAGTGATACCAGAATACTTCTGGTTTTGTACTGCTACCCTTGAAGGTTTCAGAACTTTGGGGTTTTAAGGTCCTATATAACATTTATCAGGTCAAGTGACTTCTATATCTAAAGGAATCCTTCTTATTAGTAGTTTTTTTTTTTTTTTTTAATTTACTTAATTTGGGCTTTAGAGATGACTGGTAAAAGAGAGAGTTTGTTCCTCTCCTGATTCTCTCAAGTAGGATAGAATAGTCCCTCACTGTGTTACATAATTCGTAAAATTTATTGTTATCCCTTGTCATGGCCTTTAAGATATGGCATGGCACGGTCTTACTGTAATAATGTGCTGTTACCAGCAAGTCGTTTGTTCTCTTGTTTTTAGCCAGGTTGATAGGTGAATTTGAAGAGATCCATCAGACTTCTTTGGCTCTTTGGCCATTTCATTTTCAAGACAAGTAGATGGGTTAAGAGAATATGGTTTGTGACTTTGGATATAGTGAATTTAACAGTTGATACAGTGAAGTTAATTTACATAAGCATGATACACCAATGTATTGGTTTGTATATCAGTGGGACTCATGATATTCGTTCATTTGATTATGGTAGTTAGTAGGTAATTCAGAGTGACATTTTTCAATCTTCTCCTTCTACGTGATACTCACTTGTGAAACACTTTAAGTACTCAGTTCCTGATACTGCGTTTTTTTCTTCCATTCAAGACAGCATATTAGAGTGTAATTTTGTTTTGTTTTGCTTTAACCATTTAGAAATGTGGCATTTTAATGACTAGTAGTGTATCTTATAACTGATTATAACATTAAGAGTTAAAGTTAAGTTTCCCTAAATATCCTAAACATTTAAAAGTAAAATATTAAACCAGTTATAGTGAATATTTGGGTTCCTGTTTGCCCAGTAATGAACTAGGCCATGTGGGTAATGTAAAAGAACTCTAAAATATGGATATTATTTCCAGGTATTTTGCAGTGTAGTTGAAGAAATAAATTTAATATTATGTATGAGAGTGGTAACTATATGATAACTGGAATCTGAGAGATCTCATTTGAGCCTATAATTGTTGGGGAGGCTTCACTGAAGAAATAGGAATTGATCTGTACTATGGTATCTTGGAATTGGGTTAGTGGGAAAAAGAGAAAGACCTTTTATACTGATGGGAACTCCTGAATAAAGGCGTGGAGGCAGGATTAGTATGTCATTTCATTAAGAGGCAATAGAACTGCCTTCAGTAATGGGAGGTGCTTATGTATTGTATAAATAGAATAGACAAGAACATGGGGAGCTCTGACAGTGAGGCAGCACAGTGTGGAGTTGATATGATAGGAAGAAGGGTGCCTTTGTGGGATTCCAGTTCTTAGCTGTCTTCATTGTATGCTTTTATTTGACTTATTACGTGACTATCTTCAGTAAGTTATCTGTTCTTCTGATTTCACAGTTACCATATTGTCCATTAGCACAAAAGGAATAATTTTAACCCAAATATTTCAAGCCAGTATATATTGTGAAAATGCCACAGTGGTAATGAATAATTACTGATTTGTGAGTGTAGTTGTCCTCATGTTAGTCATTTGAAATCTTCATCTAAACTAGATACTTTCTGAAAAAAATGTGGCATTAAAGTATGGTCTTATCTTTGTGGGTTTTCTTTTTAACATATACTCAACCATAGAGCATAAAATACTTTTTTTTCCCAGAAATTCTAAGAATGAAGTCACCAACTTGTAGGTTCTGAATCATTGTTGTATTTTGTGGGAGGTTGGGAGAGTTTGTTATTTCAGATTTTCAGTTTTTGACTATGCATACTTGTTTGGTATTTAAATGGTGACTTATGATTAAGCTTATTATTAGATTATTTTTAAGTCTCTGATGACAAGAGAAATTTTAGTTTTAATGAAAAAAATATTTAAAATTGTTATTAAGAGTTACACAGAATATTCTCATGTCCTATAAATATTTGGCAAATATCTCAGGAAGATGAATGTGCTAGACCTCAAAACAGAATAGTTGTATAATTATAGCCAGATCATTTAGGATTTTCAGTAACAATTAGAAATGACAGAAAGTGGAATTCTGGAAAACGATGTACATTTTAACTGTGTCTAATTTGAAGCAATTTAATACGTAGGCAATATCTGCCTCCCCCACCCCTAGTTGTAAATCAGTTGTACTTGAGTTGAACTATTGAAATAGGTTCAACTTTGTATCCTGCAGTGAATATTATGGTATCTTACCAGGGTAGCTGTTGGTGAAGTCTTCATAATGGAGAGTACCTACTGTTTCTCTGATACCTGCCACTTTAAGATATGCTTAGACAATATTCAACACTGGAAAAGGCATGTATTATTAATTTATTCTTTAGATATGTAGAGCAAAACAGGGTCCCTGACCTTTAGGAGCAAATACTCAGGTATCAGTCACCTATATATCCTACAGATACCATGTCTATATTTATTATATATTTGTATTTAAATTTTTAGTTTTGGTTTGTTTCAGTTAAATTATTAAAAATTGATATATCTGAAACCTATCATGGGAAGGACAGTTGCCAGGGGTTTGACAGAAATGCAGCTTCCATTTCTTATGCCTACATGAAAACTTTTTTTTTGCTGTTTAAAATTCATTATTTTCTTAATTAGGTAAAATCTTTTTAGCAGCATTTTCTTGGCTGCACATCCAGTTTGCTAAGCCTAGAAGGATTTTTGAAATAAATATTCTTGGGGAAAAACTTTGATTAGTGGACAGTTATAGTAGGTCCATTCAGATCTCTTTTGCTATTGGAACCATGTGCTTTTGTTTAAGAAGTGACTTTTCCTAAAAAGTGACTTACCTTGTTCAGCTCCTTCTTTTAGAAAAAGCAAAGCTGTGTTCCAGAAAGGTTAAATAATTTGTTAAAGGTCAAACATTCAATTAGTAGTAGAATTAGGACAAGTACCCAGATCCCACATTCAAACTGAAATGTTTTTCCACTACAACATTGATGTTCACCTTCACAAATGAAGATCACTGGCATGTGCTTTAACTTGGCTTTCTTCCCATAGTAATTGATTGTTGCTCTCACACACTTGCAGGTCCCTTTTTATCAACAGTATCTATTAATGAGACAATTGGCCAAGCTCAGGGATATGGCCTATAGCTACAAAATAGAATGAAGTTTATCAACTTGATAAAATTTAATCTCTTGTGTGGTCCTTATTAGTACCATGTTCTCACCAAGAACTCTAAGATTTCCTCTGCACAGCCTCCTTGCTGTGTACTTGGAGTTTATAGAATCTTGGCCAATTTACTGAAAAATTATGAAATAACCTGTTCTAAAGGCTGAGTCTTTCTTCATGTTGTCAGTTAAATTTGTCATTTAAGTATTTCCAAATGTAATTTTGCAGATTTGTTTTTCAAAGAACTCTCTGCCAAGATGTTTTTATTCCATAATGCTAAAAATTGTTTGGAAAACAAAAAATAGTAAGTCTCAGTCTGTAAGCATTGTTGTTTTAAGATATACTTAGAGAAATACTTGAAACTGTTTAGGATTGGATTTTTTTCATGTTTTTGTTTATTCAAATTTTACTTGTGAGAGGACATTTTTCTTTAAATTTTATTACTGAATTAGCTATTTTAACAGTGACTTGATTGGATTTTGAGTCATGTGTGAAACAAGTCACTTGCAGTCCAGTAATTATCAATTATAATTAGGAGAACTGATCTCATTTTGTGTATAGTTCTCTGACCTAGAAGTAGTCATCTCGCTTTCAGTCAATTGGATCGTTGTATTGTTAGCATTTTGTTCTTTTCTAATTCCTTCAGAAGTACACAGTGAATTTTCAGATGCTATATGATAATTTGCTGAATTAATATTTATATCTTTTTGTTTATTTTTTATAAACATAATTTCTACCTCTAAAACATGGATTTGTCATTTTTCCTTTTAAAAACATGTTTTCACATCTGTGAACTTATTTTTAATTTTTTTCACAAAATACTGTTAGGAGTATCTGAATTTAAAAGGGGTCCAATTGGCTTGGAAAAGAATGGCTTTCCTGGTCTTTTTTTTTTTTTTTCCTTTTTGTCTATTTATAATCCTAAATCTATTATATTTGTTCTTATATCTGACATAGTATTAAATTGAAGGGTGTGTTTATAGTGTAACTACTTTCTAGGTACTTGATAAGTTTATATTTTAAAATTCATGTCTTGTTTCACACCCAGATTCCAGCCATTAAGCATGTATTTTATATATGTATCAGTATTCCAAATATTGAAATCATTTTTAAAGGGACTGTTAACAAATCTAGTCACCCATAACTAGACCATGACTGACTTTTCCACAGGGGAAGAAGAGGTGAAGGTTTCGACCATGCCACTGTCAGCCTCTTCCCATTCATTACAACAAGGACAGCAGCCTACAAGTCTCCACACTACTGTGGCCTGACAACAGAACTGAGAGGAGAGGATTAGACTCTGGGGTGCTTGCATGGGCAACCGGATTTTTGCATGATTCCTTTCTGATTTCGCATTTAATGTATACACCCAAAAGAGCCAATATAAACGTTCCTCATGCCTACAACTAGTGTGTTACCTCATAGTTGCTAAAGTATTTCTTCATTAGGCCTTTAACACGATTTATTAGCATAATAATTTTGGCATTGTTTCTCATGAGTGATACTATTTTTAACTCACACAAATAAACTTGTAGTACTAATTAAGATCCCAGATGAGATTAGCTAGAATTGTTCTTATTTTGGCTCTATAATTGAAATTATGCAAAGATAATGGTAGTTCCTTGTTTTCTGATTTGTGAAAAAAAAATGGTAATATCCTAATATACTCATGAAAAAATTGAAAATTAAGATAATGTCTATTGCATTTCTTTGAATACTTGAGAAGAAAGAAAACATATAAAACAAAATTGGTGGTGTTGTTTAATGCTCAGAAGGATGTTGTCAGCAATTATTTTTAGTTGTATGGATTTATAGCCTATATTAATGCATTACATGTTTAGAAACTGTTTTTGTTGTCTCTCATTTGCACATTTGCACTTTCTTTTTGAATGGTTGTTAATTATATATAGAAGGTTAATTATTATAGACTAAATGCAATATCTCTTTTCTAATGCACTGCCTAGTATACCAGGAAATGCCTCAGAAACAGAATTTCAACTTACAGTTGATTCATCAGAAACTTGAATATGGGGTAAACATTGTATGTGAGAAGCAACCATAGTAGTGTAACATTTTTATTGAACAAACAGTAGTTCTGTGAGATATCTGTTTGGAAACTTCGTTGTTTAATAATGAAATGTGATAATAAAGCTATATTACAAGTACCTGGCCAGAATGAGACTAAGGTGGAGGAGAAGAGATTGGGGATCCTCTAAAATTAGGCCATGTAAGATGTCGTAGATAATTTTGATCACAGAGGATAGTGAAGTACTTTATTAGGACATAATATGAAGTGATGTTTTTGGATAATACACAATTTTTTGAAATAGTTTTAAAGCTGATAATGAAAGAAAAAAAACTGAATTCAATTCTGAGCAGTGGACAAAAGCTGATTGAGAAAACATGACCATATTCTGCCTAAATTAAGCATCTGGGAAGAACGGGGAAAGTCAGCTCTTCTCTTTACGTTTTCAAGAAACAGTTGTGATAAAAGATATGCCTTTATTTGTTAAAAATATTAAAAGAGTAACGTGAATACCAAGAAAGAAAGCCTAAGGATTTTAAAATAATAATAATTATTTAAAAACACATTATTAGTGTTACTTAATATCATGTTGGAGTTTTCGAGGTTACCTCTCTATATGAAGTCTGGTTATTATCTGTTAGCTATAATACAGCAAATGAAATGGCTTTGTCCTCAGGTATAGTGGGTAAACTAAAATCTATTCTTAGATACCCTTTGATTTGGTTAACTGAGGTGTGTAGAAACAGCTAACTAGCCATTTAAATTATTTTTGTAAGATTCTGCATAAGTGACAATCTCTAATTTCTATTCAAAAGTGACTGTAGGGCAGCATTACAAGAAATTTAGAAAATACAAGTAAAATACTGTAGACTTATTAGACAGAAACCTTTTATCATAGGTTAATTATGGTTACATTTTTGCTGTAAGAGGCTAAGACATCCACTTAATGTCTCCTGTGGTGCTAAGGTTCCTAGGCTTTGGGCTTCCCGTAATGAAGCTTACTAGTACATAGCTTTCTCCAGCCATCAGTGCAAGCCTTTCATCACCTGGATCTTTTTACCAAGACAAATGGTTCCTCCCATTTACTTTACTTCTCTGTGTTGAGAGAGAGATACACCTGTTATACAAGGCTTCTTTCCTGTGGTTGCTTTCTGTCTCCTTTCTCCTTCCTAGCCAAGGCCAAAAAAACTGTCAGGTAGTTTGTCTAGACTTGCTAGAATCCAAAACTCTCTCCCTGCCTGCTTCTCCATCCTTCACACTTTTGACACACACCATACATCAGGAAAATGCGTCTTGGGCACTTAGGCTTCAACTTAATTATTTTCACATAAAAGCTAAAGATTATCCTTTAACTTCGTAATTTTGAGCCTAGAATAATAAGCCTCACCATTTTGCTTACCTAATATTTCATATAGAGTGTTTTTTTTAAAAAGTGAAGTCTTGAAATCATAGTGGTAATTAATTATATTAAAGTACAGAAGAAATTACACAACACATAAAAGAAAGTACTGCTTCACATAGCAAGTAAGTTGGTGAAGCCTAATGATGGTAAAGAATGAAAAATTCTAAAAAGCTTCAGATTAGTTTTTGTTAAATTCCTGCATGATGAATGTGTCACGCACAAGGGAAGCTTTTTATGCTTTTACATCCTAATTGTAAATGCCAGAGTTCAGAACCCTTTGGATGTACTAGCGAAGTTACGAGTTTGTAGGTATGTATAGCTGTCTGCTTTTTTCTGGGGAGAAAATCAGTAGTTATTAAATTTATGAAGGGCTTGGTGACACCCCACTCCACCTCCCACCCCTGGAAGAGAAGTTAAGAACTGCTACCCTGAAATGGCTTTAGTGCCACTGTAGGAAATAGAGACCTGATGAATGTCAAGTGCCTCTTTTTATTTTCTTAAAGATTCCATTAGAAAATATTTTCTGGTTAATAATATTTTCCTTTTCATTCTACTGTCACATTTTGTTTTTCCAGGTGGTGCTTTTATATACTCTCCCCTTATTACAACGAAATATTAGTCAAATATTTGAGTGCCTATTCTGTATAGTGACCTTTAGTTAGGTCTTGAGGGTTGAATAAAGCATAGATCCTATCATCAAGGATAACAGTCTCATGACAGTTTTATTTCAAATTGTTTCTGTAGGGTCAGCACTTAATATATTTTAACAAGTACCTCCATAGTGGTCTAGACTCATTTTATTATTCATCGCTCTGACAGTGGCACTAACATAGGGTATTAAATATTAATACCCGAAATTTTGAAATATATGATAATTTGGAGGGAGTGAAAAAAAATCTTAATAGGGAAGACATACATTCACGATTCTGACTTAAGTATCTTAGTCGCGTGTGTATGCTCATGTCTCTCTTAGTGTTCTGGGTGTTAAATAGAGCTTTCTATATATGTGTTCTTTCCAAGAAAACACTTTAATGCATTGTCTGTGCACATTTTTTACTGACATTGCTCCTATTTGTACGGTGTTTCAAGCACCTTCAGGATTGCCAGAGCTTCTGCTGTGACACAGGTCCGTAAGGGAACTACTCCCACAGAGGCATTGCTTCAGAAAGCCAAGAAAAAGGAATGAATTGCAGGTGCATAGAAATCTTACAAAATGACAACCATTGTGTTATTTGTGCATACATTAAGAACTGGGGGATGTTTTATCCTGTTGAGTTATAAGGTTTTAGATTTTTGTTTATTTGATCTTGAAGTTTTCCCAAATTTGCTTAATTGGCTTTAAGAGATGGATATCATACAATTAAAAACACAATAACGTTTTTAAAAGATTATCTTATAAAGAGGTGATAACCCAAAACAATGATATATATGTCTTTTTCTATAAAATATGGACCAAAGGTCAGTTATCCAGTGTCAAGCTAGTCTTTCTGCCCTTAGTGCTATATCTTTCTCCTCTCAACCTTTTTTATCTGAATGAGTACCTACTGTATTGTCTCCTTGTGCCGAGTAAATGGCAGTAATATATGCAGGTATTTACACATGAAATGTTTAGCGAACTAATCAAACACTATGCTGATAAAAAAGTGAAAATGGGAATTAAGAAAGCTAATGTAAGCTGGGTCAGGGAGAGGCTTCATAAAGTCTGGGGCTTTTTGGAAGGATGGCTGAAATTTAAATGGTACAAGGGGGAAATACAATAAAGGGAACAGACTGAACAAAGAACCAGAGCCAGAGATTGCAGTGGTCTCTAGTGATTAGGAGAGAAGGACAGTAAGAAGATGGACTCGTTTGAGGTATATAGGTCATACAGAAAGGTGGAGTATACAGGTCATACAGAAAGGTGGAATTAGTGTGCAAAAGCCTTAAAAACTGGGAAGGATAGTTTAGTCTTGATAATGGATGTGGTCAGTGATAGAGAACTCTAGGTTCTTTGCTGAAGATGTAACTTGATTGTAGCATTTTAAAAAGATTAATTTGGTGGTGTGTTTGCTTGAAATTAGGACTACTTAGAAAACAGTTTTCAGTATGTATATTGCTGGGCGGTAGAAATAAGATGGCCTGGATTAGAACAGTAATAGTAGGAACGGAGAAGAAATTATGAATTAGAAGCCAGAAAACATGAGATCTAAGAAAAGGCCTAGGTGTCTGGTGAACTTTAAAAATGTAACTTTCATAAAGGTACAGATAGAAACCAGATTCCTAGGATTCAGAGGAAAAGTCAAGGATATGGATGCAGCAACCATTGATTACTTACTTAAGACATTTGGCCCTTAAGGGAAAGAGAAAGACAAGATGCTTACCAGAAGGGTGGTAGATCTTAGAATGCATTGCTTTAAGGTAAGGTGGATATTTAAATATTTAAAAGCAGAACATATAGAGCTATTTGAAAAGAAGACATGGACAGTGCTAAAGAGAAGGCAGACTAATCCAGTAGGGTAGCAGATTTCTCTAGTGCTGGGAGGAGATAAGCTCCTGAGATGAGGTTATGGACTTAGCTTTAGAGAAGAGGGCATTGTTCTTTGTAAGGACAGCCAGAAAATCTAGGAAAGAGAAGGAGAGATTAGAGAAAATGAGAACACAGGAAGGGACTCATATCAGTTATTATCAAATGCATATTGTGTGAGAATGGGGGTGAAGAGTGGAGTTGGGACTCAGTAAAGAAAGGTGATTAAATAAACCTGTGAGAATAAGCCTAGAAGTACATCAGAAAGAAATTCAAGAATTGCTGGGTAAAGATAAAGATCAAATTAAAAACTTTCAGAATCCAAATATGTATGGTTTTGTATGTGTTTCTCTGGTTCTGAACAAAGCATCAAAGATAGACAAAGCAAATATTGAGAGTTTGGTTAGAAGGTGAAAAAGAAAGGGATACGAAGATATTCAAGAAGACAACATTGAAATACCTAATCTTGTGGTCAAGAAGAGTCCACTAAGGCAGGAAAGAACCAATGGTGTGAGTGTGTTGAAGGGAGGTCAGTGACTTTAGGTTTTGGTGAAGTCAAAGAACAGGTATAGTGTTGTTAAGGGAATGACAGATTAGGAGACTGTGGTCAGCATGATGACGGTTCAGTGCTGAATGATGAGTGAGAACCAGAGAAAGGATGGTATATAAGTGTCTAACATCAGAGCTGGGGGTTGGAAAGGCAGTTAGCTTTAATAAACTTCTCTACTCACTTACCTTTCAGCCATTTCTTGAGAGTAAGAAAGCAGACTGCATGAAAGAGAATTGTAGAAAGCATGATACTGCTTGGGGAATCCTGGGTCAGGTTTTTTAAGTTGATGACCCAAAGGAAAACTTCCCCCGTGGGATAAACATTCCTTCCTCAGCACAGGAAGCACAATGCAGGGGAAGGCTTGGGAAGAACCAGGGATGAAACTGGACAGGTGTAGGTAAGCCCAGTGAGTGTGAGGGACGGTGAACATGTTATTTATGATGTGGAAGGTTTAGAGGCAGTAGGTCTGGTAGTTGAAGAGCCCATATTACAAATATGAGCTAGTTTCTCCCAAGCACACATACAAATTGAAAAGAACCAACTCTTCTTACTTAGTTGTACTGGGTCATTCTGCTTTATTTATATAGCACATTGGAATTAAAAGTAGTAGATTGGTGAAGAGTAGGAGAGAGAGAAATTCAGAATTTTATTACAACAGGTTATAAAAATATTTTAACAGTTTGTCCCTAAAGAGAATGTGCCATGTGAATAGATACATATAAACCTACAAGTTATTGAACTAATCTATTCTTACATTTTATATACTTAGATGTGACCTCTAGGGAAAATTGCTGAAGATAAAGTGAAACAGGGATGGAGATCTACATTTTTTTTTCTTTATTCAGTTAATAGCAAATATGCCTAGTTTGGAAGCATTTTTAATTTACTGACATTAACGTATTTTTTAAACTCACTGGACTTGATCCATATATCTCAGCTGATGTATCAACTATGACATTTAAAAGCGATAATACTTCAAAGTACAAGTCATTGCTCAAGAATACTGTTTGTGAAACCATGCTGATGGATCGAGAAGCCACTGCTCCTTCGATCTCCTTTCTGCCCTGTGATTTGCTGCCATATATTGCTGGGCGTAGCAGCCTTTAATACCAGCTTCCTTAGTCAGGAGCTTTTTCCAAAGAATCACTCTTGAGAATTCAAGATTCATTAAGAGAATCTATTCTGTTCTATAACGTTTCAGAGAGTCTACCCTGGGTTTGAGTTACACAAAAATCTAGTTTATACCTGTTAGGTACCTCGAACTGAAGGAAAGCCTAAGCAATCTAAGTTGCTTGAGAATTGAATTGAAGTACCTAGAAGTTCCATGAAACAGATGGAAATTGTTGTACTGAAAGAACCAATCCATTCTCTCCAGGTTCCTTCAGACCATGCTTCCTACGGCAGCTATTGACTTTACTTTTTTCTTAGTCCACTTCACATGTGCGATTATTCTAAGGGTTCCTGGAAGCTCCCAACTGACCCAGGAAGGTACCGTGCTTACAACAGTTTTGTTGTTCAGCTCCTGTTTGGTACTCAGACCCACTATTGTGCTCCATTACAAAGCAACACTACAAAAGCTTCCCCCCACCCCCGCCCATAAAATGTATAAAGCTTCTAAAGCACCCAGTACCTTTTTTTGTTAAATAGAAGTGAAATTCACACAACATACAAATAACTAAAGTGTACAATCCAGTGGTCTAGTACTGTTCTTTAATTATATCACTGTTACAAGAGCAAAATAAATAACCCACTCCAGCTGTGAGAATTTTGGCTTATCCTTTGTTGGGGCTGTGTGCACCTGGACTCGGTGTTTTACCCTGTAGGTTGAAAGGCAAATATTAAACCTTCAGATATTCCATACTTCTTCACAACAATACCACTTAAGATTGTGGGTGAAGCAACTTTTATATACCGCCCTTTATAAAAGGGAGGAAGGCAAGGAGCTATAGGTAAAAAAGCTTTAGGATACATGTATTCCTGAGCAGGTAAAAATGTTTGAAACAACCATGTGAATAGTTTTGAAATAGCAATAATAATAATTTCTGTCTTTGTGACATTTGATTAGCATCATGTAAGAAAAGGTTTGCTTAGCAGAGGTATACTATAAGTGCAGCGCTCTCTGTGGGTGTGAGGGTGAATGTGTGTGTGTGCACGTGTGTTGTTTATACTTAATAATTTCCATTTAAATTCTGCACTTAGTGAATGTAGCAGAGGAAAAAGCCTCTGGCCATTTTTTTGTGATGTTTCATGTATTTATTCCTGCTATGTTCTGCTTAATTCATATGTTCAGGATAAATGATGCATTTATAGTCTGTTTCTAAAATTTTTTTAAAGAAATAAAGACCCTATTTAAACACAGCAAGGCTATAATACTGATGCCTTTCTCACCCCTGGCCATATTTTATCTGAACAAATATTTTCATAGCTTTTTATCACCAGATTTCAGTCTCACTAGTAAGCATACCCGTCCCATGTTTGGGAAAACCTGAGGAAAGGATAATAAGAAAACTTCAATTAGAATAAATTTCAGAGCTTTGAAATCTGGACATACTCTTTAACAATCTGCCCTTTAAAGACCAAGTAATAATAATGATAATAATAAACAAGGCTCAGAAGGATTGTGATTTGCCCATAATCACATTCTAACAACAATTTAAAGTTCTCTTAGCCCTCACCATCTGAATTTGCCTTCATACATGTAACTCAAGGAGAAGAAAACTTCAAGATTCAGAATATATCTCTTCTGTAAACTTTGTTGTGTCTTACAGTTTGATTATTATAGTAGTTCTTGCAAGTCAAGGGCTTTCAACTGTGAATGTCAGTGCAAATAATGAATCGAAGGCTTTCAAAGTGTCCATCTACTGACGACTGTTATCACAGATCCTGTAAGTTGTGGAAACTGGTTTTAAATGTGACCCAGTGATCTTGGAGTAACATTAGTGACGGTGGAGGGGGGTGTAACCTAGCAGGTACTCGTAATGTAGACTTAAACTAATTACCAATGTCAGAACTAAAATAAAGATTAAAACAGAGGTGGAATTAAATTTACCCAGGATTTTTCTGCAGTACCAAAGAGCATTTAAGGAGCAGCATGCATGATCACTAGACTGGTGACATCTCTAATATTACAGAATGAAAAAAAAAAACTTATAGTAATGGCACCAAGATGTACTACACTCACACTAAAGCTGTCATCTCAGACTCATCTTGAAGAACTGCTATATGCTACACCATGTAAAACAATAGCATATCTGCTGATAATGTTTCAATCAAGGAGGTTGTTGTTTTCAGCATAATGAAACAGAGGGAAAGCTCCACAAGGACTTAAAGATGATAATACCATCACCATCTCCAAGAAGAAATGCAGGAAAGCTGACTGCAATCAACTTTTGTAGCCTAGTGCTGTTTCCTTATATGGTGAGATCTTATCCCAAGGACTGTGCTAACATTTACACTCTGTTATCAGTCTTGCATACTGAAATCATGTGTCTACGGAGCAGAATATAGTGATCTGGAACATTACTGGGTTGTTTTTTAAGTGTTGTCATTTTCTATGTTGGCATTTGTAAGAAGACCGATACCCTGTTTATTTTTTCCTGTATTACATCTATAAATTGAGTATCCAGCTAAAGGTAAAGGAGGCCCAGGGTTATGAATTCATCAACCAAAGTAGGAAGTATGTCATTGGCTTTAAGCAGAATGTTGGGCTACATACCATTGTTTCACTTATGTTAAAAAATGAGTTCTAATTAAAACTTATAAATATGGATTACTGATATATATGCCCTAACAGGCATCCGCCCTAAGTCCCAATTTAGGGTAAGATTTGCTATCAGATGTTTCTTTTTACTTCTAAACCGTTCATTAATTAAAGTAGCTGTGGCCTTCCGCAGACCCAGATAGATATAACATATCTTGAGTTTTGGCACAGTCAGTGCTGTTACGTGTAAACTTCCAAGACCTCACCTGTATTTTAAGTGATACTTGATTGGAATGAAGCCGATTAGTAAAATAAGCAAAGATCTCATAATCTCCAAATACATACATACATCCCTGCAACCTTTGTTTTATAACACACTTTTAGGTTTTAATTCTTGACCACCATGAGTCTTATATTAACACCTTGTGTTCACTTCTGTATTTGGCTTTTTTCTTTCTTTGGATAAAGAAGAAAATCCTCTTTCCCCGTATAACTTTTCACAATTAGAGAGGGAGTTCTCTACTAGATCTTAATGTGCACTCCCTGTATGATTACCCTACAACATCCCCGACAGGCCCGAATTTTCCCTTTTCAAAGGAGAAGGCTCTCCCTCTCAGGCTGCTGAGTGCTTATTCGAGTCTCTATGATCATTCATCTCCCAGTTACCTCCCCAGGAACCAGTCTACCATCTTTCAGCTTATTTCCAAACTGGCATTTAGTTTTAAGTGATCTTTTTTTTTTTTTTTTTCTTTTTCTCTCTTAAAACAGCACATTTAAACAGTAAGCATAGTCTGAGTTTTGGAGTAGATTAACAATCACTGCAACTGTTAAATGTTGAATTGATAGAGATTTTTGACATTGTAAGACTGGTATTACCCACTTTCCCCAACTTCTGAGTTATTTAGCTCTTTTAAAAATCATTTAATACTTCCAGACAATATGACTAAAATTCAGTGTTTTACAAATATGTGTAATTTTTAATAGAATTAAATTTTTTTTTTTCACTGAAATGGTAGTTCTAGTTCAGTATAAAGCTCCAGGATATGGTGAAATAAGAATTGTTGTTTCTGATTTGAGCTTGAGAATGTATTCACTTGGTCTTCTTTCCTTCTTTCCTTCCTGCCTTCCTTCACAGTAGGGCTCAACATTGATTAAGAATTGGTTCTGTCAAGACTATCTTTGGCAATCTTTTTCAGATCCAACTATCATAAATCATAGCTAAGGATGAACACTTAAATAAATGTATATTTTAAATGATTTTTAAACTAAGGCCCCTTAGTGGACTGGTGGTGAGCATTTAAGCCTTTGAATTCATCAGGGTTTTTTTTGAAATGCTAATCTCCACAGGAGTATTATCTTTTGTAGGTCTGCAAAGGATGCATTCTTACTAGGACTAATTCTTTTTAAATTGAGACATCACTTGAGAAATGGAAGCACAAAAGTTTTTTATTTCCCCTAGTATGTGTATAAATAGTATAGAGGAAGAAACAGCAAAATAGTCTTTTATTTTTTTTAATCAGACATTTCATATAGCTAAAATAGCTAAATTTAACAATATATATGCTTGTTTTGAAAATCAAACATTTATTTGTAAAAGAATCCCAAACGTTAACAAATATCTCTTGGTTTGTAACTAGTACAATGAGAAAGAACTCTTAAAGATGTGTGCTTGCTTGGTCTGTTGGGTTGGAAATGTTTACTACCATATACATCACCATGACTCTATGCATATCTGTTTGATTTAGTTTTTAGTATAAAATAATGAGAAAGCTATTTCATTTCCTGAAATTTTTTTCTGAAATTAAGAAATAAAGCAAATTACTGTTTTGATGTCTGAAATGATACTTTCTAAGAATGAAGCTCAGAGCTGGGTTATGAAGAATTTGTCAATTAAAATCGTGTTTCAGAACATGGATAATTTTAGTCTTTTTTTGGGAATTTTTCTGACTTTGATTTAAATCCATAAGATAAGATAGGAGCCATCTTTCAGGAAAAGATGAGACTGATCTTCACTGTCAAAATAAAAGTAAGCTGTGTAATTAAAGGGAGTAAAAAACTGGGTTTGGTGTTTTTAATAACTTAGAAAATTTGGAAATCTTTTAATTTAGAAAATTATGAACATCAGAAATCTTAGGAATTTCAGTAGACACATAACCATGTGGGGATTTGCTGCACAGGTAGCAAAATACTTTGGTTATGAAAACAAGCCCGAAGAGGAACGTGTACCCCCATAAAAGCGTTTTATCGGCACTGAACAATCAAAAGCTATCACTGACTTTGTTCACAATGGCCAGCCTCTAGTGAACCACTAAAGAAAAAACAACAAGCAGAACAGCATCACTTTTAGGAAAGAAGATACAGAGTAGACATTCAGAAAATGTTGAGTGAAAGCTAATGGTTGAGAGAGTGATATTGGTGTCTGATTACTTCTGGAGGCCTCCAGAACCTGGTGTGCTTTGTGTTACATCTAGACTTTGGAAGCATTTACTCAGATTCGTTTGCACATGAGTTACAACTTACCTCTTGGTTGTACTGTGGCATTCATTGTCGATTCCACTCCATGATCAAACCTTTTCTTCTGTCTTCTTTATCTCTGAACTCTGGAAACCTCGGCTCTTGCCGTTTACTTATTTCTTCAACACCATCCCCACAAAGCACTCTCACAGTTTTTAGAATGTCACCTAATAACACTTTTTTCTAACTTCCAGTTTCTCATTTGTGATACCCATAAATAAATACGTAAATACATAAGTGAATATACATGTGTGTGTGAATGTGTGTACATCTTCCCCTAAAACAGGCACATACGCACAATTTAGAAAGTCTTTTAAAGGCAACTAATAATTCTTAAGAACTTTTTCTTTTGGTGAAACCAAAATCTATTTCCCATTTATACTTCTTGTCAAATATGTGAAGGCAGGTTACCACTTGTCTGGTAACTTCTAGAGGTAGATGAAGCATTCTTAGGCCTTCCAACCATTTTACACTTAGCATGGATTCTAGTTCTCCCTGTAGTCTAGTTCTCCTCTACATGTATTTTGATTGGACAAGGAATGCTTTTCTTAAAATATAAGAAAATCACACTTTAATAATCCTGATGTGTTCAGATAATAGATCTATTTTTTCATTAAAACTGTTCTTATTCTGTATATTTGTATATTCCTTTACAGTTTACAGAGTCCTTTTTTAAAAATGTCCTGTGGGCGTAGGTATTACCCCCATTTCGTAAGTGAGGAACCTGAGGCTCAGAGTGGTTTTCACTTGCAGTTTGCCCATTGTCCTACAATTGCTAATGTAAACATTGCACATCTATTTACATACATAGTCTTAATGTTACCATTTTAGAAATTCCATTACCCATTTGTCATATTAGATATAAGCTATTGAGTAAAACCACTAGACCCTTTTTTCGTACATGTGACTGGTTAGTTAGATCTCTTTCATACTGTACTTTCCTAATACATTTTTAAAAATCTGAATGTATATACCTCTTAAATTTTGTGCTTCGATTTGATGAGGTTAGAGTATACCGTTTGTGTATCACCATCTTACAAGTTCGTCTTATGAAAGAACTATGATTTTAAAGAGATAGATAAATGCTATTGGTAACATTAACATTTATGTGAAGAATTCAGTGATTTTTAATTGAATAGCTGTAATTTTAATTACTGATTCTGTCATCTCCTGAATTGGCTTCCATTTGCGTATTTAAATTAACTTTGTGGGTTTTGCTGAGCTTGATAAAAAGTATGGAGTCAAAGATAAGGGAAGCAGTATCACAGAAACTTACTGTTTTTTAAATTTTATTTAAATTCCACTGAACATACAGTGTAATATTTATTTCAGGTGTACAATACAGTGATTGAACACTTCCATACATCACCCTGTGCTCACCACAAGTGCACTCCTTAGTCCCCATCACCCATTCAACCCATCTCCCCTGTCCATCTCCCTTCTGGTAACCATCAGTGTGTTCCCCATAGTTAAGAGTCTGTTTCTTGGTTTGTCTCTCTCTCTTTTTCCCTTCTGCTCATTTGTTTTGTTTCTTAAATTCCACAGATGAGTGAAATCGTATGGTATTTGTCTTTGACTTATTTCACTTAGCATAATACTCTAGCTTCATTTTGCAAATGGCAGGATTTCATTCTTTTTTATGACTGGGTAATATTCCATTGTATATTTATACCACATCTTCTTTATCCAATCATCAGTCAGTGTACACTTGGTCTGCTTCCGTATCTTGGCTATTGTAGGTAATGCTGCTATAAACATAGAGGTGCATGTATCCCTTTGAATTGGTGTTTTTGTAACTTTGGGTAAATACCCAGCAGTGCTATTGCTAGATCATAGGGTAGTTCTATTTTTAACTTTTTGAGGAATCTTGATACTGTTTTCCACAGTGGTTGTACCAGTTTGCATTCCCCCAACAGTGCAAGAAGGTTCCTTTTCCTCCACCTCCTCGCCAACACCTGTTGTTTCTTGTGTTTTTTATTTTAGCCATTCTGACAGGTGTGAGGTGGTATCTGATTGTGGTTTTGATTTGCATTTCCCTGATGATGAGTGAGGTTGAGCATCTTTTCATGTGTCTGTTGGCCATCTGTATGGCTTCTTTGGAAAAATGTCTATTCATGTCTTCTGTCCATTTTTTAATTGGATTATTTGTTTTTTGGTTGTTGAGTTTTTATAAGTTCCTTATGTATTTTGGATAGTAACCCTTTATCAGATATGTCACTTGCAAATATCTTCTCCCATTCTGTAGGTTGCCTTTTTGTTTTGTTGATCCTTTCCTTCACTGTGCAGAAGCTTTTTATTTTGATGTAGTCCCAATAGTTTATTTTTGCTTTTGTTTCCCTTGCCTCAGGAGACATATCTAGAAGGAAGTTGCTATGGCCGATATCAAAGAAGTTACTGCCTGTGCTCTCTTCTAGGATTTTTGTGGGTTTAGGTTTCATAGGTCTTTAATCCATTTTGAATTTATTTTTGTGTTTGGTATAAGAATATGGTCCAGTTTCATTCTTTTGTATGTTGCTGTCCAGTTTTCCCAACACCATTTATTGAACACACTTTTTCCACTGGAAATTCGTTCCAGCTTTGTCAAAGATTAATTGACCATATAATTGTGGGTTCACTTCTGGGTTTTCTATTCTGTTTCATTGATTTATGTGTCCATTTTTGTGCCAGTACCATGCTGTTTTGATTACTATAGCTTTGTAATATAACTTGAAGTCGGAATTGTGATGCCTCCACCTTTGCTTTTCAAGATTGCTTTGGCTATTTGGGTTTTTTTGTGGTTCCAGACAAATTTTAGAATTGTTTGTTCTAGCTCTGTGAAAAATGCTGTTGGTATTTTGATAGGAATCACATTAAATGTGTAGATTGCTTTGGGTAGTGTAGACATTTTAACAATATTTGTTCTTCTAGTCATGAGCATGGAATATCTTTCCATTTCTTTATGTCATCTTCAGTTTCTTTCATCAGTGTTTTATAGTTTTCAGGGTATAGATTTTTCACCTCTTTGGGTAGGTTTATTCCTAGATATCTTACTGGTTTTGGTGCAATTGTAAATGGAATAGTATCACAGAAACTTTCAGGCTGACACACAGTACCTTAAGTTTTGTAAAAACTCATCTAAACACTGCTGTTATCCAATGCTACACTTTACATCTTATCCCAAAAGATTACCATTAGAAGACTTACCAGAAACGGCTCAACTCAAGATATATTATACTTAGGATATCCTAGAAAGCCCATCCAAGGAATAAATTATTTTGATATGATTGCTTCTTTATAGAAATGCATTTTGGCTCTCATTGATCCCTCTATTCCGTTTGTTTTATGGAGTTGATGTGTCAGTGGGATGGGAAAGTAGCTGGTTTCAAAGTCTTGAGTTTGTACAGGTAGCAGAAGAAGAAAGGAAAGGGACCATGGTAGAAAGAAAGAGGACATTTCCAGTGGAAAACAGTTGTCAGTAGAAGCTGCCTCCATGACTACCTACCTATTCCACTAGAGAATTAAAGTTTAACTTCCTGTGCACTTCAGTTGGAAGGAAGCTAAGGTTCTAGCCAAAATGCTGCATATTATTTTCCATGAAATATGCCCTCAAATGCAAGCAATAGAGCAGCAGGACTTGCTAAACCTGTCACTCATTTCTAAGGAAATCATCCAGCTCCTAATCTGTTTCAGATTTTCCCAAGAACTAATTATAAGCATGTAGCTTCTAGAGTCTGCCATTTTCTCCTTTTCCAGCACTTATCTTAACAGTGGTTTTGTGATCACATCTGTGAGGATTAATTCCCTGGAATAGAATTAATTCATTTTGCACCTAAAGATTTAAAACTCATTTAAATTGAGTGGATGTTCTTTTATTGTCTTTGCGTCTTTACTGACTTACAGTTCTCTTCTCCGCATTGCTTAATCTGTCCATTCTGGTTTGAGGATTGTGCTCTTTTCATAAAGAAGATGGAAAGAAGCAAAATGAAGATGGAACTGCATAGCCCTGCCTTCTCTTGGGGCTTAGCATTATGACACCAGGCTGCACAGGGGCTTTTCCTAATTTTCTCCTATTCCAAACTTAGCTTTTTCTTGCCTTCAACATTGTCCACAAGCTTCAGATCATTACGTGTTCTGATTTTAGTCCTCAAGGATCATGACATTCTTATTACAGACAGGTAGGTTTTTTATCTCCATCCATTTTTCCTAAGCATTTTTTTCAATTCTAATTCTGTGTGATTCTACCTCTGTAACAACTGGTTTCTTTAGATTTCTCCCCAGTTTCTTTTCTTTGTTAGAATCATTTATTCTTGCAGCCTATGAATCATTGTCCCTTACAACCATGGGACCACCCTGAGCCATACTTTTTTTTTTTTTTAACGTTTTGTGGAAACCTGCTTTCTCCAAAAATCTGGAAGCAGATGTTCAGGGCTGTTTGTTTAGGAAACATTAAATACCTGTTGAGGTCCAGGTTTGGGAACTGTTCATGATATACGAAGAGCATTAAATCAATGCCCCTTTCCTAGAGGAGCTCATAGTCTAGTAGACAAAAGCTTACACATAAACAAGTATTTGCAGTGCACTGTGGTAATTGCAGAAATAGCCAGGATGCCTGCTATCCAAGAGCACCAGTCTAAGTTATTCCCATTTTTTGATTCTGTAAATCCTAAAATGATGTCACAAACTCTTAGGGCTTCTGTTATGTTCGCAACAGCCAACCAGTTCTTTGTTGGTCAGAAGTCCAGAATACATTTCCCTCCTTGTTTCCAGGGAAAGAGAGACTGTCAGGAAGTCAGTTTTATTAGGTTTATCTTCTTCTAGCAGATTCAGACCTCAGAGATGTTAGGGTGGTTGTCAGCCCCCCATGTCTGTGTACTTTTGTCATTTGTCTTGGTGAAACCATATTCTGGTGACTTCTATATGCTCCCCTGGATGATAAGCCCCCCTGATTGTCTTTGGATTGCCTCACAATGCTTTGTTCATAGTGCTCAGTTTTGTGTTCACTTGAATGCTTTCCTTTGTGCTTCCAATTTCAGATTTTATAGATTTCTTAGATTTGATTTTTGCCTCTCTGGTCCTTTAGCTCTGTTGCTTCTATATTCTGGTTCAGGTTCCATCTAATCCAGTCTGTAATGCTTCTGAGATGTATTTATCTTTTGCATTAACTTTTTTTTTTTTTTTTAAAGATTTTATTTATTTGACAGAGAGAGACACATTGAGAGAAGAGCACAGGCAGGGGGAGTGGAGGGGGGAGAGGCAGGCCTCCCGCTGAGCGGGGAGCCCGATGCGGGGCTCGATCCCAGGACCCTGAGACCATGACCTGAGCCGAAGGCAGACGCTTAACGACTGAGCCACCCAGGCGCCCCTGCATTAACTTTTAAGTGTACTTTTTCCTCACTCTCTATATAGCTTTATGTATAGACATCATTCCATAAGTATTTTTCCATTTAAAAAAAATAGATTCTACTTCCTTAGATCCTTCATAAAACAAACAGCTGGATGTTTTCCTGGTTCTCATTGGATGATCTGATTCTCCCCTAAAACAGACTTATAGGAACATTCTAGAAGAAAAAGGTACACATTGTGCAAAACACATCTACTTATATTTTGAAATACTTCTACTATATTTTAGATCTGCTGCTCTCTGTTCTGTATGGAATGTCCATGTCCTCTTCAATATCAGCTTCTCGAGTCACCACTTACCTGCATGCAGAATGGAAGAATAGCTCATTTTCTTCTTTATGCCCGTAGGACTTTGTCCATACCAGAAGAGCATTTAGTATCTCCCAAGCATTCCTTATTTAATTTCGGTGCATTGGATTTTTAAAAGTGTACATGCATCTCAAACACTATTGAAAACATATCATTATAGTGGCTCTTTTCCCTCAGTTGACATGCAGAAAAGCCTTTTGGCCCCCCCAAACCTAGCTGATTCCTGCTTTCAGAAAGATTTGCATCTCTTTGGAGAGAATGATTTGATTCATAGCATTATACAAATATGAATTAAACAGGCTTTTTAGGGGAAAGTGATTTTTCAGCTCTTCTCAAGTTGGATCTTTGATTCAGCAGATATCTTAAGGCACATCAAGTTTCTAAGACAGCAACATGCTGAAGGATATACAAAATACACCCTTACAGGCCTTGAAATAGAGCAATAGAGTTGAGAGGTGTGAGAAGGGTGAGCAGCAACCATAGTGGGGTCACAGCAGTTTGCTGCCCAGTGAGTGTGGTTCAGGCCACAAGTACTGTTCTAGAATGATCTGAGTGGAAGAGAAAAGACTTAAACTTTTGGAAGAGTGAATAAAAATGAATTAGAAAAAAGCAGGAAAGCATTCAAGAGAGGGAAAAAAGCACGAAATAAAGGCAGAGTCCAGGAAGCCAAGGCCATATTTAGCTGAGCCTCACGGCCTCTCTTTTCCTGTTTATGTCATTTCTGCTTCTATTAGTAATAAATTTTGGTTGTTTTTTATTATTACTCTTTTTCAAGTTCCTTGTGTTCTCAGAACTTTTTTTCATTTGCGTTCTTAGGATTTTTCACTTAGTTTAATCTCTACTTTCAAATCTATTAAATCCTTAACATTTTGTGCCCCAGTAAATCTGCTCTGCAGTACTGGCCTGTCCTGATTTATAATCATAATCCTAGAAATTTGAGTGTCATTTCTTTTTGTTTAAGTAGAATAACATTTTTTTTCATAAACCTGAAGGAATTTATTCACAAAATCGTCATTTTCCCTGCAAATTTTAGTTTATAAATTGAAATTATTTCTGAGCCTCACCTAAAAAGTACAGCATGCCGATACAATAAAGCTTGCTTTCAAGTTCTGGTAGGAGGAATTTTGTATGCTCTTTAAAGTTTGGTTTAACATATAAGGACAAGCATAATTCATTTATATTTGAGTTGCTCAGAGATATGTTGTTGAAGTTTGGAGAAGGTTTAGGGTTTTTTAAAATCCTGTCCTGACGGAGATGCACTTCATCCAAAACTGATAGGAAATCATATATATAACAGGGTGAGGTGGGGTAGGGAGGTGGCATAGAGAGGGATAGAGCCTGAGATAGGATGACTGTGTGTCCTTCTAAAAATGCATGAATATTTGAGAGTAACTGGCAAGGAGTAACCATAATGGGAACTAAATTTCAAATGTACAACAGCTTGTACCAAGAAAGATTTGTTTCCCTAAGTAACCTAGCCACTGGAGGGAGCCTTTGACTTTGACTTTGACTATAAAGGACAGCAGTAAAGGAAAGGAAGATAAAAGCTTTTTGGAAAACGATCAGGTTGCCAGTTGAGGCTTTGAGGAGTAACCATTAGATAAGGCTTAAAAACTGGGGAGCAGAATAAACTCTTCTAGGTGTATTTGGGACTCTCGATGACTGCTGCCCAGTTGGGGAGGATTTGAGCACTGATAGGAATTTAACTTGAAATTGAAGGGCGCCTGGGTGGCTCAGATGGTTAAGCGTCTGCCTTCGGCTCAGGTCATGATCTCAGGGTCCTGGGATCGAGTCCCGCATCGGGCTCCCTGCTCCTTGGGAGCCTGCTTCTCCCTCTGCCTCTCTCTCTCTCTGTCTCTAATGAATAAATAAATAAAATCTTAAAAAAAAAAAAATTGAAGATGTCTCTGCCATAGGGATGGCAGATAAGAATGGAGTAGCCTAAGACTGAGGATGTGGACCAGTTGTCCCTAGCAAACATGAAAGGAGAGAAATGGGTGGGTCCGTGAATTTAGCTGCATCTAGCCAGTTTAATTAATAAGGCCTCTGTGTTTCTAACGAAAAAACCTTACAGAGGTGGTGCCAAAAAGAAGGTAGAGGCAAGGCTTCCAAGAGGAGACAGAAAATCCTGACCTGGTGGTACAGACTGTTTTACAGGAAACGAATACTTGGGATGGCCTTTTGTTTTCAGGTTCCCCTTATGTGTGTTTGTTCTCACCGTGTTGTCATTGCACACAGATCTCCTGTCTTCACACCGAGCAGCAGGTACTGGTTTTCGAATGCAGTCTTACCTGGCACCCTCATATGTGACATAGATGAAAGCAGAATGGGAGGAGGATATGCTGTCTTAGTGCCCTGTCCCCTCCGCTTCCTCCCCAGGGGCTCCTGAGATGGTTTTGCAGTCCGAAACCAATCTGAAATTCAGTCTTCAGGTGAAGATTTTATGCAGACTGGAAAAACTCATTAGCTTGTCACCAGTGACAACTACAAAGAGCAGGTTTTCCCACAATTTTGCTATCAGTAGCAAAGTTTTGCATTTCCTAATGATGAACACATTGCAGTTAACCTGAGGAACAGAAAGAGAAACCCGCTTAAGCCGCTATAATGCTGTGTGTTCTTGCCTAAACTATTCATCTTTTTCCTGCTTTAGGACTTTTTTTTTTTTTTAAAGATTTTATTTATTTGACAGAGAGAGACACAGTGAGAGAGGGAACACGGCAGGAGGAGAGGGAGAGGGAGAAGCAGGCCTCCCGCCGAGCAGGGAGCCCGATGTGGGGCTCGATCCCAGGACCCTGGCACCATGACCTAAGCTGAAGGCAGACGCTTAACGACTGAGCCACCCAGGCGCCCCAGGACTTTCTGTCAAAGATTTGATGTCAGGATACAGCTTAATTTTATCTTATAATACAGTTGACCCTTGAACAATGAGGAGTTAGAGGCACCGAAAAGAGAAAATATGTTTAATATAAATATTAAAATATATTTAAATATTGAAATACATTTCATAGTGCTGTACTGAAAAGAATCCACATGTAAGTGAACCCGCGCAGTTCAAACCCATGTTCCGTCAGGGTCAACTGTGGAGCCATTGCTTATAAAACATGCCTTTCTCTATGCATCCTACTTAGTAGTTGGTCTAAGTCTAGTGTTGTGGATGTCTGAGGCTCAAGCTATCTATGGAGTAAATAAAGCCACTCGGTGAATGAATGATTGCTCCTGTCCTTACCCAACCCCCCCGCAGACATTTCCACATGCGTGCCTCACTGGCCTCTCTTTTTACTAAACTTTGTAGCATTTATTAATCACATACAACCCGGTGGCATTTCTTCTGTTGCTCGTCCAGACTGTCATTGTTGAATTTTTCCTGTATTTCCATTGTCTCACCGTCTCGACTTTAAACTCCTTGAGAACGGGAGACAAAGTTGAAGTTGTTTGTTCTCCTTGCATACTGTATGCCTTCAGTAAACAGTTGCTTATTTAACTTTGATCTTGGCCATCTTTACACATACATTTTATAATTTTTGTTGTTGCTGTTGTTGCTAAAAACCAGATTTGTCAACCTGCTTCGTGTGCTGTGACCAACATGTTATGGACTGGGTGTTAGGTAATCGCCAAGCTGGCCGAATTTTAGACATAATTTCTTCTCTGTGGTGTGCTGGGGGTCCAGGGAAACTGAAAGTATACTGATACTTCTTACCCAATGGCATATGAGAATGTGGTATCTGGAAACTTGAAGGTATTTTAAATTTTATGTCTTTGAGTTCTATACTGAAAAATAAAACTACTACAAACAACTTGACCTGCTTTCCTGCCCTCAAATTATTTAGACCCCAGAATAGTATTTTGTTGTACATATCTGAAAATTATAAATTAAAATTAGTTTTTTTTAACATTATAAAACATTTAAAACGTTATTAGCAGTCCTTTAAAAATATACAGTTCTTCCCGGATGTATTATACTACAACTAATTAAATGCTTTAAAAATCAAATAGTATCTAATTTCTAATTGAAAATACGTTCAGTAACTTGATTTTCATTGTGCTTTGCTTGTGGAAAGTTTAAGGTGCTTTCCCATATCTTATTTGTCTTTGCAATATTTTGATGGTGAGAAGACTTATCATTTAGATCAACTATATAATCCCTCTGTGAAGATGCTGGGTGTTATCCCTACATTCCCAAGGAGGAGACTGTTTGTACGGAGCCAGTTTCTGGCAAGTGAGGAGTCCTCTGCCTTGGCTTTTTGGAAAGTTTACTGTCTATTCAGTATTGAATACTGATAAAAAATTGTTACTAGGCATTTATCAAGTAATAAATGGGCTTCAGATTTGCTTTCTCTTCTCTCATTTTATCCCTACAAGAGAGTAAGGCAGATGTTATTCCTACTTATGAAATAGGGCCCTGGAATATGAAGAGACTTACTTAGATGCCTTAGGTTGTATTAATTACCAGTGTAGAGCTGACTATAAAGGCCATCTGCAATTTTCAGCCCAATATTTTCCCCATTAGACCTACTGACTTGTACATTCTCAATGGCACCCCAGTGTGAAGTTCTGTATCAAGAAAGGGAAATGAAGTTGCATCAAGTTGAGTCCAGTGATCAAAGTTCTGGTACGATCTTAAAGTATTCTATGTATTCAAAAAGTATAAGTATACTATGTATTAAAGTATACTATGTATTCAAGTGGGATTTTTCAGAGCCCTAGATACAAAGGAACCGACTTCCTTTGTGTCAGTGGTTCTCAACCAGGGACCATTTTTGGCTCCCCCAGGAATCACTTGGCAATGTCTGGAGACATTTTTGGTTGTCAGAACTGGGGTGTGTGAGCTCCTGGCATCTGATGGGTGGAGGCCAGAGATGCTACTAAACATCCTGTAATGCATAGAACAGCTCCCCCCCACCCCCGCCCAACAAAGAATTATGTAGTCCAAAATGTCAGTAGTACCTAATAACCCCTGCTGATAACCCCTGCTGTTGTGTATTGCAAGGAATGGATTACCAGAAGCCCTCATTACTGGAACAAATTTGAGTCAGAGGCAATGGGGGATGGGGAGGTAAAGGAGGTGAGTTCAAGTATGGCTGGACTAAGAGAGCTGTTTTGATGAAGGTAGGCGTTAGTTAATTTCCTTTCATTTGCCCTTTCTTTGTGCCAACACTTGGCATAGCAACAGTGGAGAAAGCTGAAGAAAATTGCTCTTCTTGTTCGAAGCTCCTTGGAATTAGTGGTCCCATTCCAAGAGCTAAAGATGTCAGTCAGTCCATGTCCCTGTGACACTTGCAGCTTCACTGTAAATCAGTCATGCATGCTCTCAGGGTCCCAAGATGTCTAGGTACATGACTTTGTTTTTTTGACAAGATTGTAAGAATTATAAACTAGCTAATTTATTTCTCAAGCTATCTTATAATCATAGTTCACATGGGATGATCTGAGTTTTTCACTGTTTCTGTTATCATGTGCCATATGTGAGTTCCTTTGGTCAACATAGAGTTGACCCTTAAACAACTTGGGGTTAGGGGCACCAAACCCCTGTGCAGGCAAAAATCCACGTATAACTTTTGACTCCCTAAAACCTTAACTACTAATAGCCTACTGTTGGCCCGAATGCCTTACCCAATAACATAAATAGTCAATTAACACATATTTTGTATGTTATGTATGTTACAATAAATTAAGCTAGAGAAAAGAAAATATTACTAAGGAAATCATAAGGAAGAGAAAATACATTTACAGGACTGTACTGTATTTATCGAAAAAAAAAAATGTGCCCGTAAGTTGACCCATGCAGCTTAAATCTGTGTTGTTCAAGAGTCAGGTGTACTCTTGCTTGATTTCATTAGTCTAAAATCAGAGAAACATCTTTTAAAAAAAAGCTTTGTTTTTTAGAGTGTTTTAAGTTTACAGCAAAACCGAGTGGAAAGTGCAGAGTTCCTGTATATCCCCTACCCATGCACAAATGTCTTTTGACTTTATTGCAATACTAATTTTCAAATAAACTTTATATAAATGCAAATATTATTCTGTTAATGCAAAATTAGGGGTTCCATAGTTCCAGTACTCACTAAACATAAAGCAAAAGTAAGGAGAAAATTGGTATTACTGAGTTATGGGGTATTTTCTTTTTTTCGATTTGGTGGAAAAGAGGGGCTCAGATCATCTGCATAAGCTTCTTACTGACTTCAGCTACTTAGTTCAAGAGCTTTATCTTCCTCAGAATTTCCCCATGTAGTTATACATCATCTTTTTATATCAGGGGGATTTTATTTCCTTCCTGGGAAGCTTTCCTTGTTTAGAGTTCAGTTTCTGGTTGATTGAAAACCATTTTAAGTTATACAGTCTGACAATTTGACTATTTATTTATTTATTTATTTTTATTTTTTTTAAGATTTTATTTATTTGACAGAGAGAGACACAGCGAGAGAGGGAACACAAGCAGAGGGAGAGGGAGAGGGAGAAGCAGGCTTCCCGCAGAGCAGGGAGCCCCATGTGGGACTCGATCCCAGGACCCTGAGATCATGACCTGAGCCGAAGGCAGACGCTTAACGACTGAGCCACCCAGGCGCCCCAGTTTGACCACTTTTAAGGTTCGAATGTGGCATAGTCACCAAATCTTCCTGTAATAGAGGGTATTTTAGAACTAAAATGATCTTGTTAGTACCGCATGCAGTTGGAGCCAGAGTGAAGATGATGATTGCACTGTTGATTAGAAATCCCCCCCAGCCCCTGAATTGACTGCAGAGTCCAGTTTGTTCCTTCGGCCAAAATATTTGTCTATCCTGCTAATCATGGCCAATAGATACACTATAATGTTGCTGTGTTTATTTTTTGCCTCCTTTTAGTCATGGGTCTTATAGGCCCCTGGCTTTTCCCTTAAGTATTTGACCCATTAAAAAGTCAGTTAATAGTCTGTACCATGTAGATCAAGAGAGAGAGCTTGGTGTTATTAAAAGAAACAACTCAGGTAAGGTCTGGGTTCAAGTCCTTACTATACCAGTCATGTGACCTTGAGCAAATTATTCTGGAGTGTGTTTCTTTATCTGTTAAATGGAGATGGTTCTCCCTGCTATGCCTACGTCACAACATGAGGGTCAAATGAAATAATAATTGACTATGAGAGAGCCTTGTAAATTGTACAATTCAATGCGGATGTAAAGTAGGATGCAGACAGAAGGATGAGTCTTAGGAAACGGCATTGATTGTGAAAGGAAAGAAGGTTTGAGGAATTTATTTTCCCTTATCTTGACTTGTCTATATGGCGTAGATGGCCTCTTCTTCATCTTAGTAATTCAGGGATGACTTTTGTTGGGTTTGGTTGTAGTTTTTTTTTTTTTTTTCCTTTTTATAAATAAGGTCAGTAGGGTTAAATGCTTCACTTGCTGAAACATGATACCATTTGGCATAGAATAGTAATTGGTGCAAAGCAAAATTATAAAAAGAAAATTCTGAATTCACCAAATAGCATAGACTGCCTGATAGAATATCATCATCATCATCATTGGTGATTGCTAATCAATTCTCTATGCTCTTCTCAAAAACTTCGGTTGATAGTTTGACCTACATTCCTGTTTCCAATGAAACAATTACTCTGGTAGCTGTGCTTCACTCTTTCCCCTCCAACCAATTAAAGCATGTGGATTCTGGATGGTAGTAGATCAAGTTAGTTCAGTCACAATTTATAAAAAGCCTTTTTACATTGATAGTGTCTTGTCATATATGACATTATTCATAAATAGAACCAGAGAATTGACTGTAGGACTCCAGGACTTGAGTTTTAAAATGGTCGGTGGATCTGTTGGAATAGAGTAGGTAGACTGTGCTGGAAATTATCCCAGCTGAAAGGTAGCTTAGCCTCTGCCTGCGCAGCCTTTATGACTAACGGAAAAATACTCTCTTCAAATTCAAAAGCCTATTCATTCCTGCCTTTCTCCTCTGAAATGCATTACCAGTTTTATCATGAGGAAGAACTTAATTATTTTTCCTTTTCTATTGGCTTATGTTTATTCTTCATAAAATGACTTTTCTTCCATTTAACGGGCTCAGAAATGAGCTCCTGTATTGAACTTTGCAGGCTTCATAGAGTAAATCAGCTCAGCCGGCTAAATGCCTCACTGACTGAAACTTCATAATGTAGCTGGAACTCAGTTGTGCTTTGGAGCATGGAGTCTTTAAACTGGATTATTGATTTACAAGCGCAAGATGGTGAAGTGTCTATAGGAAGGATGAGACGCTCCCTCTCCTGATCCTTGAGCAAGTCTTTCCTCACTGATTTCAGGGGCTCTGAGCTCATGAGCAAAATCCTAACCACGTTTATCTTGCTTAGGACAGCCCATCTTTAATGCTCAGTAAAGAAAGAATAATTCTTCTCCCGCTTAACCACTAAAGAACAACATATGTTTCTAACGTCAGCTTTTTATTTTTTTTTTTTTATCTTTCATTTTTTTGTTGGTAAATCTCCCAGACAACAGCAGTTCTGTAGAGAGTTTAAATATGAAGGAATGGCAGGACGGGCTAAGGGCACTTCTACCCAACATTAACATCAACTTTGGTGGACTGCCCAATTCTTCCTCCCCCTCCAACGCCAACCACAGTGCACCAACGTCCAATCCTGCCACCACCGACAGCCTGAGTTGGGACAGCCCTGGCAGCTGGACAGACCCAGCCATCATCACAGGTAACTTTCTCCCTCCTTCAGCCCCACTGACTGCCATCCGTTTGGTTTTTAGCACCGATGAGATAAAAAACAGAGGTCTCTTCAACATAAGCTTCTTTTCGCAAAGCCGCAAGCATGGGGTGCCCGGTTTCGCTGTCCGGGGTCGTGCAGTCCCTGGGGACTCTGTCGGCCTCGTTGTATGAGACACTTGACGCCTAGGTTGGCTCGTTGGGTGTAAGGAGGTGCTCACAGCATGTATTTTTCAGGTCTCAAAGCACAAAAGTATCTGACTTATCCTTTTAAAGGAACATACTCCACTTTTTAAAATAAAGCTCTCTATTATAAGGCTCTCTTGTGTACGTATCCTCGTCAGAGAAGGAGAAGCGCCATTGGGAAGTGATGGCGTCCAACTGTGGGGACTAGGTTTTGCAGCTCTGCCTCTGTGACAGTGGGGGACAGTGTCTATGTAGTGGAAGAAGAGGCATGGGTTTCTGTCACGATGAATCCTCCTTGGGGGTGGAGGAGCCAAAAGAACATAAGGTTAAAAAGGTCTTCTTTGGAAGGACTTGAAGACTGTAATTTTTCTGTTTCTTTTTCGGTAAACTAATCATACCTGAAACATTCTCTGTTTGCTGGCTTTCTGGTTCTTTCTGCCCAGACTCACCATTTTCCCTCTTGTTTTCTTTTCTCTCCTCAGGTATTCCAGCAACTTCAGGAAACAGTTTAGACTCTCTTCAAGACGACAATCCTCCACACTGGCTAAAATCTCTTCAGGCCCTCACAGAGATGGACGGCCCCAGTGCGGCTCCGTCACAGACCCACCACAGCGCCCCCTTCAGCACACAGATCCCCCTGCACAGAGCCAGTTGGAATCCCTACCCTCCTCCTTCAAATCCTTCCAGCTTCCACTCCCCACCCCCAGGCTTTCAGACAGCCTTCAGACCCCCCAGCAAAACCCCCACAGATTTACTACAGAGTTCAACACTGGACCGCCATTAGGGAAAGAAGAGAAACCATTAGAAAATGCAGGATTTGTCCCACCCTGTTTTCTCCCTCTCAGCCCACCCACCGCTCCCTGCTCATCTCTTACGTTCTGAAGAATCCAGTTCCTGATCAATTTTTTTTTCTCCCCACCCCCAGATGCAATGCGATCACAGGGTCATGACCAGCTTTGGTTTTTTTTTTTTTAATTGTAAAAGTTTCTTTTGATCAGCATTTGAGTGACACTGTTGAATGTTTCCTAAAAATGCCTTTTTTAAGGAGGAAAAAAAAAAATCAAAGGGCAGTCTCAATACTTAGAAAATTACTGTCTGTCTGTCGCGCATAATAATGACATAATCTGCTTAGCAGAAAATGACGATTAATCTTTAGGAAAGGTCAAGTAAATGCATTATCAACTGCAAAGTTTGAAAACCAGGTTAATTGAAATGAGATTGCTAAGTGCATGGGGGAAAGAAGTGGTCCTGGCATCCATCTTGTATTCAGCCTATGACTATTGCAGGGAAAAATGCTTTTAATTTAATTGAATTTTTAATTCTTTCGGCAAGTTGATGGAGAGGACTTGATTGTGTCGTTAAGCAAAAGAATTTATTGGAAGTTGGTAGAAAGACAAATTGATCTGTAATAGTAACTGGCCTATTGCTAAAGAGTTTATAAGGAGGGGAGAAGTGATTTTTTTTGAAAGGAGAAAAAAATTTTTGGCTTTAGATTTAAAGTAAATTCAAATGTTTTAAAGAAAAAAAGCATTCACAGATTTAATACCTATGCATAACATAAGAGCTGAAATATAAGTAATTTCTTCAGTCTTTCTCCTCTGTCAGAATCTTTTTTTCTTTTACCTTAAATTCGCCTGACTAGGGCACTCTGAGATAGCACTGCTCTGGGGCCATCTGATCACCATCAGGAGCAAATCTCTGACCTCCTTGCCTGCCGCTTTTACTTAACCCTGTAGTTTCTGGACGTTTGTGCAGTATTGAAAAGACAGGAGAAAAGAAAACAGAAACCTGGTTATAACCTGACGCTAAAACTAAAAACAAGGAAATGTACCTCTTTCTTCAGAATTAAAACTAAAATCTTAAATAAAACAGAAAACTTGATGATGACCCTTGGGTTGTTCTTGGTTTTGTTTTTCCATTTTGTTGTATTGTGACCGCAGTCATCAGATGTTTCTGTTGATTTAACGTGTTCAACACTAGGGAAAATGCTACAGAGGAAGAAGTGAGAAAAAGAATTCATCTGATTGTCAGTCTTGGCCATCTTTGAAGATCAGCTCACCTTGTCCTTGAGAGTTGCTCTTCCTGCGGCTTTTGGCAGAAGATACCTCCCTGTGCTATTGTACTATGCAGACCCAACCTTCCCAGCTGAGAAGCCTTATGTGCCAGGAAGGAGCAGATGAGCTGTTGGTGTGCTGAGATGTTGGTTGGCTCGGGAGGCCTCGTGGCACTGGCCAGTGTGACGTGCACGTAGCCGTGCCGTGTGTGAGGGCCGTGCCGGGAAAGAGATTGGGAGACCATAACGTCTCTGATGGAGACATCCCACAGACGGATCTTCGATGGCCAACCCGTTCTAGGGAGTACCTCACAGTGGGAAGATGGTCACACCACTGACCCGAAGAGGGTGGGGGACAGAACGAAGTGTTCCCTACCAGATTCCTAAGATCTGTATGGTTTGCATTTCCTGGCTTGGATTACATTCACAAGTCCAAAGCTGGAGTTTGCACCTTTTCAGCCACATCCAGGAGTGGAATCATTGTCGAATGAATGAAGTAGATCTTCTAAATCATGCATTCTGCGCTTTCAGATTGATTTCTTTTCCTTACCTATACTTTGTACTTCAATTTACTACAAAAAATAAAATGCACAAAGAACAATTTCAACACGGCTTTTGAAAAACATAAACAGGATAGTCTCAGATGTCACCACAAATAGATGTTACCACATGAATAGTAAATTGGTTTTTTTGATTTGTTTGTTTTTGTTTGTTTGTTTTTTAATCAAAATGTTACTGCGATAGAGGACTAAAAACTTCAGATTCTCTTTGTTCTGTGAACTTGGCTTCGGTCTCCTGAATTTTCACATTGCACTACAAAGTGAAGGGTCAACACACAGATAATATTCAGGTAGCAGTGAATTGTAATCAAGGCTTTTGGGGGCAGGAGCTTGGATATTCCTGAGATACGGATATTTCAGTAAAAATGTTGCTTTTTCCTGTAAAAGAAGGGAAATTCGACTTTGCAGTCTGTGCTGTGATTGTTCAATGAATCATACATAAGACTATAAAACAAATATTTAAAGAAATCATAAAAATAAACACCTATGTGCCTACCACCCACGTTAAACATAGAACCTGCACTATCTTAAGGACTCCCTCCCTGCCCGTGTCCACTTACACTTCCTTCTCTCTTTTCACCATCTACAAATAACCATTATCTCCATTTCCATGTTAACCTTTCTTTTCTTTAGAGTCTTGCCGCTTAACGTATGTCTCCCTGAATAATACATTGTTTGGATTGTAAAAGCTGTGCTGTAAACCAAAACCTAGCCGGGTAAGGAAAGGGCAGTACTGTTACTGTTAGATCAAGGCTTTTAGAAGATCAACAAAACCTTCTCTGAGTCATAGTTGGCTTTAGCTTCCCTGATAATTTATATGCCGTAGTGAATCCTGGAAATCAGAGTCCACCATAGTTGGGGCACATGGCGGGGCTGGTATGTGAGTCCAGTCCTGGGTGTCTGGCAGAGACACAGTCTGAAGAAGCAGTCTTCTGTTCTCTGTGTCTCAGCTCACCCTTGCTTCCCTCTGGTCCTCTGGAGTGCCAAAGCATCGCCTGTGGGATTGGGGTGTTTAACGTAGGCTGATCTGTTCACCCTCCGGGGCATGGTGGAGAGAACAGAAATGCCACTAGATTTGGTCAAAATCAGATAAGTACCAAAAAGAACCTGGACCAAACTGACAGGCAGTCTTGACATAAGAGCAGTGGGAATCTTAGTATCGACAGCCCTGGGGACGTGTCTCCTGGGTCACCAGACTCCAATCTAGTGCACGGCTGCCATTCCTGCTACTTCTTACGCCTCACTCCTTTCTTGGGTCTTCCCCCCGCCCCGCCCATCTTCCTATATGTTCCATCCTACTCTCTTTTTTTTTAAGTCTCCCAATTTTGTGGGAGTGACATTCCCCACTAACTTCTTGAGAAAGGTGTGTGGGAGATAAATATTTTAGTAATTTGCATATCTGGAAATACTCTCAGTTGATAGTTTAGTGGATACAGGATTCTAAATTGTAGATATTTTTTTCTCTTTAGAACTTTATAGGCATTAGTCTACTGTCTTCTTGCTTCTAGTATTGCTGTTAAAAAGCCCAAAGCCGTTCTGATCCTTTATGTGTAATCTTTTTTTTCCTCCCTCTCTGGAAGCTTACAAAAATTGTCTTCCATGTTCTGGAATTTCACAATGGTGTTCCTTGGTATGGCTCAATTTTAATTCATTGTGCTACACACAATGGGCACACAGATTTTTAAGATCTAGTAACTCATGTCCTTCAGTTCTGGGAAATTTTCTTACTTCACTAATGCATTTCTTGCTATTATTTTCCCTGTCTAGAAATCCCGTTATTCAAATATCAGACCTTCTGGACTTTCCTTCTGCTTTTCTTTTTTTCCAATTTTCCATCTCTGTCTTTTGCTCTTCTTTCTAGGAAGATTTATTACAATGTTATTCTTTATATTTGTAGTTTTATATTTGTAGAGTTGGTTTTATCTATTTGCTTTGATCTCCATCTTCCATATCAGAGACTTCTCAGGTTATCTGCTCATAAATAAGACTATAAAAAGCTGATAGGAAGTTTTGGAAGCGTGAAGCTTGCCAACTTTGGAAGATCTGGATGGGCTCTGTGTTGGAGAACCCCTACTGTCTTTAGGCCTTTTCTCTTGGGCTGGTCAGTTCCATGAAGAGTCATACAAAGGCTGGCCTAAAGGCTAAGGGTCTGACTGCCAAAGTATATTGGTAGTCTGTATTCATTATGGATCTATTCCCTTAATCCCTGTTTTGAGTTCTTTCCTTTCCAGGGATTAAGTCTCCAGATATCTGCCCATTTAGGAGACAAGTGGTTGCACCATGGTGTGGAGTTGGGAAAGGAATCTAGGGAGCTAACTTCTTACAACAGCTTTCTCAGTCATATTTGTTTATAGCCCCACTCTGCATATTTTCCCCTTGGTTCTAGGGGCACCTGGCACTGTCAGTTTCCGTGTTCTTGAAGATTCTATGGTGTAAATTGCGTTGGATCTCAGTTTCCCGAATCTTAGCTTGTGGCTTCTCAGGTCAGCTGAGTTCACTCAACCAATCTATTTTCTAGGTTGCCAGTTTTGTTCTGCTGTCTCTTCTCACATCCTCCGTTTTTTTCTTTATTCTAATTTCAGTAGATCTTAAGGGAGAAATGAAATGAAATATGTAGGTTTAATCTACTATCTTAGTCCAGATTTTGCTCTGATTTTAGAAGTTAAGAGGCATAATTTGTTAGGCAATAAGGTAGGGGGAGCTTCTTGCTATTGGCCAATGAGCACTAGCCACCATATTATATATTCCTTGCTTTGAATGGTACCTGCCCACATTTGTTTATCTTGAAGTGGTTTCTCTGAAGAAATTTTTAACATCCTCTTTTCCAGGGAAGCTCTTTTGATTTACAGTCAGTAGTTTGCTTTCCAAAAGCTCGTCACACAGCGGATTACTTAAATGGTTAAAATATTAGTCTGGATGTTAAAAGGCAAGTTTTACTGTAGTTTGGGGGGGGGAGGGTGTTGCAAGTCATATGGATGTGGGTCATTTTCTAGGCTACATTGAATTAGAACAACTCTAGAAACTGCAGAGGAGGCAAGAATCCCCTATCCTTAACTTTATATGAATTGTAATTTGTGAATAGGTAATAACTGTCAACAATGTCTCTCCAAAAGGATTATGCCACAATGGCCAATATAGAGGAGAATGCAGTTGGTGCTCTCGTGCTCTCCCACACGATTGCCTGAACTCCAAGACATGGCGTACACTGCACACGTTATTTGAGTTTTCTAGCTAATTTTTACCAACATCATTTGATTTAGGTCCTTATTATATTTAAGGTATGTGAACTTTAAAAATTTAACTTATATACCTTAAACATAATCGTGAAACATATCCTGTCAGATGGAGTTATTTCTGCCCAAGTGGTCTATCCAAGTGAAAAATGACTCAGGTCATTAGCATGAATTCTTTAAAAAACCAAATACTCATTTTGTTGCAAAAAGCAGTACTCCTTTGTGCTTAACACATTGCTAATTTAGTCCAGATAGAGCCTTCAGACACTCAGGCAGTTTCCTACCAGAAAGACCTGCCTTCAAAAATACATTTCTAGAATTATTTTTGAACAAATCAATTTAAAGAAATGAGTATCTAATTAGAAAAATCCCTTTAAAGGGTAAAATCATTATGTTATTAGGGATAGCCCAAATAAATTGGGAAAGAGTATTAACATTGGCCCAAATGTTTAGGGCACATCTGATAAGAAAGAATTGGCCATCGTAAGGAATGTATTTCACATTTGATCCATCCCTGAGGGAAACTGGGTGTATCAGGCAGATGTTTGTAAGTGTAGTCACGGCACCTCCTTCCACAGCATCCCTTCATAGTTGAAGGAGGTAGGTGTACAAGAGCAATAGAAATTATTCGGCCAAATAGAATTTGTGTGGGGGGGGGCTGGCTGATTTAAAAACCTTGGGGCTTATAAATAAGAGCATTTCAAGAGAAATAATGATCTGCAGCTTTCTTATTTTCACCTTTACTATTCGCAAAACTAAAACGCTGTTATTAAAATGCCATGCATATTACGTATAGTCCAGAAGATTTTTTTTTTTAATTTTGTTCCAGTAGCATGCATTCTTCGGCTTTTATCAGTCTCCATAATATGCAAAAAATAGATGAATAAACCCAAAGTTGGGTTTTTGTCCCAGATGACAGATTTAATAGCAGAGCTAGAACTAATTGTCACCCATCCTCAACCACATTTATCTATGACGTTGGTCATACTCCCTTTTTGTTCCAAAGCTGCAAGTGCTTTGTGAAATTTCTTGTTTATATTTATGGAATGCCTATGATAAGGGTGGAATGATCTGTTTCTCCTTTATTTTTACTAAGTGGTGGGGGAAGAAAAGGGTTTGAAGAGATACTCTTTGTCCCAAATCATAGAGTGTGTGTCAAAGGTTGGTTGGGAAATAGGACCCTCGTGGACTTCGTGACTATTTTGTGCTTATATTGCATTTTGTTCACCTTAAATTAGTCTACCAAGTTAGCCAGTATCTTCTGGATTTTGTACAGATAAGGAACAAAGACCAGGTAACTGTCTTCAAATATTTGAAGGACGGTTATGTAGGAGAGGGCATAGGAAGGAGACACAACTGAAACTAGAACATGAAAAAGAGATCGGATTTAATTTAGTCTAACATTTTTTTCCAAACATCTACCATGGGCCAGGCATAATGCCAGATTCTTCAGGCGGTACAAAGATAAGATGATCCCCATTCTCATAATCTGAAAAAGTGGGGCGAGTCAACTCTAAAACACGACTGAATGTGAATGTCAGAAGTACAAAATGTCAAAGTAGCTCAAAGAATTGAGAGCTTTAGATAAGCTGAGACTTGGGGGTGGGGAGTACAGTCTGAGCGAAGAAAGACTTTGGGACGGGGTTGCATAGGATATGTTTGGGGATTGCATCTCAGTTCAGAAGAAACCTGGCATTTGTGTAGGGGACTTGAGAGAGAGAAAGCCTGAGGGTGGATTGGCCACTGCTTTTGTTGGAAATGAGCCACTGACAATTTCTATTTCAGGGGAGAGACATGATAGGATTGTGCTTTATGAATATACAGCCCTAGATGGAAATGGGGAAGATGGGAGAGACCCTGGAGGGGTTTCTTTGAGTTAATGAAAGAACCCAAAGAACCTAGGGTTTGGCCTCAGAGGGGCTATTGATGACTCCCTGAAATTGCCTGCAAAATATAGTATGTGCATATGTGTTTTATCAAAACATAAAAAAGAGGGTGACTGGGTGGCTCAGTCGGTTAAGCATCCAACTCTTGATTTCAGCTCTGGTCATGAGATCCAGCCCCTCAGGTTCCTTGCTCAGCAGGAAGTCTGCTTCTCTCCCTCCCCTCCCCCTGCTTGCTCCTGCACGCATGTGCACGCTTGCTCTCACACTCTCTCTCTACCTCAAATAAAGAAATCTTTTTTAAAAAAACATTAAAAAGGTCCACGATACAACAAAAAGTCTGGCCAATAAACTAGAGAAATAGTCCAGGTAGAGGTTATTGGTTGATCAGGGGGTTGTGAATGGAAAGAAGGGGAAAGAATTCAAGAGGGATTTCAGAATCTTGAATTTTTGCAAGTTATTGAATGCAGTTAAAGGATAAAAGAAAAATAATTTCAGAACTTTCTTAGGTTTCTCCTAGATCCTCCGCTAGACTTTTAAGCTCTTGGAGAGCAGGAACTCGTCTGCTTGTTAACCCTTCTAGTCCCAGCTCTTAACCAAGGGACCGGCACATGGTAAAATTATACTTATATTTAATATAAATATTTACCTGGATGAAGGTGAAATAAGGGTATGGCTATGATTTTGAGCCAGATAACTGCAATAAATCATTGTATTGGGCTTAAAGGAAATGTGGACTCACGAAAAGAACTCGTTTAGAAGGAAGATGATTGTAAGTGTATGGATTTGTTGAGTTTGAGGTTTTGGCAGGTCATCCAGGGGGAGGTGTCCAGGAAATAGCTGGAAATTTGGGTGAGACTTCGGGGAGAGGCCAGAGGTAGAAATACAGTTTTGGAGTCATCTTCACAGGGGAGAGAGTGAGACCGATAGGCTGGGGAAAAGAGAGATGAGTGGTCTGCCACAAAGGAAAACTGAGTGTGCGTGGTCAGTGCCGGACCGTGTCCAAGTGGCATTCAGCCCTCAGGGTTCCGTCAGGAAGCCAGGGGTGCCACAGCCGCTGGAAAGGCTGGGAGAGGAAAAGTCAGGAGGGGCTCTGCTGGCTTTCAGGACGTCTGGAAGGGCAGGAATCAGAAAAGCCTTCCCCGGAGAGCTCTCAGCTGCTTGCAGCACCCACTTGGTGATTCTCAGGAGGTCTCTGTGAAGCAGCTACCCAAACCCCACATTTGCCAGTGGCCGCCTATTTGCGGCCACCTCTCAAAATGCAGCTACTTCTCATCGACCTTTCACATGTTACCTCCGTGCCTCTCATCAGCAGGACCTAACCTGGGATCCCGATGGAAGGAATCAGAACTGTGAGAACGACAGAAGAGAGAGGAGCAGGGTTGGGGGCTGATGATGAGCGGTCAACTGCAGTTTAGAGCTTCTAGAACGGGTTGTGTCCCCTCCCTGTCAAAACTCTTTAAAAGCTCCCCCACCCCCAGTACTTTCATAATGAAATTTAAGTTTTGCTGGTGTGGCACCCAGTGCCCTCTCCCCTAACAGACAGAATGATATTCTCTGCTTCATGAGACTATGCACCGGTTCTTGCCTATCTGTTCTCTCAACCTGGAATGCACACACCATTCATATCCTCATCATGGCAACCTGCTCCTTGAAGCTTTCTCTCACACTCCTAGGCAAACTTAGGTGGTCCCACCTTCCTTAGTACCTTAGAGATCCCTTCATGGATGAAGGGATGATTCTTTTTGTCTACATATACCCAGGGCTTAGCATACTCCCTGACATTCAGTTTGAGTAAATGAGGGAGGAAAGGAAGGAAATTTTGGAGGCTGGGGTGCTATTACATTTTATTGGCAGGAGATCAGTAATCGTCAAGGGATTGGTTTTAATCCAGTGGAGGTACTAAAAGCCAGTTGCAGTAGACTGAAGAATGAAGAATGACTAGGAATTAAAGAATTGGAAATAAAACTGCAAAGAAGTTTGATAAAGGGATAATGACAACAGTTTGAGAGGCAAACACAGAGGAAAGGACGCTCCCTCCAACCTGAGGGAAATCACGAGCTGGTTAGAATTCAGAGAAGACAAATTATTTGAAAAAGTGAATTTTTAAGAAAAGATTTATTTATTTGAGACACGGAGAGAGAGTGAGCACGCAAGCACGTGTGCGCGCACGCGCGCACACACACACACACACACACACACACACACAAGTGGGGGAGGGGCAGAGGGAGAGAATCTCAAGCAGACTCCCCGCTGAGCACAGAGCCAGATGCAAGGGCTCGATCACACAGCCCTGAGATCATGACCTGAGCCGAAACCAAGAGTCTGATGTTTAACCGACTGAGCCACCCAAGTGCCCCCCCAAAAGTAAATTTGAACAAGAAAACAACCGAACAGAATCAGAGTGCAGGTGGAGGTTTACTCTTAGTAAGAGGGATACTTTTCCATCCAAGATGGTAGCACATAAGAGAGAGGGTTTTGAGGTAAAGACGTGAAATGTTAAGGGATTCCATCAGCTCAGTATAATGA